>NC_072379.2:64237016-64543709 GCF_028885625.2 Pongo pygmaeus
CTCCCTGCTGCTCATGCATCTGGGAAGCTGGATCACCACAGGGACTTCCCCCAAGCTGGAAAAGGTCGACCAAATCCCCATTCAGAAGTGGAGGGCGGGAAGCCAGGCCCAGGCTCGGATGTGCCCTGAAGAGGTGCAGGTGCTTCCCGCTGGCCTCCGCCCCTCAGCTGTGGGCTCCCAAGTGAAGCTGGCTGCCAAGAGGAGTATTTATAGTTGCCTTTGCTGGCCAGTTCCTGCCCGGTTCTCACAAGGCTGCCGGCAGATCCCAGCACGACTAGCTGACAAGACGAGGGGAGGATGGGAGGCCCGAAGGGGCATGGCCCAGCTGTCCTCCCTGAAGAGTTGCAGATGTCAGTCCTCTTGATCTGAAGTTAGAAATACAATGCGGTTTACACAGGAGGAAGACATGAAGGTCATGTGAAGAGACTTCTCGCTGTTCTTCCACGGTTCCAAATCTGCTGTTGGCCCAAGAGAACCCACCACAAAGAGGTCTGTGCTGTCATCTGCAGAGCTGATTTGTAATCACTCTGCTCGTAATAAATGTGGAAAAGTCTAGAAGCTCCCTCAGCCCCTGCTCCCAATGCCAACCCTGCCCAAAGGCCCTTTAAACTGAAACCAGCATCATTGTCCAAATTCTTCAGGTGAACTTGTCTGCAGAAACAATGGCCCTTTCTCTTTCTCATCCTCTCACTTAGGCCTCTGGGTTAGAGAAGATGACAGATCTAACAGCTCTCCTTGTGCCATGCGGACAGACCCAGAGCTCGCTCTGGTGACAGCAAATAAATGCACACCTTGTGGGGGTGTCCAATTGTTGGCTTAGTGGGTCCCCAAACTCACGAAAAAGAATATTGGGGAGCCCATGAAATACCTGATTGGTTTTTCACAAGGGTAGGCTCCATACAGAGCACAGCTCATCAGCTAAAACCTCCACGGTGAAATCATTAAATCTCCAGGGGAAAACCAACAAAACAGCAAGTGTTCCGGAAAGGGTTTCACTTCCTAACTGGCGGTGAGCCTGAGATCAAAACCTGTTACTCAGTGACAGATGAAATTCCTGCAAGAGGCACAATCCATGCTATTGTTCTGTCTGAGGCCCTTATTTCTCCTGGGGTTGCTGCGAGTGGCCAAGGCAGAGGCTCCCGGGCAGCCAATGGGACATTTTCTCCGTGGGTTTGAGTAGTGTGTCTGCAAAGAGTCCATGGTCCCTGGAATCCCCATGACGGGTATAATTTCAGAAAATTCATTTCTGAAAGCAGAAGGGAATTTATATTTTCTTTTTACTTTTTTTTTAAAAAAACAGGGAAACAGGCAAAAGTAGAAGGACGCATAGTTAGAGGTGATTGAAGTCAGGGTAACGGCTAGAGCCAGGCAGACAAGAATAGTCCTCACCGATCCTGCTCACGCCCTCTCAAGCTGCCTTGGACAGTGCTGTGTGCTTTCCATATGTTATCTCATTTAGTCCTCACAATAGCCCAATGAGAGAGGTACAGGTACCCTCGCTCCTTTGCAGCAGAGGAAACTGAGGCCTAGAGACATTAAGGGTCTTGCTCTTTGTCCTAGGATGAGGATGGCAGATTTGGAATTCAAACCCACTCCCTCTGCAGGGATCCTTTAACTAAAGCCCTGAGCGTGACTCTGTCGAGAGACAGGCCCACTGGCTCTGGGCTTCTTCAAGAACTCATCAGGCTGTGGTGGTCTCTGGCTTCCTTATATCACACAGATGTGGAGAAACCAGGGGAGTGGGACTCAGCAACCCCTGAGGGTCAGTTTATGGGGAGAGCCTCTTGGGCTGGACATCACCTTCAGCTGGACCTCAGCTCCTTCTCTGGCCCAGAGCTTGTTCAATTGGGTGATTTTTGTGGCACTTTATGTAGATCAAAGTCCTGGTGGCTCCAGCCAAGTGGAAGTGTTTTTGCCTGGCTCTTAGGCGATGGGGGCAGGAGGGAGCTGAATGCAGAAAAAGGAGCTGGCATGTGCCAGCTACCATGACAGCCAGCAATGCTGTGCTGTTGTCCTGCCATCCATGTGCAGTTTCCTTTCTCCGATGACTCCTGGTGGGAGGAACTGAATATGTATAGTGTGCAAAGGGCATAGCAGTGGCGGAAGTTATGTTTCTTGTAATTGGAGATCTTTGTGGTCTGGAATGATCATTTTGCGTGTTTTCTCATCAGATAGGATAGATTGCTTTAATGTTCAGCCACACCCAGAGACAGCTTTTCCTTCCTGGACTCCCCATGGTCTTTCGTTTTCCAAGTTGCTTAGATGGGATTTTCACTTACGTCTTCCTTGTTTACTGTTACAGCTCTAAGGTCCAGCACAGTTCCTGGCATACAGTGGGTGCTTAATTAATACCTATTGAAGTGATTGATTAAATGAATTCCTGAATAAGTGAATCAGTTACCAATTAACCTTGGGTCCTTGATTCCAGAACATACCAAAGAACATGATACTAGGATTTTCTCTGGGTCTTTAAAAAGGAATGTCACTTTTCTTCTTCTTGGGAATCATGTCAGTTTGGGTCCTGCAAGAAGCAGATGGTAGAACAGAGTTGTTCCAGGAGATTTATTGTGGTAAACACCTGTGAAAGATGAGGAGGAAGCAGGATTAGGAAAGGAAGATCACTATGCAGATCTGACACTGGCAAACATGGGAAAGACAGGCAGGAGCGAGTGGGAGGGAAGGAAGGAGCCTCAGACTGAAGTACACTGACTGTCCCCAGGGCGTTCTGGAGCCTCTGGAGCCGTCAGCTTTTTTGATTGCCAGGGAAGGGGGTAGGGGTGAGCCAGGTGTGACAATGGTTGTTGCTATTTCTTCTCCAAGTGATGTCTTCTCATCCTGTGTTCCTTCCGTCCAGGGGGCAAATGTGTCTCCATCACTCCTATTTCTTTCTGGGAACACTGCCAAGTCCTCCTCATTGTCATGGCGGCAACCCAGGACACCCTGCCTCTCTCAGCCTTGCCTCCTTTTCTCTTTTTAACCCCTTTCTCAATGTCTCAAACTCAGCAAGCCCAAAGTCACTGCAATGTGTTCTTTCCCCTGAAAATGTTCTAAGATTCCAACTCTGTCAAAGGCATCATCAGGTCCTTTGTCAGATCAGCACCCAGCATTCCTTTACACCCTCCCCGCAGTTCCTCTGCTGACAGCTCAGCCACTCCATCCCCACCTCCAACCCCAGGTATTTGGGAAAGAGCTCTTCAAGACTTGACTCCTGTCCTTGAGGCCCAACTTGCAGGCCAGGCCTGCCGTCAGGGCCTAATAGGACAGGTACACAACATCCTGGTTTTAGCCAAAGAGAGTATCCGTTTTTTAGTGGCTGAGTAAACAGCCCAGATAAGGAGGCCTCTGTTATTAGCTGGGAGAAACACGTTTGTTGTCTTGATTTCTTGCATCTGGCAGTTGGTGTGCTGTGTAAAGAATCATGTTTACTTAACGTCAGTCACTTTCCCTTGAAAACTGCTGGTTCCAACTCAGAATCTTTCAGTCCTGGGGTATGAATATGAAGCTGTGTGGTAGGCACTTCCCCTCACTGCAGTCTTTTTACCCATCATTGTTGCAATGAGCACCATTGCCCTCTTCATCACTCATTCATTCATTTGGGTTTTATTGATTCCACAAGTACTTACAGAGAACATTTACCCAGAAAGGGCCATATGGGGAGTGGGTAGGAGCGTAGGAGCATGGACTGTCCAGCCAAATCCCAGGGTGGCCAAATCCCAGCCAAATCCCAGCCAAATCCCATGGTCTAGAATTTGGGACCTGCTGACTAAAGAAAGAAAAGTCAAGCTTTTAAAGAATTAAAGCTAGTTTTATTCAAAAGTCTTACTGAGGCCTGTAGGCCAGGAGCACATCTGTCAGACTGCTCCAAAGCAATATTCAGTTCACAGTTTATATACAGGTGGTGAAGCTGCAGTATGTGCAAATTCACATCAAAGTTGGGGTGTAAGAGTACGTCTGGTTATAGATTACTGAAGCATATTTGGTTATACATTGTAGAAGCATAATCACTAACCCCATCAGACATTATTTTATGTGTAGGAAAAGGCAAGGACTAAGGCCATTTATTTTAAGGAATAGAGTGACTCAGGCAAGAGATGTGGGGGGCCATGTGTTCTATCCTGTTTTGTCTTCAAAGCATCTTTTGGAGAGTGGTACAGAGTCAGGGGCTTGTGAAATTATGCTGGCAAACAGAAATGAGCAAACTTCGCTTCTTATATTTGCAACTTTGTCTCACAGACTGTAATTGAATTACTTTACCTCTTCCCCATCTCAATTTTCTCATCTGTAAATGGGGGTAATTGGAATGTTCAACACAGAAGTTAATGAGGATTAAAATAGTTCAACAGTGCCTGGCACATGGTAAGGGCAATTGAAGGGATACACAGTCAGGAAATTGAATCCATGCTCTCAAGGAAGTCCAATAGGGTGGGAAAGAATGATGCATAAACAATCTAACACAGGCTGCTGTGAGCTGTGGCCAGGGTAAACCTAGAATTTATCCATCCTGGGACACTTGAGATAGGAAAGGAATACTAAAATATACAAATTATGGAGTTTTTGAAACCAGGAATTGACTAACAAATTAATTCCAGCATAGTGGTAAATTATAGTTACATTAAAAATACAAAAATAAAACTCTTTTTAAAGATAGAAAATAACATTTTCTATTTAGAAAAAAATTTTCATTAAAAATAAGTCAATGTCAAATATACTAAATATTAAAATATAAAATTTAAATAAATTTTAATATATAATTTAATATATATTTT
Organism: Pongo pygmaeus; assembly: GCF_028885625.2. NCBI lineage: Eukaryota > Metazoa > Chordata > Mammalia > Primates > Hominidae > Pongo > Pongo pygmaeus. The sequence goes on from NC_072379.2 coordinate 64,241,783, forward strand.
AATATTCTTTTTAAAATAGAATATTAAAGCACAATTTTTAAATGAATAATTTTAAATTAAGAAAATATAAGTGGAATAATTATTAGTATATAGTCACATAGTATAATCAGTTTCTTAGTCATATCTACCTGTAATGCAGTATGTCACTAGCATATTTGAAGAATGTTATTTCAGTGTCTTTTTGCTTTTAATTTTTCTATTTTTAAAATTCCTTTTCTAAGCCACATTCTGAAAACAAGCTTTTAATTTTTTAAATAACTGTCTGCCATATTATTTTTGTATTTTATGATTAATAAACTTGAAATTGACCTTTTTTGTGGTCCAAAATATTTTTAGTTGAGAAAATATTCTCTCTACAGATGCTGAATTATTTAGTAAGCTAAGAGCAAATGCGGCTAAATGGGGAGTATTCTCAATTTTAACATTTTCATATTGAATTGTGTTAATATTTCAGCCTGAATAACTTTACAGGGTATGTATTTGGCCCCCATTTATCTTTATTCAACAAATATTTTTAGAAGATACCCCATCAGACATTACAAAATATGGCTTGTTAAATAATTTCTATTTACGATTATTCTTTTGAATGTTTCACCAAAGTTAAATGTTGTAAAATTGCAGGCCTTTTAATTATATTCCATTTCAGTACAGAATAGAAATTGATCCAATTAAAAGTAGAAACTTCATCAAAAGATCCTTCCCACAAGTCAAGGTAGCATATACCTCTGAGCTCCCACAGTTTAATTTGTTAATTTCCCCCCTCGATCTGGTAGAAACAATTTCAAATTGTCCCTAAGTAAGCTTGTTTTAGATAATTGTAATTCATAAAAAGCTCCACAACCTGAAATTTTTGTACTCCATTTATTGAATAATTTATTAAAATATTCCAACTAATTTTCATCAAAATGCAACCAACATTTAAAGAATTATTTCAAAAGGTGTAGGCTGATTTGCCAAGTAGTTATTTAAAGGCTCAAATGTTTCTAAAATCAGATTACTGATGAGCAACAGAAAATGTGTACTCCCAAGCTGAAGTTTCTATTGTTATTGTTGATGCATGGGTTTTTTTCATTTGATTGATACTGGTTTTTTTATTGGGGTGTAGAGCGTGGTTGGATACTTCATATAAGCTCTGCCACAAGAATTTCATACTATAGTTACTTTATATGTAGAAATATTTGTAATTTTTGATGATGATAGTTTCTATTTCCTTTAGTGGAATATCAATCACAGTGGACTGGACACATTTATGAATTATGTGCCCACAATCACTTCCAAGTTCTGGTCTGTTACTTTATGAATTTAGTAAGAACATTATTTTTCCATGAACCTGTGCTCCCCCAAAATTTTGTATTCCTATTATTACTATAAAAACACGTCTTCAATATTGACCTTTTGAACAATATGGAACTTTTGAACTGAATTTATAGCAGCAGTTCCAACAATGTCAGATGTTTTACCTGAGAATAAGCTTCCAAAAGTTTTACTTTGATTTCATGACTTGTGTGAAAAAAAAAAAATCTTCATTGGAACTAGCTGATAATCTGAAGTATCTGAGGATTCTAATATCAAAGGGCTTCATACAGCTATGTGGCAGCTCTTTTGCTAATGTAGCCATCACATGTGCAGGTATCAGTTCACTTTTTGTATGTACAGACTTGGAATAAGAATAGTCAAAATTAATTTAAAGAATTATTGTTTGATCTAGATGAAAAGTCATGCTTCACAGGATGATATGTAAACACGCCTTCTGCAGCTGCACAAGTGAAACTGTTGTTTAGGGGCACGGCCTTCTTAAAACAGTTCTGATGTGTGAGGTAGAAGCTGGTGCTTCTTTAGTAGATTAGGGTCTGGTTTTCACGTGGTTAGTGATATCACCAGGACCCCCCATGTTGGATAGTAAATGTCATCAAACATTTACTATCATTTACAAGTTACATATTGACCAGATTTCTTATTACATGGAAATTCAGTACTTAGTTTTTCATTTAACATGCACTTTTTTTTTTGTTTTATTCAGCTGCTGCTGAAAACATTTATTACCGAATAAAAATGTCGCCAAATAATAAAATCATTGAGATTTTATCCCATTTTATAAATGAAGGAGAGTATTCAGTTTTCTCATCATACACTTATCACAGGGCTTGTAATTCCCACATACTTTACACAGGCACCAAATGTATCATTTCTCTTCATTTTCTAGGCTATACTGACTGGAAGCCTGGTAGCTTTGTGCAACTTTCAGGCCACTAAACTGGCCAAGACACAACTGGTAGGCACACCAAATTTCTGGCAGGAGCAGCCGTGTGGAATCCATCTCCCACCACCTTCCAAGACTAGGAGTTATATATACTTCATTTTATCAGCAGCAAGGCCTTGAAAGGGAAATGTTAGCTCTCACATGTTTCGGCTTCATCTAGAAAAGCTCAATAAAAAAGACAAGTTATTGCTGATCATCTTTCAGATTTAAGCATGCATTAAAGTGAGAACCTTGGTCCCTGCTCATACATCTTACATACTTGCAGACCAGACCATGGTAGAAGCTGGAAGTACAAAGTGGACATCTACCAAACTTACTCCAATTATTTTAATGCAATCTTCACTAACAGTATTATGTAGAAAAATAAAACATGTGGGACAAGTGCTAAAAACTGCATAGGACACCAAGCATATACTGGAAGTATTTCAGGAGAAGCAGTGCGTATGGCCTTGTTGGCCATGAGAGAGCTCAGGATGCTGTTCCTTGGGAAGGGAACCCAACAACAAGGGAAGAAAACGTGGGGGAGTTTCTCGGGACAGGAAATACCTGAGCAGAACCTTAAAAGATGGGTTGGAAATTGTCAGGTAAAGTAAAAAGCTTCTGCACAGCAAAAGAAACAATTGACAAAATGAAAAAGCAACCTATGGAATGGAAGAAAATATTTGCAAATCATATACACTGATAAAGGGTTCATGTCCGATGTATATTAGAGTGTGCCTACAACTCAATAATGAAATAACAAAATCTGATTAAAAAATTGGCAAAGAAAGTGAATAGACATTTTCCCAAAAAGACATACACTTGACCAATAGATATATGAGAATATGCTCAATAATCACATCGCTAATTATCAGAGTTACGCAAATTAAAACCACAGTGAGATATTACCTCATGCTAGTTAGGATGGGTATTACCAAAAAAGCAAATGAGAAGTGTTGGCAAGGATGTGCAGAAGAGAAAAACCTTTTACACTGTTGATGGAAATGTAAATTAATACAGCCATCATGGAAAACTGCATAGAGGTTCCTCAGGATTTAAAAAGCAGGACTGTCATATGATCCAGCAATTCTACTTCTGGGTACATATCCAAAGGAAATGAAATCAGTATGTCCAAGAGATATCTGCACTTCTTCCATGTTCATTGCTACATTACTTAAAATAGCCAAGACATAAAAGCAACCTAAATGTCCATTGACAGATGAATGTATAACGAAAATATATATACCCACAATGGAATATTATTCAGTCTTAAGAAAGAAGGAAATCCTGCCATATGTGACAACATGGATGAACCTGGAAGACATTATGCTAAGTGAAGTAAGCCAGACACAGAAAGACAACTACTGCATGATACCACTTGTTTGAGGAATCTAAAATAGTCAAACTCATAGAAACAGAGAATAGAATGGTGGTTATTAGGAACTAGGGAGAGGAGGAAATGGAGAGGTACTAGTGGGTATAAAGTTTCAGTTATGCGAGATGAATAGGTTCTAGGGATTTGTACAGCACAGTGCCTATAGTTTATAACGTATACTTTAAAATTTGCTTGTGAATGTAAGTTCTTTATAGATGCTGGATATTAGACCTTTGTCAGCTATACAGTTTGCAAAAATTTTCTCCCATTCTGTAGGTTGTCTGTTCACTGTGTTGATAGTTTCCTTTGCTGTGCAGAAGCTGTTTAATTAGATCCCATTTGTCAATTTTTGCTTTTGTTGCAATTGCTTTTGTTGTCTTCATCATGAAATCTTTGCCCCAGAAATACCATTTGACCCAGAAATCCCATTACTGGGTATAGACCCAAAGGAATATAAATCGTTCTATTATAAAGACACGTGCACCTGTATGTTCATTGCAGCACTGTTCACAATAGTAAAAACACAGGAACAACCTAAATGCTTGTCAATGATAGACTAGATAAAGAAAATGTGGTATGTATACACCATGGAATACTATGCAGTCTTAAAAAGGAATGAGAGCATGTCCTTTACAGGGACATGAATGGAGCTGGAGGCCATTATCCTTAGTAAACTAACACAGGAACAGAAAACCACATGTTCTCACTTGTAAGTGGGGGCTAAATGATGAGAACACATGGACACGAGGAGGGAAAAACAGACACTGGGGCCTATTGGAGGGTGGAGGGTGGGAAGAGGAAGAGGACCAGGAGAAATAATGCATAGTAGGCTTGATACCTGGGTGATGAAATCATCTGCGTAACGAGTTTACCTATATAACAAACCTGCACGTGTGACCCTGAACTTAAAAGTTAAATTTTAAAAAATGGCCAAAGGATAGATTTTTAATGTTCTCATGACACACACACAAAAATAAGAAATGATGATGGGAGAAATCTTTTTGATGTGATGGATGTTTATGGCTCAGATTGTGTTGATGGTTTCGTGGAGGTATACTTATCTCCAAACTCACCAAGTTGTACACATTACATATGTACAGCTTTTTGTATGTCAATACCTTAATAAAGTTGATTTTTTTTTAAAAAGTATGAAAAGCAGAAAAAATGATTTCTCTGTATAAGCCTTTTATTTATCTAATTTAATTCTCACCAAAAAACCCTATGGCTAGATAATATTATTACTCTCATTTTACACAGTAGGAACAAGGCTTAGAGATGTTAAGGAATTTGTCTGAGTTCAGCCACCTAAGGATTGGTGAGGCTAGAATTCAACACAAGTCTGCACCTCCGGAGTCCGGGCATGCCAGGCGGGTCCACCAGACCATGTTCTGCCTACGCAGTGGCTCAGCTTGAGAGATGGCAGGTACATTAGGAAACTGCAAGTCATTCTGGCAGAAGCAGGAGTAGGGTGGAGCTGATAAAGGATGCTGCTGCAGGCAGATGGAGGCCAGGCTAACTTGAATTGAGTCTTATATCACACCTGCTGGTCTCCATGAAGCCCATCCAGGTGAGAGCAACCTACACTCACTTCTCTCCCTACCTCTCTACCCACGGTGCATATCGTGTACAGGTGAGCTTTAGATGTGGCTAAATAAATACAATTGAGTGCTTTACCGAATACTGTCTTGTCTCAGTTTCTCACGATTTTATGTGTATGCATTTGGTCTCTCAAGCAAATTTTAAGATTCTTTAAGGTGGAGACTGATGTTACTATAGACTTCTTAACCACCCCCCCATGGTGCTGAGCCTACAGAAAATGTTCAGAAAAACATTTATTGATGGACGGTTGTCAATAAATTTTGGATTAGATTCTATTTTATTTTCTAAAATCTCAAGTGTTTAAAAATTGGACTTGAGCTTGAACTTGCTTTTATTTTCCTTTTGACACTCACCAGCTTCGTGCTGTCCCTCCAGCTTTGCTCTGTGGTTTGTTTGTGCCTGGTGCTTCTGTTTGAGCTGCTTGACCTTGCGTTATGGTTACACTTCCCACCTCCTTTCCTGCTGCGTCTAACAGGCTCGTTTTCTTCCGGACATTCAAGGTTGAGTAGGTGCAGGTGGGCAGGCAGGTGATTCTTTCTTGAAAGGTTCATTGGCCATTCACATTGGTGTGTTGCTTGATTTTAATCACAATTGATTAACCTTCACTGGTTTCGGTAAATCTGGCCAGATCTATCTGGGACTAGAACTCTGGAACTATGTTAACCACATGTGGCTATTTACATTGACCTGAGTTAAAATTAAATAAAATTTAAAATTCAGTTCCTCGGTCACACTAGTCACATTTCAAGTACTTCTAGCCACATGTGGCTAGTAGCTACTCCACTGGACAGCATAGATTTAGAATCTTTCCACCATTGCAGAATGATTTGGGCTGAGAATATTGAATAAATTAACAAATTCTAGGGCAAAACTGAGTAGTATAAAAATAAAGTTTTGATAAGACTCTTATCTTGACTATTTATTATTTCTTGTAATATTAGCAGAATTCTCAAGGATAAAATTACATTGTAGAACTTATTATATAATCATTTGTTTAAGTATCCATGACTTCTAACAAATCTATGTGCTCTTAGAGCATAAGGAACATTTTATCTTTCCGTCTCTGGACTTGGAGTTGTGTCTGGCATAGAAAGGGCTCAAAAACATTTAAAGAATAAATACATAAGTGCTTAGAAACCTCATTTAACTTTCTTTATTGCAAACTATAGCTATTAGTCTCACATATTATCTTCTGAGATCTACCAATTTTTTTTTTTACCTATTCTTACTAGTCTTAATGTATTTTTTGAGAATATGAAAGAAAGGAAACATTCAAGAATTACTTACAAATCTGTTTAAATGAAAATATGAGAAATCCATGGTGAAGACCTAGAAGGAAAAGCCCCCTAGGGGGCCCATGTGGGATCAGCAGAGTCATGAGTCTGGGGGCGATGTGACACTCATTTGACTTTCTTGTGGAGTTGGCAGGAGACAGCATGGAGCATCATGACTTGATGGCCACAGGTGTCCTATCCTTCCCAAGGAAGGCGGTACAGACACGGAAAGCCGGCTTCCTGTCCCCTTCCTGTCCCTGGAGGGGCCCTTTGCCAGAACCCTGGGATGCTTATCTGGACTCTGCAGATCTTTGGAATGAGGTCATCCAGGAAGTTGAATCCCTTTGATGCAATTATCTCTGCATCCTTGGCCTTTTGTTCTCATGGAGAGTAACCGGTGACCCTTGTGCTTCTTACGTGGTTAGAACAGCTGTTGTGAGGTGGGTGCCAGATGCACATCCCTGGGTGGCTGGACACATCCCTCCCACCTGTCAGGATGGGTCCACTGGATGTAGGTGCCTCCCTGCTCCCGCCATAACACTGTTGTGAACCTGCAAAGGAGATGAGAGGACAAAGGAGAACGTGATCAGTGGTGGATGATCTTACACACATATGTATACACACATGTTCATCGTGACAAAGCCCAGCAGTTTTGTTCTTTAATTCATCTCAGTTGACAACCAGTTATACCAGTTCAAGGACTCATTCTTTCCTGAATCGGTAGTGGTGGATAACTTTTTGGAATAGCACAGTCCTAAATCTGTCTATCCTTTCACATCTTCCAATATACGCTTCCTAATTGTATACGTATACTTTGCGATCTTTCCTGCCAAATAGAAGTTCTCCTATGTGGCAGGGCCAAATATCCACAATTTGGGTCCCCTTTCCTACATAGATCTCCTCTCATTAAAACTGGTTTGGCCTAACCTGTCTTTGTGCTTTTGTGAGCAGGAAAATCCTCTCTCCCTGGGGTTACAATGAGTCATTATGTGGAGGGGGTGGAAGGGCTTGAAATAGTAAGTTGGGGGAAGGTGTCCTGTGGCTGTTGCAGAAGTCTGGTCAAATTACCAGGTTCTCTGTCTTTTGGGGTGCAATGAATGGGAGCTTGTGAAGTTTGCTTTTTGATTTTGGGGTTTTTTTTTTTTTTTTTGGTAAAATAACTCATTTAGATTCTGTTAGATTCTGGGATTCTCTTTCTTCTCATTCTTCCCCCTGTGTTTTTCTATTTTTCATTTTCCAGTTGATTACTGAAATGTCCTATGAGCAGTCAGGCGGCATTTGCTGGCAGGAATGGCAGAGTTGAAGGGCTGAGCATTTTTCTACCTGAGGTTGAGTTCATGAAGCAACTGGCAGTTCTTTGCTGTCAGGGAGTGATGAGAGCATTTCTCTAACAAGAGACAAAGCTGCTATTGTATATGTGTGTGCTTTAATATTGCTCACCTATGTAATCCATAGTGGATCATGGTACACATTTGCTGTTTTTTTGGCTACCTAATGTCCGTTCTCCTTTCTTCTGGGTAGTAATTTCTCAATTTTCATTCAGGTATTGTACTAGTCAAGGTCTAGGAAGGAAACAGATGGCAAATCACATAGTTTAACAAAGGGGCTCATTACAGAGATATGGGTAGAATGAAGACTGTCCATTTGTTCAGGCTGCTATCACAAAATACCATAAACTGGGTAACCTGTAAACAATGGAATTTATTTTTCCTTAGAGACAGAGTCTCACTCTGTTGCCCAGGCTGGAGTCAGTGGTATGATCTCAGCTCACTGCAACCTCTGCCTCCAGGGCTCAAGCGATCCTCCCACCTTAGCCTCCCAAGTAGCTGGGACTACAAGTGTATGCCACCACAGCTGGCTAACCTTTTTATTTATTTATTTATTTATTTATTTATTTATTTATTTATTTATTGTTTTTGTTTTTGTTTTTAGGTATAGGGTCTCTCTATGTTGCCAAGGCTGGTCTCGAACTCATGGCCTCTAATGATCTTCACACCTCAGCCTCCCAAAGCACTGGGATTAGAAGCATGAGCCATCACATCCAGCCCAGAAATTTATTTCTCACAGTTCTAGAAGCTTGGAAGTTCAAGATCAAGGCACAAGCAGATTTGGTGTCTTGTGAGGATCTACTTCTCGTAGACAGCCATCTTCTCACTCTAACCTTACATGGCAGAAGGGGTGAGGGGTCTCTTTAGAGTCTCTTTTATAAGGACACCAATCCCACTGATGAAAGTTCTACCCCATGATCTAATCATCTCCCAAAGGCTCCCTCTCCCAATACCATCGCCTTGGAGGCGAAGATTTCAATATATGAATTTTGGAGAGACACAAACATTCAGACCATAGCAAGGACCAGCAAGGAATGCTGGAGCAGCTAGGGACTGGCAAGAGGAGGGAGCTGTTACTACCTCTGGGCCAGATGGGGTAAGGGAGGGAATGATGTTACCAGAGCCTGGCAAGAGCTGGAGGTGGAAGGGTGGCCCAAATGGAGTTGCCCTTCTAGAGGAACACAGCCACTGTCAGAAACCACAGCAAGGCAAGGAGCCAGCTGGGGAAATAGTTGTCCTGATCCAGTTCTCTCTCCACCCTGTGATCTTTTGTTGGTGTTCCCAAGATCGAATTCAGCTAGAAGCCAGAAATCAAAAATCTGGAGTGATGCATTCTGAAGAGTTATCCTCTTAGGGCAGAGAGTGGAGCAAAGGTGAAGGTCAAACAGAGCACAGGTATCATGCCTCTTCTACCAGCCTACATGCTCTGGGAGGAGACCTCACTCCACAGGCATAGTCCTAGGTTCTGATTAGCTGATCTTCAATCAACTACTTCATCGCCAGGCCACAGCGCTTGGTTTAGAACACACAACCCAATTCAGACCAATGAATCAAGAGAAACTCTTTCCAGAGACTTTTGGAAAAAAAGATGGTTCACTTCTGAGAGAGCTGTTGGGAGAGAGATTTTTTTTCCCACTTCCTGCTGGACATAATTGAGGAAACAAGCAGTCCCTAAACCTGCTTCCAGCCGTTTTGCAAACATGAAGAGAGTCAGCCTTAGGGTGAAGCAGGCGCCATAGAAGAGAAGAGGAGGAGAAGCTGTATCTTTGGTGTTGTCGTTGGGTCACCAAAGCTTCCTCTATCACTGTAGTTTTTCGTTACTGTGCCAATACTGTCTTTGTATTATGTAGGTCAATTTGAGTTCGAGTTTCTGTTACTTGTAGCCAAAAACATCTTAAAGCCACTAGGATTGAGCCTGGAACCAGGAAACATTTTCCCATTCATTGCACCCCAGAAGACAGAGAACCATAGGATGAGACCAGCTATCGTTTGATAGGAATAATTGCAATGTCAGTGATAGGGAGACTAAAGCAGGGTCAAGTCCAAAATGCCTGATGGGAGGGAGACGCTGAGAATCATAGAGCCAAGGGTTCCATGTCTGCTGTAGACCAGATTGGGGAAAATGCAGGTCATGAGCAAATGAGGAAGACTCAAGTCATGGTGAGAAATGTGTCTGTCTGACGGGCTTGGAAGGCCTGAGGCAGGTTGGACAGTCAGTTTTGAATGAGGTAATCACATTCTTTAAGCAGCAGGAAACAGCTTTCTTCACGTTCCTTGAGAAAAATGTGGCTGTTGAGGTAAAACCGTGGGGCTGTGTTCTCAGCATTAGCCATCATGACTCTAACGAAAACAAGCCTTTGGACTCAGCCCAAGGTTCCAGTCAGAACCAAGCCAGCTGCAGGGTGGAGCGAAAAAGATGTACTCACTTTGCTGCAAGCATCTGAATAATGTTGAAACCTAGGAGTCCAACAGTCCAAGGTCCAATGATACAAGATTTTCTTTGACAACTTCTTTCTTTGTTAGGGATTTTAATAATTCCTTGCCTCAATCGTGAGATTAAAGATGCACTTGTGGTAGTCCTGGTGGTATCAAGGAAGAGAATGGTAGTTCTATTCGTTCCATTCATCGAGCACTTCATATATGTCTGGTACAATCCAAGCAGTTTATGTGCCCTAATTAATTTCATCTTTACAAAATCCTGTGAGAACATTATTATTTTCCAATAAGCAGGTGAGAGCAGTGAGAAGTCACACAGGTTGAATTTTAAGCAATAGGAAGGGTTTTAGTTATTTGGTCAACCCACTTTATTTTTAAAACTTTCAAATACAATATTCACAAAAAATAACATAAATATGTATGTCTGTATTATAAAGAATGCATGCCCACATATCCACAACCAGTTTAAGAAGTGCTACACACCTGGCACTGTTGAAGATGCTAGTGCGTCAGTTCCCCAATCTAGTCCCTCATGCCCTCTGCCCTCAAGGGTAAATCCTCAAGGTAATTACCTCCATTACCTCAAGGTAAATCCTTGGCTGAATTTTATTTTTATCATTTATTGTTTTTTTTTTTTTTGTAAGGTTTTACTACAGATATAGATGCCCAACATGTGTCAGGCCTGTTAAGCCCATTGGACACACTACTTATAATCTTAAACAATATGACCATTTAGATTTATAAGTTTTTGAAGTTTATACAGTCTTTTCCATGGAAAACATCCATGGTTTGTTTTCAGCAGTTTCAAAAACTGGCAGTAAACTGTGGTCTAAAAATATTAAATAGAAATTAAAAAAAATAAACAATTCGTAAGTTTTTAATTGTGCACTGTTCTGAGCAGCATGATGAAATCTTGTGTGGGCCTACTCTGGCTCAGGACGTAAATCATCCCTTGTACGGCACATCCGCACTGTATACATCACCTGGCCATGAGTCATTTGGTAGTCCTCTTGGTGATCAGATCAAAAAGCTATAGTATATATAGGGTTTAGTAATATCCACTCTTCAGGCATCTACTGGGGGGAACCTATTACCTGTGGATAACAGGAGATTACTGTAAATTGTATCATTCTGTATGTATTCTTCTGAAAAAAATGCAACGTGATGTGAGGTTCATTCATGTTGATACAAGTAGCTCTAGTTTATTCATTTTTCACTGAAATGTGATCTCCTTTGATCAGTGTACCACACTTTATTTTTGTTGTTGTAGTTGTTGGACATTTGGATAGAGTTCTTGCTCTTACAAACTTTGTTTCTATGTATACTCCTGTATTTGTCTTTTAGTGCCCACAGGCAAGAGTTTCTCCAGGGTATAAACCTATGAGTGGAGGGCCAGGGTTGTAGGGTATATGCACCTTCAGTGCCCTGGATAATGATGAGTTGTTTACCAAAGTGATTGTGTCCATTTATATTCCCACAAGCAGTGTATATGGTTTTCTGTTACACCACAGTCTTGCTTACCTTTCATACTGTCAGATCAAAAAAGTTTTGGGGGTCAATTCAGTAGGTTCAAACTGATATTTCCCTGATTTGTTAATGAGTTTGAACATCTTACATATGTTCACCAGTTAAGATTTCTTTGTGGTGGAAGGCCTATTCACACCTTTAATTGAGGTAAATTACATTAAAAGATCTTCTAGCATTAAACTCACCTTAGTCATATGTATTTTATTTTATTTATTTTACATATATATTTTTTGAGACGGATTCTCGCTCTGTCACCAGGCTGGAGTGCAGTGGCTCACTGCAACCTCCCACTCCCGAGTTCAAGTGATTCTCCTGCCTCAGCCTCCCGAGTAGCTGGGACTATAGGTGCGTGCTTTATTTTTTAAATATTAGTAGATTTCATTTGCTAATATTGTATTTAGAATTGTTGCATTTGTGTTAATGAATGAAATTGTTATATAATTTTTCTTGTCTCCGTTTGGTATGTTATGTTTATGAAGTTAGTTGGACCGTTCCATCTTTCCTCCTTTCTCTTTCTCTACCTCATCTTCCTCTCCCTCTTCTTGTCCTTTTTCTTCTCTTAAGAGCTTGTATGATGCATGAATGTTTGTAAGAGCTTACTGATGCTTTCTTTGTGAGAAGACAAAATCTACAACCATTGATCGAATTCATTTTAAGGTAATGAGAACAGTCAAGTTTTCTGTCCTCAAATCAGTTTTGGAAAGTTACGCTTTTGGGGAACTTGTCTATTTTATCAAAGCTTATTGGCATAACACTCGTAATTGATAATGGGTTGTGCTCCCTAGACACTCTCTCAGCACCCCCAGGGCAGAAGCACCCATTCCTTCTGATTCCGGGAGTACTGGTGGCTGACAGCTCTCTCAGGATTGCCCTTGGCTGCCGTGCTAAGTTCAGGCTCACTTCTCAGGGCAGATTACATCCAATGTCTGGCCAGTGCATCAGTTTAAAGACCCAGTTCTTGCCTCAATTCTGGACAATTCTGTCAGGCCAGCCCATCCCTACAGAAGCTCCTTGTAGGACTGGCTGAGGTCAGTGTTGCCACTGTTCCCCAGTTCAGCATACAAACCTGAAAGTGTCAGAATTTGCCTCCCTTAGAGCCAGATTTGCAGTAACATGCATGGCTTTCTTTCAAATCATTTGTTTTGTTCTTTGATTTCTATTATTTCTCTACTCGTATCTTTTCTCATTACCTTGGCAGTCTTGCTGGAGGTTTGCTAATTTTACCAGTTTCTTTTCAAAGACTGAACATTAGTTGGATCGAGCCTCTCAAAGGTACATTTATTACTTACTTCATTCCTTTTGTAAACATTTCCTGCCTTCTACTTGCTTACATTAATTTCCATATCTACCTCTAATCTCTTAGGTTGGATGTTTAGTTCATCTGTTTTTCAGTCTTTCTCCTATGCTAACATGAGCCTTTTAAGACTTTAGATTTTCTTTTAATAATTGTATCTCCAACTGTAGCTCCATGATGCTGTCAAAGTGAATATGTCCACGCCTAAACTAGGAACCTCCACCAAATCATCTACCTATTCTTTTCCACCCTTCCCCATCTCAGAGAAACCGGCTGTATTCCAGTTAGCCAGGCCATGATCCTGAGGTCACCTTTGATCCTTTCCTTCTCTTGAAACCCACTTCCAATCAGTCAGGATGTCCTTTTGGCCCTTCCAGTTAGGCCAGGTTGTCATCTCCATGACATCAAGTTGTGTCAGCCATAAATCATTGCCTCTTGCTTGGCCTATTGTCCATAACTGCTGTTCTGTTTCCTCTCCTGCTCCCCTGCAGTCGGTTTTCCACACAGCATTCAGAGTGAGCCTTCTACATGTTAACTCATCATGCAAGGTCTTTTCATCTCCTTAGAATAAATTCCAGGTCACTGCATGGCCCACTGGGTCCTCTGTGGCCTGGGCCTCTGCTGTGTCTGTGACCCTCTCTTCCTCCTCTTCTTTGGTTCCCTCTGCTCCAGCTACCTCTCTATTCCTCAGGCAGGCCTGGTGTAGGGGTTTTTGTACTTGACGTCCCCTCAACACCTGCATGGATCACTTTCTCACTTCCTTCAAGTCTTACTCAGATGTTACATTATTATCCAGCAGTCCTTCCTTCACCAAACCGTATAAAATTTTACCCCTGCCCAGCCAGTCACTTATTAATAGGCTTACCCTTATTAATGTTTCTTTTTAGCATGCATCATTGCCTGATGTATCTTTTTGTTTACTTCTTGTCTGTCTTCCACTGTTGGAATATAAGCTCTTTCAAGGCAGGGCTTACTTGCTATGTTCACTGCTCTATGTCCAATGTCTAGCTCACAGACTGGCACTAATAGGTGTTCAATAAATACTTGAGGAATGAATGCACGTGTATTGGCTTGAAGTTCCTAATTCTCCGGGGGACTACTTCCCCTTTTACCCAGAGCCACTGCCCCATGTGACAGTTTTGTTCTTGTTTTTGCTGTTATTTACCTTTTCCCTGAAGCTATAGGTAGTTTTTTTGAAGATCTAACTTAACTTATGAAGTTGGGGTGGAGAAAGGGAGTGTCTGCCTTTTGATTTTCTACCCTTCAGGGGCCCAAGGCCTCATCTTCTGTCTTCCTGCTGAGTGAATACCCTCAAATGTTCCCAGGGCTACCTTGCCTTTAACATTTAAAAAAAATACTGAATTCATGCTTTTACTTCATTTTTTTTTTTTGTCCTTTGAGGATTTACTTTACTTTCTTGTGATGTTAACTATACATTTCAATCAATTATTGCTTTGTTTTATGTTTTATGGAAGAATTTCAGATGATCTGGTTTGCCAAACTACTGAATATTAAACTATTCAAACTTTCCATTTTTTATGCAGTGCCCAGGAGACAAAAGGATTGACTTAACCAAAGTCTTACTGTAAATGAAAGTGCTAAGACCAGACCCTAGGATTGCTCACCTCCAGGGCAGTATTTGATGGCCACATTGGGTTGGTGGCTGCCCCACTTCCTTTAGAGAGTCTGATGGTACAGATGTTCCTAGTCTAATAAGTATCTCTAGGCAGAAAGGACAAAAAAGAAGAAAAACAACCATAACAACATAACAGTCTCCAAGGTTCCAAGGAAACTTTTGTAGCCACTAAGGGCTGTAATAGCCATTTGTAAATATGTAATAGGAAGTAGTTCTGGGAATTGTAGCTGATTTCAGCAGGATAGCGTTTGTCAGAATCTGCCCCTTTGCTATTTTTCTAGAAGTCAAATCCGAAAGGCCTGTTTTCTTAAGGATTTCTGCTGGGTCTAAGGCAGGAGGCCATTTCCCTCCAATTCCTGCAGTTCATTTAGGCTGTACCTTGGGTGGTTGTCAGTTGGAATATAAACATTGGTACCTTGATAATTATAGAAGATTTTTAAAAAGTTATTATTGGCTCTGGTGAGATAGTGTAACAGGAAACAGTCTGTACTTTAAGCAAAATGGCTGCCAGTTACAGTGTTCAGAGCACTATGCAAATCAGTTGAAAACTCAGAAGTTCAGTCAATCAATCAGTTTTGCTTCATATGATGCCAACTGACTGTTTTTTTAATGAACCTTATTTGTCTCATTGGATTGACTGACTTTGGGCCCGAATTGACTTAATTGCAGGGTTGCTTTTGATATATGGTAGCAATTGCTCTGTTGGGCTATCATCAAATGCAACAAATATAGGCCATGGATAATACTGATGGCCCCAGTTGGTGGATGGCTTGCTAACTTTGTCTTGCAAAATAACTTACTGCTGCCAATCTAGCAGTTAGTTGTTTTAAAAAGCATATGAACAATACAGAGTACAGCATTCTGTTCCATGTATTAAATTATAATGTATCATACCAAATCATTGTGACACTTCACCCAGGGCAGATTTTTGATAGGTAAGGTTATGATGACCTTAGAGACACAGGCAATGAGCTATTCTGGAATACCCACCTTTTGGTCTTTTGCTTTGAAGAGTTCCATTTTAAAAAGAGCATTAAATTATGTGTTATGACTGTAAAAATATTATTATAATGAATATTTGAAAATCTCACCTACCAAGAGGTGGTGACAGTTAATACTTTAGTCTAGTTCCTTCCAGCATTTTTTCTACATATTTTTTATTAATTGAAGTGATCCTATATCCTAATGTGATTTTTTTTTTTTTTTCACTTAACAATTTGTACTCTGGTGATTTTTTTTCTTTACTGAATATGATAACTCAAGTATTTTCCCATATTATTATCAACTCTTCACAAACATTTTTAATGGTAGTCTTTGGTATGAATGTTGAAGAGTTTACTTAAACATTCTCTGATAATGAGACATGTAGTTCCCTATTATTTATTATTATAAATACTCCTCAATTGAACATCTCTGTACATTGTTTTTTCCACATCCTAAATTATTTTCTTAAGCTAGTGGAATTATTTAGCCAAAGGTGGTAGATATTTTTCAGGTATCTGGGACAAATGGCCAAATTTTATTTCTAAAATGATGTCCTCCTTTATATTTAATCCAACAGCATACAAGTAGATTTGTCCCACCATGCCCAGATGAGTATGAAATAATGTTCTTAAAATATATTTCCTATTTTAATTGGTGACAATTATAGCTCTTTAAATTTACATTTTCTGATTATTCTTAGGGTTGAATATATTTTCATTTGTTTATTAGTCATTTTTCAAAGGGGTGGTGAGTTAGTTTGTTCATGCCCTTTGTTATTTACATACTGAGATCTTACTATGTTTTTATTATAGATTTCTATGAAGTCTTTACAAACTAAGTAAATTAACTTTTTGCCTTATGTATGGCAAATGTTATTGTCAATTTATTCTTTGTGTTTTATTGTATTTTGTGTTACAATGTGTAAAATCTCTATCTTTCATCCCTTTGTTATTTTTCACATTAAATGTAAGTTTGGGAACCAGAGATCGATAGAAGGTAGTCAAGGTATTAGTACTTATTTTTAACAGTGTTATTTAGGTATAACTTGCATGCCATAAATTCACTTATTTTATTATTTTTCATTTTTTAGAGATAGGGTCTCACTCTGCTGCCCAGGCTGGAGTGCAGTTGCATGATCACGGCTCAGTGCAGCCTTGACCTCCTGGGCTCAAGTGATCTTCCCACCTCAGTCTCCTATTTAGCTGGGACTACAGGTGCGTGCCACCACACCCAGCTAATTTTTGTATTTTTTGTACAGACAGGGTCTCCCTATGTTTCCCAGGCTGGTCTTGAACTCCTGGACTCAAGCGATTTGCCCGCCTTGGCCTCCGGAAGTCCTGGGATTACAAGTGTGAGACACTGTGCCTGGCCTATTTTAAATATACAATTCAATGATTTTTAACAAACTTGCACAGTTCTGTAAACTCCACCACAATCTAACTTTAAAACATTTTTATCACCCCCTTCCAAAAAAACCTCATGCCCAATTGAGTAACTACTCTGCATTCCTAACCCCAGCCCTAGGCAAACATCAACTTTCTGTCTCTATGGATTTCCCTATTCCTGGACATTTCATATAAATGGAATCACACAATATAGGGTCTTTTTTGACTGAGTCCTTTTACTTAGTACAATGTTTTTAAGGTTTAGACATGTTGCAGCATGTATCAGTATGCCATTTCTTTTTATTGCTGAATAATAGTCCACTGACGGATGTGCCATGTTTACTCACTCATCCATTGATGGGCATTTGGGTTGTTTGCACCTTTTGATATTATGAATAAGACTACTATGAGCATTCATGTGCAAGATTTTGAGTGGACATATATTTTTATTTCTCTTAAGTAGATACCTAGGAGTGGAATTGCTGGGACATATGGTAAATTTATGCTTAACGTTTTAAGAAACAGCCAATTATCTTCCGAAGTGGCTGCCCCATTTTACACTCTCATCAGCAATGTTCCAGTTTCTCTATATCCTTGCCAGCACTTGTCATTGTCATTGTAATTTTTCACACTGAGCTCCTTCACTTGTCTCTGTTTTGTTTTGTTCTATAATGTAAGGCAAGGATTTAAAATAATTTCCCCTTATCCCATTTGTTTGTGATGTCTTTTTATTGTATCAAATTCATATTTAAATGAAGTTTTTTATGATCTCTTTTCTCCAAATATCTCCGTTCACACCCTTCACTGTAAGGCTTTGTCTTTTTTCTTCTCATCTGAACAAAAATAAGCATTTCCTAGAGATTTTGTCATATGAAATGCTAGGATAAACTAATGTGACTGATTTAAACTGTCAGTGACTGCTTCAAATCTTTTTGAAATAGTGGGATAAAAATCCCCTTTAAAAAATTACACAAATATTTGGGAGGCCGAGGCAGGTGGATCACCTGAGGTCAGGAGTTCAAGACCAGCCTGGCCAACATGGGTGAAACCCTGTCTCTACTAAAAATACAAAAAATTAGCCAGGCCTAGGGGTGGGTGCCTGTAATCCCAGCTACTCAGGAGGCTGAGGCAGGAGAACCACTTGAACCTAGGAGGCAGAAGTTGCAATGAGCCAAGATTGCACCATTGCACTCCAGCCTGGGCAATAAGAGTGAAACTCTATCTCAAAAAACAAACAAACAAACAAAACAAAACAAAAAATTATACAAATAAGCAAGTTTATCTTCCAAGGACTCACCTTGCATATTCCAAGGACTCACCTTGCATATTCCAGTGACGTTGTTGCTCAAGCCATTTGGGGAACTATTCTTTTAGAATTGCCCTGCAGAGCCTGCAGCATGTTATTTTGGCTCTCCTTTGTGGTTACAATATTTGTAGCAGGTGGATTTTACTTTTAGAAAGAGCACAAAGTCATGGGCAACTAAACATACTCAGTAAGGTGGCTGATTGAATAGAACCAGAAATATGGACTCCACAGTAACAGCCACACACATACAGGCACAGGCACAGGCACAGGCACATACATGTGCACACATGCACACAGACTAGGTTGGTTTTTCTGCACATTTCCTAGATTAAACCAGAAAACAACTCTAAAATTAGAGCTATCAATATTTTTAAGTGGTAACACAGTTGAATAAGATAATAATCTTTAATGGTAACATCATTAAAGATAAAAACATTCACATGAGAAATACAAGTTCTACCATATTTGTTGAAAAGTGCATTCAGCTATTTGATAGTGACGTTTAACTTCAAAGAGGTCCTCACCTCGGTTTTAAGCTCCTTACTGAGTACCTAATGGGTTTCTGGTCTCGTTGGCACCATGTGTTAAACTGAATGAATAGCAAGGGTATCTATGGTGGGTAGCCGCCTTCTGAATGCTAATGATTCATGTTTCTTAAAAAAAGTTTAGAAAAATCTTTTTACTTTTGATTTGCTGGGCTTCCCTTTGTTATATCTGTATTCAAAAGGGGTGTTGGATTGACAACACCAAAGCTCTCCTTGAGGCCAAAAAGTAAATATACAGAACTGAGCTAGAACATCCATGGAACTGCTTAGCTCTGCCTGCGGGCAACAGGGAGAAACCCCAAAGGGCCTAACTCTACTGCGTTGCAGACAGTATAGATGAAGCAGCTTCCACTGTGAACTCCTTGACATGCTGTGTGGCTTCTGACACCTCCCCACGCCTCAGTTTCCTCAACTGCCAAATGGGCACAGAAGGACAAATATTTGTCTCACAAGGCATGGCAAAGTTGAAACACAATGGTGCTCAGCACAATGTGTAGCACATATTAAGCATTCAAATTATGATGACATTGCCATCATCGTCATCAACCATCATTATCATTGTCTTTATAGCCCTTTCAGCACCCGCCACAGTGCCTATTTCATAAAAGCACAATAAATGTTCTCTCATATTACTGTCATCCTTGTATCCTTTTCATCACTTAGCACAGAGCTTGGCATGCAGCCAGTGTTCAATAGATGAATATGAAGCAAGGGCAAGAATCCACTTTTAACAATGTGCTTGCCAGACATAACTGATATTGGATATTCAGAAAAGTGACATTTAACATTATTTTTCTAATTAATTAAAACCTTCCTATTCTTCTAGTATGTGCTCTAAGAGAGAGGCAGTAGAGTGTGGTTACAAGTACAGATGTGAGAGCCGGACTACCCGGGTGCAAATCCTGGTTCTGCTTCTTGTTTGCTATGGGGTCTGGGATAATTTCCCTATTCTCTCTGTGCCTCAGTTTCTTCATCCATAAGAGAATAGTGCCTTCTTCACAGGGTTGTTTGAAGGATTAGAAAGTTTATACAGGTAAGTGATTAGAATATGCCAGGCAAATACCAAGTGCCATGTAAGTATGTGCCCAGGAAGAGAAGAACTTTAAAAAGGGTTGAGGCACAGCCCTCCTTCTCAGAGAAGCTCTCAAGTCCTCAAGGATCCAGGTATGCCCACAAGCCATGCAAGAGCGTGAAGGAAAAATCAATCCTATGTGAAGAACTGAGAGCGGAAGCCATGACATGCTGGGAAAGGTTTAATAACCAGCTCTCTGGGAGATCAAAGCAGGATTTGTAGCTTCACCAATTGCTGTGGTGTAATTACTCCTGCCACGGCTGACTTCAAACCACCCCTGTGACTTCCCTGAATGTGAAGCTGAGAAAAGATGCATATGATTGGTTCTTACAGGCTCATATGAGCAGGCTGCGAGATACTACTGGGTGGAAACTTCAACAATCCAAGGGAGAACACCATGGATTGAGGATATGGGCTGAGTGCTTTATCATCCCCCAGGCTGGAGGACACCACCTGGTTCTAGGGACAAGATAGTAGGCCAGAGGGAGAAGCCACTTTTACATGCTTTCTTTTACTGTGCCTACTGTTTAAAAGATCCTTTTGTTACCCAATTCACAAGTTAAGCCAGTGAGTCACCATCATTGATCAGTCAATCCTTGCCCCTGAGCTTGCCAGTCAACAACTATGAAGACAATTTAAGTTTGTTGTGTTTGAGACAGAGATAGTAATGGGGTGGGACTGTCATTGCCCCACAATGTAGTCTTCTTTAGATATCTCATGGAGAAAGACCATACCGGAATTCTAGACCTAGCTTTGCCCTGACTCCCTGGTGACTTTAGGAAAGCATGTATACTTGCAATTTCTCATGTTTTCCATAATAAAATGGATGCAAATTAATATAGTGATAGTCACTACTTCTATACATCAACTCTTTCCTGCTGTCTGCCTTCCAGGTACATGGTAGGATCAACTTCCTGACCTTGTGACAGATCCTGCCAGTAACATGACAGGAAATGAGAACGAGGCTTTGGAGCACAGCATTGGATTGCTCGTGCAGAACACCGCCCAGTACCCTTTCCCTCTGCCACAATGAACAGCCATGCTGCAGGTGACGGCTGCTCTGTCAACATAGATCCAGCAGGGCAGATGAGTGGATCCCCCAGCGTACTCATGAGAGAGCATACAAAAAGTCCATATGTGTTGCGCTAATCCACCGAGATTGCGCTGGTTGTTACAGAACCTAACCTAGCCTATCCCGACAGAGGATCAGACATGAGAATCAAATGTGTTTATAGAGTGTTGGATGGAAATATTCTGACAACATTAAAAGACTCTACCCAAGGAAGGAATTCGCATCTCTTAATTATCAAGTAGGAGCAACAATTTGAGAGAATTCATTCTTTGAAAGTTACTTGCAATTTTATTTCTTTGAAATGCAAACTGAACTCTGAGAAACACATCTGATAGCAAGATTTCACAGTGGGTCACATTTGGTTTTCACTTTCCTGGCACGATGCTGGAGAACAGCCAGGTGCAAGCCCTTGGGGTTGTTTCCAGAAGCGTTAGGAGGGGAGATATTTTTCATTCTTGTTTAGAAAAGGGACAGCTACCATATAGCAAGAGCATCACCTTCCCAGCAACAGTAAGAATGGTCATTTCTTGACTGCCTGTTTACCAGGACTTCAAATGCAAAGAAATTTAACCCCTGTAACACCTCACCCCACTATTCTGAGAGCTAAAGCATGTCAAATGTCATATGGAATGAAAGCATGGCAGCCAAAATTCAAACCAAGTCCGTCGTGGACTCTTAGTTAGGTTTTCCTGGGAGGACACCCTGAGATAATGATTCAAGTGGAGGCAGTTTCTTGAGCAGTGGGAGGTGACTCAGGAAAGGAAGGCAGCCAGGAAAGGATGCATTGTTATATCAGCTGCATTTATCAGCTACATACAACTGTGCTGAAGTCCCAAGCGAAACAGTACAAAACTCACATCCCAGAATTATTCCACTCAAGTGCTGAGGGAACTGGGGTATTTTTATGCCAACATCTGAGAGTCAGTGGTGGTGGTGGAGGGCTGCCCCAGGGTCACAGTGGCTTCCTGGCTTGGGGAGCAAAAGCCCTCAGGCTCAGAGCTGTAGTCTCCGGTGACTGGAGGTCATCTTTTATACATGAATGTCTAAGCGATATAGGTGGGGTTATGACAGCATTTGCTCCAGGTTCCAAAGCCTGTGGTGTCTCCGCCACTCCACGCTGCTCAGCTCCCTCAGTCTCTAGTCATGGCAGGCTCCTGGGCACATTTCCCCACCCACCCCTCTAGGGACAGGAAACCTCCCTGTGGCTCCAGAGGGTACATCTGGAGACCATCTGGTGCCCAGCGAGTAGAGGAGCGAGGTCTTGGGTGAGACCACTTTAAATGGAGATGATGGTGTCCACCTCACAAGGTGGATGGGAGAATTAGATGAGGACACATGGCATTCTTAGAACAGTGTCTAGCACATAGCATACAGACAACACACATTAGCTGAGATGGCATTGAGGACAACATGTTGAGCAGGAGAGGATGAAGGAAAGAAGTCTGAAGCGGGGAGGGAGGGAACACCAGGAAGAGAAGGGGAGAGGGGAACAGAGGAGCAGTTGCAGGACACAGAGATAAGGCTTCTGTCGCAATGCGTCCTTCACACTGGCCAATAGCAGCAACAAACCATTGTTCTCTTCCATTTTTTCAAGGCTTGGGAGTGGTATACCTCCTTATCAACTAGAACAGTCTGAGATAGCTTCCTGCAACATCTATAGCTCTCGTTCCTGCTCAAGGGTGCGTTCCTGATGTTGCCACCACTGAAATGAGAGACGAACAAGCTCCGGCTGCAATTCTGTGCTTCAGAACAGCCTAGGTGGGCTTTCTACATGGCAACTTCCATTAACCCTCAGGCCCAGAATTGTTTGCTTATGTGATCTTGCCTGTTTAGAGAGTCCTGAGAGTGTGTGTGTGTATGCATGCATGTATGTTTAACTTGCAGGATGTATATCATTTCAGATATTCTGGAAAATAATTGCTCTTGATTAGGACAAATGGCAGTCACAATTTCCTACTTTCACTGCAAGTTACAGGAGAAAAGCAATGGCTTAAATCACAGCATAGGTGTTTCAGATTAGGCATAAGGAGAAATTTCTCTTTCAGATGGATTTGATAAAACCTGGAATGGATTGCCCAGGGAAATTTTGAAGCCTCTTTCTCTGGAAGCTTTTAAAAATAGAATAGATGCTCATCTGCCTGAGAGAGTTGAAGTGTAATCCTATCCGAAGTATGGCATGATGGATTGGCTGTGGGGTGGCAATGGAAGAGAAAGGAGATTTCCTTTCTACTGAGATCTGCTGATGAGTATTTCATTTCACTTTTCAGGGCATTTCAACATTACCGGTCTTATCTGATTTTAAAAGTCACTAATGTTCATTATTTAAAATTCAAAGAAATAGAGAAAAATATTAAAAAGTAAAAATTAAACAAATCCTATAATCCACAGGAAACAAATAATGACTTGGTTTTGGTGTACATATTTTTTCCAGACTTTTTATGCAGAAATGCAGATAGAGTATCCAAAAATCGTATCAAACATTGCATGCTTTTGTAATTTAGCTTTCATACTTCATGTATTGTATGCTCATTTTCATGTCAACAAATACTGCTTTACATTATTTTGGGTGGCTAAAGAATATCCCACAGTATGCATGTAGCATAATTTATTTAGCCAGTTTTCTATGGTGGAGGTTTGGCTTGCTTTTCCTGTAAATCCTTGTACATATGTCCTTGCAGAGTTGTCCAATTATTTCTTAAGAATAAGTTTCTAGAAGTGAAGTCGTTGTGTTATGGAACGGCTTTTTAAAATTTTGTTACCTATTGCTAGATTCCCCTGCAGAAAGATCCTATCAATTTACATTCCCATCAGTAACATATGAGAGAGTCTGTTTCCCACTTTCTAAATAACACTGGCTACTGTCTGTGTTCACTGGCTACTCTCAATATTCTAACCTACATTTCTTTAAATTCTGGAAAGGCTGAGTTTTGAAGTATTTCAATCATTTGTATTTGTTTTATTACTTGTCTTTTGTGTCCTTTACCCATTTTTTTATCGAGGATTTTGATATATATGTGTTGATGTATACACACACACACACACACACTTTCCAAGCTGTCTTTTGAATGTACTGATTTTGGATATGTTGTACAGAAGTTTGCTATACAGAAGATTATTCTTAGGGCTACATTAGTTATAACTAGAATACAAGGACCTTTTAGAATCTCGACCATAACTGCATCACCTGCTTCTGGGCCAGATGAGGTCTAAGGTAAAGTCATCACACAGTACAGGACCGAGTATGGGTAGCTAGGAAGGATATACAGACACGGCCAGTGCATATTCTATGGAATCAGGCCAGGGTTCCCTGTCATGAACAAAATCAGAGCCACTGCATTTGACAATAGGTCATGAACCAAGTCTTCCACACATGGAGCACATGGTGGTGGGTACAGGCAGAGATTACAGATGGAGAAAATGTAGAGAAAATGGTCCTTCCAGGCTAGTTTCTTGGTTCCCCTCCATCTAAAGGTAGCAGTGTCTTCCCCTTCTTGGTACCCTCTCCTCCCCTCCCCTTCTCCACACAAAGTGCATATCCTAAGAGGCTTTACTAACCAGGGCTGTTGTTGGTTCTTTCTTTTCCCTTTCTCCAGGCTAAGGAGAAGAGGGTCGTGAACATTTTTTATACTTGATGACTTAAGGCAAGACCTAACTGCACATAGCAAAGCAGACAGAGGGGAAGGACCAGGGCATTCTTCCAGGGATGGGGATGATTCTAGGTGGAAGGACTCTGAGGCAGGTGTAGGGGAAATAGAACTTTGCATCATGCTTTGGTTACAAAGATGGATAGAACCAGGACTGCATCCCAGTTTTTCTGACCAGTTTCTTTCTGCTCACCCCTCATCACCTTAGCTGTTTAGATTGCAAATGTTGTGAGTTTTTTAAAATAGCAATTATCTTCTTCATTTCACTCAAAGTAAAATCCAGATTCCTTATCTTAGTCCATTTTGTGTTGCTATAGAAGAGTACCTGAGACTGACCATTTTTAAAGAAAAGAGGTTTACTTAGCTCGTGGTTCTACAGGCTAAGAAGTTTAAGGGCATGCCCCTAGCTTCTGGTGAGAGCTTTTGTGCAGCAGCACAACATAGTAGGAGATGGTCAAAGGAGAAGTGGATGCATGTGAAGAGAGGATGATGGCATCCTGGCTTTATAACAACCCAATGTCATGGGAATAAATCCATTTCCTTGGAAACGAATACAGTCTTATGAGAGCAAGTACTAACCACAGCAAGAACAGCACCAAGACATTCATGAAGGATCCACCCCTGTAGCCCAAATACTTCCCATTAGGCCTCACCTCCCAACACGACATTGGGAATCAAGTTTTCAACATAAGTTTTGGTGGAGACAAACTGTATCTAAACCACAGCAGGCTCCATGCAGTGTTATCTCGACTACCTCTTCTATCCCATTTCTCATCCCTTGCCCTGGATCATTCTATTCCAGTCTTTCCTTGAATGGGCCAAGTGCATGCTTACCCCTAGGCTTTTGCACTTGCTGTACCTCTTGCTATCTAGGAAGTGTGTTTTAGAAAACAGGTTCCAGATGTCAGGGTGTGTTTTAGAAAACAGGTTCCAGATGTCAGGGTCCAGATGTCCTGAGCTGGACCCCGGGACCAAAACAGGGGTGACTGATGGGAAGGAGTGAACCCAACCTCTAGCAGGGAACGCAGCCAAGCAGCTCACCAGGGCAGGGAGTTGGCACAAGGCCCCAGGTGAGGATTCAGTAACTGGGACTGGATTTTGTTAACTCCTCCAAGTGCACCTGTCCACTGCAAGGCTGGCCCCACCCACAAGTGGCATCCTTTCTCTGTTCCCAGCCTCCCTTCTAAGCTCATGCCCTGAGCCCCACTGTGCCAGCCCCCACACCTGCTCCCTTGATCCTTGTTCCTCCATCTCCCTACTCTGTCCCCTTCCTTAACAATATTCACATCCCTTTTCATCCCATACTAACTCTTGTTGACCAGAGAAAATCTCTGTTCCCTTCTAGGTGTGTGGTGGGCTGTGAAGCACCCAAACTCAGCCAAGTCCCCCAGGCAAGTACATCCACTGGGTACGCCCCCACTCTGGGAGCTGGCTGGGCAGGAACACAGTGTGGGAACTTGGCTTCAGAAACAAGACTGAAAGTTAGTTGCTGCAGCTGGACTGCAAGATCAGAGCTGGACTGGGAACAAGTGTGAGCTGATGCTGATTTCGAGAGGGCTGGACAAAATATTGGAAATCCCTGCATCTCCTGTATGGGATTATCCCAGAGCACACGACAGTGTTGAATGGAAGGTGGTGGTCAGATGGCTCCAGGTCTGGATGGAGGAATGAAGTGGACAGGGATGCTAGTCATGATATTTACCAGTCCAGCACAGGCACCGACTAATCCAAATCAATGAAACTTGCCCTGGAGCAGGTCTTAGGGGCCCCCTGTTGAACCAGGCATACTCCTTTATACTATAGGGAAGATTGAGGGTAGCCAGAGCAGTTGCAGAGTGCGGTGCCTGGGGGTGCAGCTATTGACTATGTGGCCTGGAAGCATTTCCCTGTGTGAACATCAGGTTCTGCTGTTCTGGTGTCAGCCCGGGCCGAGGAAAGAGAGTCAGACAGGGAGAGCCACAGCAGCTTCGCCCGTGGGTATGCAGGGCTTCTCAGAATGGAGCAGATTTTTCCTAGATGTAAATGACCAATTTCTTTGCGAAGAATATATGGAAAACCAACAAAAAAATCACAACCTTGCATAAAGCAAAGCCTTCAAGTATCAAATTCCTGTCTAAAATGTTTTAAGTGAATTAAAGATCTTAGGATGAGGTCTTATTTTCTCAATAAAGTCATAATTAGCAAAACCCAAAGAAACATCTGAGCAAGCACATCTGGGAACACCAAGCCTCACCGTAAACATCCACAGGACTGTGGAAGAAGGCCTGAGGGTGTGATGACGTCCAGCACTGACTGGCTCACAGGGCCACTGTGACTTGCCTGGCCCCATGGCCGGGACTGACCATGAAGCATTTCATGGCTCATCCATCCCCAGCAGTTAAATTTGCTGCAGATATGCTAGGCATTATTGGTTGCTGCTGTTTTAGAAGATCCACCAGGCTCAATTTTTCTGGGGTGCTATTCAGCCAGCCTGTGGACATGCTAAGGGATTTCCCCTTAGGAGCCCACTGGTCAGCCAGGGAAGGATTTTTCAGAGAGCTGCAAATTCCCAAGCTCTAAAACTCCCTGGATATGACATGTTCATTTAGGAGATTAGTTTAGGAAAGGAAGATAAGGAGAGAGAGGCTTATGCAGTACCCCATCTGCCAGGCTACCAGAGGCTTCTCCTCCCCCACTTGAAGAAGAAGAGCGCGAGAGATGGAGTTTACACACACTAGTTTTGTTATTTTGGCTAAAAAACTGACCTCTTCATTCATAGTTGATGGGTCTAATTCCTGGCCCATACCAAATTTTTCTATTTATTTAGTCTAGGATGGGACTGAGAGATTGTTTTAAAAGATCCCTAGGTAATTACTGGCTTTGCTCCCCTTAATATTTGATTGTCCTTTGTGTGCCAGGCACTGTGCTGCGCCTAAGGATACAGGGTGATGACATGATCGGCACTGATGGGATGGAGCAGTCAATTCAATTAAAACGCCGAAGTTAATAGTGTGTGACGGCTCTTTGAATAGGATATTAAAGTAATTACTTGAAAAGGAGAAAATTCAATTAGTCAACCAGGTGTTATATCTACACAAAGCCAGATAATCAGATTGATCTGCTTTTCCTGAATCGACAAATTAATGTTTTTGTACCATATAGAGATAGTCTCCTGCTTTGGAAAGGTTGTTTCGATATAAATTCCTGGGTCCCCACCCCAGACTTCCTGAATCAGAATCTCTCTCTGCCAGATTTTTCCTAAGCAGTGGTTCTCAACCTTGGCTGCACATTAGAACTACCCAGGGGGCTGTTAAGCAGCCCAGGCTGCACCCCAGACCCACTAAATTAGAATCTCTCAAGAGGAATCTAGGCATCAATAATTTAAAAAGCTCCCCAGGAAGTTCCAATGCGCAGCCAGGGTTAAGAATCACTGAGTTAAGTTGCATGGGAGGAGGCAGGCATCGGGATCTTTGAAAAGCTTCCCACAGGTTTTAATGTGCAGAAATTACAGAGCATGCCCTCGGAGCAGTTACCTGTATGAAGGGTATGTGAGCATTCCGTCTGAGTTCTTGGAGCTTTTGCTGTAGTAGTGATTCATGGTGAGGTTTTGCCCAGCAAATAATTTTTAAGGAGAGGCTAGCAGCCCTGTGCCCATTTATGTTTCTAACAACAGTCAGGAAATCCTCACTGACCAAATGCTTAGTTTCTAATATTTGTCTTGGTTGTATGTCATGACTGATAAGGATGAGTGTTAAATGCTCTCCTCCTCCCAGAGTATCCCCAAGTGCATCCTGCCTCTCTTCTCTCTGCCTCTCTCTCTCTCTTCCCTTGCCCTTTCTCTCTCCCTCTCCCTCTCATCTCCGTTCTCTGCCAGAGCTCAGGCCCTCCTGGGCTTCGCCCTCAGGGCCTTGTGTGAGAGAACCTGCTGTTCAAACCAATCAATCCTTATTCACATAAAACTAAGGGAATCATTATCTACTTTCCCCAGAAAGTACCTGGGTTTTAGGAGGAGCGTTTGGAGAGAATTGTTTTAAACAGACAAGGCAAATCTTACCTCCAGCCCAGTCTTGGTCTAGAATCCATCTTTATACAGCACTACAGGCAACCACAAAAAACAGAGCACAGTTCTGTAAGAGTTGAAGCCTTCTTGTCATCACTGTCTTAGAACAAAGCGGGATCTCCCCTGTGATCCTAGTCATTGTGGCAAGTCCAAAGGAAGACAACTGGGAGCTGGTAGGACTTCCAGTGGCCTCAAGCTGTATCCACTGGTGGAGACAACCCTGCTCTACCATTAGAAAATAAAGTCAAAAAGCACAGGATTAACAATGGCAGAGCTGAAAATGAGAAAACTATTCTTGTTTATTTTTCCACCTTCTATCCCTGCTTTTGGTAGAGTTCCATCTTTCCTAGATAGACCAGACCTTCTGAAGTTAGTGCCCTGGTCATGCTCTGGAAGGGAATATTCTGAGTCTGTGACATTTCTAAGTCAAAAAGGACCTAACACACTCCTCCTCTACTGTAATTATTTTATTCAAGTCAACCTAATTTGACATTGTTTTGTTTTCTTCTTCTTCTTTTTTTTTTTTTTTTAGCTATGTGATTTATACCTTTCCTGGTCATGGATCTCTTTGAGGAATTTGGTGAAATCCCTGGCCCAGTATCCCCCGAATCTACCAAAATATTTAAAAATCTGCTTTCAATTTCAAAAATTCATGACCTTCCATACCCATCCATGGACCTAAATTAAGAATCCATATATAACAACAGCCCACAGAGAAAAGCAGAGATTCCCACTAGACGCCTATACCCCAGGCTATTCTATCGGTGTTAATTGTCCAGAACACTCCTTGTACTTGCCCACCTCCAATTAAAGAGCACTACAGACAACCCCTAAATAGAACAGACTTTGCACAGGAAATGAAACTTTTTAATCTCCACTATCTTAGCATGGAGGAAAAGGACCCATGGTAGACCAGGCATGGTGACAAGTCCCCTGGGTTTGGAATGGCCTTCTCTACCCCCGCCATCACCCATGATCTCTTCTTATTGAAATGCTACCCATACAAGGCCAGCTGAAATGTCACAACTTCCCAGAGAGTCATCCCAACCCTTCTCTGCATTCCTTGCCTTTCCTTCCTCTTGGAATGGGATGGTCCCCATTGTCTAGCCCTCTTTATTGTAAGATTAATACATTATGGGGAGAGGTTGTCTTACCTTTGTATGCTCTGTAGTACAAACTTTATTGCCTGGACTCTAGCAGAAGTCGTTTGTTGTCATTTAATTAATAAACTTAGAAATGAAATGTGATGTCGCCACTCACTGCCTCCATTCTCTTCTAAATCATGAGACATAAGGAAGCATTCCCCATGCAGCAGGAGCTCTGCCCAACAGTTGAATTGTAGAGTTTGCAAGGCTCAGCTGACTGCACTTGGAAATTGCTGGCCAGAAACAGAAAAGAAGCTTGGAATTCTAACTCATTTGTAGGTGGATCACAGATGAGTGTGTCTGGTCACCTTGGCCTAGTGACTATCTAGGAAGGTTATCACTTAATCATGTTTAGGCTGGTCACTTCAGTGGGTGGGTATTGCAGGTCCTGTTGGTGTACCCGGCATGCTAATGAGTGAACTGACATACATAGAACTGGACCACAAATATCGAGAGTCATTTGCCTAAGAAGGCCTTGTTTCTGGAAGGGACTGAATCCTTTGGAAATAGCCACAAGGATTTAGTAGCTGATTTTAAATGAAAGAATACTTAATACATACCATAACTTGCCTGGTAACTTCTTCTAACTCGTCTTGGCCACAACCCCTTGCTCCTTAACCCCATCTGTATATAATTCATCAGTTGAACAAGCAGTACTCATGGGACAGAACCAGAAAGACAATTTTATTTTTGTTTCCCGCTGTCCCTTTGAAACCTGTTCAATGTGGTTGCTTTCCCCCTGTTCCTCTATGAAAATCCAGAACAATACCACAACTTTTCTGGTCACTCTCAGGTAGAAATCTTGTGGTGACTTTGTCACAAGTAGTCTCAATTCAGACATGAATTTCTTCTGCTCCCTCGGTGACCCAGGAAGGAGCAAAGATTGGTGGTTTGTTTCTTTCTGTGTCTGATATTCCTACTCTTCCTCGGGCCAGCTGAATCTTGTGAACCACATTTTCTAGACTTCCAGGATTGAAGCAGAAGGAAGGTTGGAGGACAGATAAGGTCATACATAACTAGTGTTTTCCTAAGATGGCATCACGTTCTCTAGACCTTTCTTTAGTTGCTTTCCTAGGTTCCCCTGGGCCTTTCTGAATACAATCTCCCTGATTTTGATAGTACCTCTCCTTTGGCTGGCCTCTCCTGATTCCCTTCATTGTTTCTCCGCCTGTTATGACACCCCCTAACCTCTTCCCCTGGGACTCCACCTCCTTAGGCAGAATGCACAAGCCAACATTCCTACTAGTTTTCACTTCTGACCCGCAGGACTCATGGGCCTTGGATGGGCTGATAGAAAGTTACTTCCTAGATGTAGTTGTTTACCCTGCTGCCACAGACCATGTAGGCTTTTTCAGATGTGACCAGATACCAGTCCTCTGGGACCCTGTAGAGAACACAAGTTAATCTTTCTGAGTAGGGATTATCATATGGCAGCTCCATTTGTAGTTTTTTGAGGAAACTCCATACTCTCCTTCATAGTGGCTGTACTAGTTTACATTTCTACCAACAGTATATAAGAGTTCCTTTCTCTGCATCCTTACCAGCATTTGTTATTTTTTGTCTTTTTGATAATAGCCATCCTAACTGGGGCAAGATTATACCTCATTATGATTTTGATTTCCATTTCCCTGATGACTAGTGATGTTCAGTATTTCTTCATAGATTTCTTGGCCATATGTATATCTTCTTTTAAGAAATGTCTGTTCAGATTATTTGCCCATTTTAAAACCAGATTGTTTATTTTTTTTGCTGCTGAGATGTTTGAGTTTCTCATATGTTCTGAATATTAATCCCTTATCAAATCAATAGTTTGCAAATATTTTCTCCCATTCTGTAATTATCTTTTCACTCTGTTGATTGTTTCCTTTGCTGTGCAGAAAAATTTGTTTTATATAATCCTTCCTAATTATAATCCTTATTAATAATCATATACAGTTCATATATAATAGTTATACTCCTTATTGATAATAAATAATTAAAATAATAATGCTTATTTTTGCTTTTGTTGCCTATGCCTTTGAGGTCTTATTAAAGAAAATCTTTTCCCAGACCAATGTTCTGAAGCATTTCCCCTGTGTTTTCTTCTAATAGTTTTATAGTTTCAGATCTTACATTTAGGTCTTTGATCCATTTTGAGTTGGTTTTTGTATAGGATAAGAGGGGGGTCTAGTTTCATTCTTTTGCATATGGATATCCAATTTTCCCAACACCGTTTATGAAGAGACTGTCCTTTCCCCAGCAAGTATTCCTGGCACTTTTGTCAAAAATCAGTTGCTGTAGATATGCAGATTAATTTCTGGGCTCTCTATTCTGTTCCGTTGGTCTATATGTCTGTTTTTATTGCCAGTACCATGATATTTTGGTTACCACAGCTTTGAAGCCTGGTAGTATCATGATTCCAGCTTTGTTCTTTTTGCTCAGGGTTGCTTTGGCTATTTGGGGTCTTTTGTGGCTCCACACAAATTTTAGGGTTTTTTTTTGTTTGTTTCTGTGAAGAATGACATTGGTATTTTGATAGGGATTATATTGAATCTATAGATTGCTTTGGGTAGTATGGTCATTTTAACAATAGCAATTCTTTCTATTTATGAGCATGGAATGTCATTCCATTTGCTGGTATTCTTTTTGATTTCTTTCATCAGTATTTTGTAGCTTTCCTTGTAGATGTCTTTCATCTCCTTGGTTAAATTTATTCTGAGGTAATTTTGTATTTTTTACTTATTGTAAATGACGTTGCCTCCTTAATTTCATTTTTAGCTACCTTGTTGTTCATGTATAGAAATGCTGCAGATTTTTGAATATTGATTTTTTATCCTGCAATTTTACTGAATTTTTGTATTAGTTCTAATAGTTTTTTGGGGTAGAGTTCCAAAGAAATACTTTTGCAAAAATCCTGTCTTTACTCTTTTTCCTCCTCAAAGTGAGTCCGAGAATACTCTAGCTGTGCTCAACCACCTGTCTGAAAGTCATGTGCCACATAACAATGTTTAGGTCAACAATAGAACATATATAATGGTGGTTCCATAAGATTATAATACCATATTTTTACTGTACCTTTTCTATATTTAGATATGTCCAGTAGATAAATACTTACTGTTGTGTTACAGTTGCCTACAGTATTCAGCACAGTAACATGCTGCACAGATTTGTAGCCTAGGAGCAATAGGCTATACTGTCTAGGTTTTTGTAAGTATACCCTATGATATTCACACAATAACAAAATTGCCTACCAATATATTTCTCAGAATGTATCCCCATCATTAAGCAACGCATGACTGTATAACCACTCATTTTGACATCTAGTATCCATAGTATCTTAGTGTCCCAGTTGGTACTTCCAATGGTTCCGTGTTATGGCCTTTCTTCCTCATCCATAGCTGAAGAGACCAGGAGTAAATTCCTAATCTGAGGCCAGCCAATTTGTTGGTTGATCAAAGACCTATAATTTAGGTGTTCCAGCTCAAATAAAAAAGCAGAGATGATCAAATTTTAGTGAGCTAATTTGAACAAAAGTAAAATATTGCCACCAATTTGTGGTAGGAATTTGAGCCAAGGAGTCTCAATGCCTTGGAAAAAGCAAGCCAGAGGAGGAAGCAAGTGAAACCAGTTGAGAGAGACAATGATTAGATCAAAGGCTCACCGATGAGAGAGGTCGTGTGGAGTCTGGGAGGAGGAGGAAGTCCTCTCTGCTCCTGACTAGCCAGGGGTGTTCTTCCTGTGGTTGTGCTGGGCCTGGCCTCAGGACCTTCCATTTCCACGAGCTTGCCTATTGTATCTTCCTATCCCATCCTCTTTATTTGGGCCCACATAAGCAAGCTCCTGTTTCTTGCAACCCAAATGGAATAAATAGAACAGAAGGCAGCTGAAGTTCTGGGTGTCTTGAGTACCAAAACTCTGAACCTTATTTCTTTCGGGTCCTTCCTCTCCCCTCCCTGCAGCAGATGGGTTAAATGCTGCAGCACATCAGCTGCTCTGTCCATGGCTTGAGTAAAAAATGCACACTGTCAGCCCAGCTGTCATGTCAGCATAATGCAGCCTTGGTTTTTCCCTTGGTAGTTTGAATGCCACCTTCCTGGAGCTAGGAAAGGATATTGGCTTACAAGAATCTCACACCCTGTTTTTGTTGTTACCAGATTTGGGAAAACTTTAGAGTATTAAGCAGGTAAGCATCAATTTGAGGCCAAGTGTGGAAGAGTAGTTCTCAACCCTGGCTGCACACATTAGACTCACCTGACAAGCATAAGAGCCTGTCCATGCTGGGTCCCACCCAAGCCATGTAAATGAGAAACTAGAGGTACAGCGTGGGCTTGGCTCCTTTTCATATCTCTCCAAGATATTTTAATGTGCAGCCAGCGTTGAGGATCACCCTGGGGAAATCCAGGGGAAAAGGAGAGAGTGGTGGAAAAGGAAACTTACATTTACTGAATATCTAGTATGTGCTTGGCAATGTATCTCATAGTAGCTGCTATTTATCGAGTGCTTACTGTATTAGTTAGCTAGGGCTGCTATAACAAAGTATGACAGACTGGATGGCTTAAACAACAGAAATGCATTTCCTCACAATTCTGGAGGCTAGAAGTCCCACCATAAAGTGTGAACAGGATTTGATTTCTTCTGAGGCCTTTCTGCTTGTAGATGGTTATCTTCTCCCTGTCTTCACTGACCTTTCCTCTAGGTCCGTGTTCTAATCCCCTCTTCTTAAAAAACACCAGTCATGGCCAGGCACAGTGGTTCATGCCTGTAATCCCAGCACTTCAGGAGGCCAAGGTGGGCAGATCACCTGAGGTCGGGAGTTCGAGACCAGCCTGACCAACATGGAGAAACCCCATCTCTGTGCATGCCTGTAATCCCAGCTACTCAGGAGGCTGATGCAGGAGAATTGTTTGAACCTGGGAGGTGGAGATTGTGGTGAGCCAAGATCATGCCTTTGCACTTCAGCCTGGGCAACAAGAGCAAGACTCCATCTCAAAAACAAACAAACAAACAAACAAAAAACAAAAAACCACCAGTCATACTGGATTAGGGCCCACCCATATGACCTCATTTAACCTTCGCTGCCTCTTTAAAGGCCCTAACTCTAGACATAGTAACATTCAGAGGTACTGGGGTTTAGGACTTCGACATAAGAATTTAAGGGGGTGTATACTTTCACCCATAACACTTATGAGTAAGGCATTGTTCTCAGAGCTTTCTATCTATTGATTTAGTATTTATAGCAATCATGTAAGACATTGTCTTCATGTTATAAGTGAGGAAACTGAGGCCCAGGGCAATCAAAAAGCTAATGAATAATGGAGCTCAGTTTCAAATCCAGGCAGTGTGACCCCAGAAACCATGTTCTTTACTGCTACATTTTACCACCTCAAAACAACGCCAATTATTAGTGAAGGTGGGCTACGTTATGCTGAGTGGAGGAAGTAACCTGGAAATCCCTTGATGCAATAAAGACTTTCTTATTCATGCTCTCTATTCATTAAGAGACCATAAGGGTGAGGGGAAGTGAATGCTGTGCTCCACAAAGTCACTCAGGGACCCAAGCTAAAAGAGGAGTCCCCATCTTGTAAACTGCACCATCTGAAAAAATGTGGCCTTTTCAGTCCCTTGGACTAGGGGAGAGAGAGATGGGGTAATCACACATGGGCTTTTCACGGCCTCAGCTGGAAGTGAAGCATCATTTCCACTTATCTTTCATTAGCTAGGCTAGTCACCCAGCCCTGCCTGGCTGGGCATGGTTGGGAAATGCAGGGGAGCAATGGAATGCTTACGGGCTTTAATTTCTTTGCTACCCTCCATAAGGTGGCTGTTATTCCTGGTTTAAGAAGCAGTCTCAGAGAGATTAAGACATGTGCCTAAAGAGACACAAAGTTTAGAGTTGGGCCTCACACTCAGGTGGTCTCACTTGAATTCTTCCGCTCTTTCCACCTCGGTGACTGATTCTGAATGCCTAGAGGGGGTATTCTTTGCACCATTTACCATTTATTTATCCTGGAAAGCATCTAGTAAATGCTAACAACACCAAACATAAGGTGACACTAGAAATTTCCAGGTTGTAAATATAGATAATTGTGCTATTTTTATGAGGTGTGCTCATTAAATTATCAGATGAAGTATCTAATGCAAATCTGGGAATAAAATACTCTGGTGACTAAAAATAACTGATTGATTGTGAGTTGCTAATAATGTAGTTTCAAAAAAAAAAAAGCAGTCACAATGTTCATGTAAAAGACTACATTTACACTGTTAATGGCAGCTTTTTGCTGTTTCTGGAGCTCTGCCATCCCAAATCGCTCCAGGTACAGAGTTGACAGGTTGGAGGAAAGTTGTTTTTATTCCTTCCCGCTCTCTGTGATCAGCTATGACTATCGTTGTTTGTTAACCCTTAGTATCAACAAGAGTAAGGAATTCACTAAGCTGAAAACTCCACACTTGCAACTGAAACTTGGCAAGTGATAAAATTTCTCAACTTATCCAATTGCTTTGGGTCCATTGTTTTGATAATTGCATCTTAAAATATTGGGTATTTTCCAAATGGCCAGTGCTATAGTCTCAATGTTTGTGTCCATGCCCCACCTCCAGCCCCCCAAATTTATATGTTGAAACCTAATCACCAATTTGATTGTATTAGGAGGTGGGGGCCTTTAGAAAGTGATTAGATTATCAGGACAGACCTATCAAGATTGAGATTAGTGCCAT
The DNA here is from genome assembly GCF_028885625.2 of Pongo pygmaeus. Classification (NCBI taxonomy): domain Eukaryota; kingdom Metazoa; phylum Chordata; class Mammalia; order Primates; family Hominidae; genus Pongo; species Pongo pygmaeus. The sequence continues at coordinate 64,278,376 of NC_072379.2, forward strand.
TACTAAAAGACCCCAGAGAGCTAGCATGCCCCTTTTGCTATGTGAGGACAAAGCTAGAGGGCTCCACGTGTGAACCAGAAGGTGGGTGCTCACCAGACATCGAATCTGCCAGTCCCTTGCTTGGACTTTCCAGCCTCGCTCCAGAACTGTGAAAAATAAATTTCTGTTGTTTAGAAGCCACCTAGTCTATGGTATTTTGTTATATCAGCCAGAATAGGCTAAGACAGCCAGCCCTATAGGTGGGAAGAAAGAGTGTGACCTGGGTCAGGTAGCCTCTACATATACTGGCCTTGAGGTGGAACTGTTTTGTCCCTAGTCACCAGCAGTAGACACAATGATAGGACCCAGAGGTGCCCCATGCAGTTGTGTTGTACCACCTCTGCCCTATACCTCTGTGAGGTGCTCACTGACACATTATTGCCCTCATAACTTACATGCCATGTTAGGCATTGTATCTGAATAAATACTGACAAGCCCATCCTAAATCCCCCTCTCTGAGCAGGTGACAGTGCCTGAAGGATACTGCGCTTCCCTCGGAAAGGGGCACAAGGCAAGAGCCCCTAGGACAGCATAATAGGCCAAAAAAAGTCAAACAATGATAAAATAGCCACCCTTAGTTATCTTTACCATATGCGGGGTACTCTTCTAAGCACTTTTTATATTTACTCATCTAATCCTCCTGACAGTTCTATGGAGTAGATACTACGAGGATCCTTATTTTATAGATAAGGGAGCTTGAGGCACAGAGAGGTTAAGAAACTTGCCTTGATTCTCACAACTAGAAAGTGGCAGAGGCAAGTTCTGGACGTAGGCAGAATGGTTTCAGAGTTCAGGATCTTAACCAGTGAAGAAAATCAAAAGAAGAAAAATAGCTTTGGAGAAAAGAAAACAACGTGATGAACAAGAGGTAATCCATGAATCTCTCTGCCGTGTCCATCTTGTTGCCTTCCATAAGGCCCAGCTCGAGCCTGGGGTTACCTACCCAGCAAGATCAGACCCAGGTGCTGGCGGTAGTTCCACAAGGATCTGGTCCCAGATGGGGCTGATCATTAAAAACACTTGGAGAATTTCAAAAGGCAGCTATTCAGATCCTGCTCCTCAGCTACTAAACTGGTCTGGACCCCTGGAAATAATATTTTGCATTCAACTCCTTCAGGTGTTCCTAATGGCAAGGCAGGTTTTGGAGTCCTTGCCATAGCAAAATCAAACTGTTCCCAATCAAAGGGTTAGGCCAGAGCAGGCCTGGGGTGAAGGAGTTGGGCCCAAGGCAAATCACCCAGTAATGCTTTTGTGCATGGGAGGTGTCTTAAAAACAAGCATCAAGGCTAGATTTGAAGGAGTAAAAGTAGTCAGGGTTCCAAATGGGGAGTGTGCAGCTGCAAAGTCTGGTGATCTGTCTTCCCCAATCAAAAAGAAATGATGAAAGGTGTTTTTCAAAGGACCCCAGGCCCATTATTTGCCTTAGAAATGGGACTGGGGTCCTTTGAAAAACACCTTTCATCATTTCTGGGTTTCTTTTTTTTATATACAGTTAATACATACCACTGCAGAAAATGTGCATCAGTGAAAAGAAAATAAAACCACTGGCATTTCTACCACCCAGAATTATACTGCTAATAACTTGAGTGCATAGAACCACTTCCTGCCAAGACAAACTTCCTGTCTGTTTTTAGGACAAGCTGGTGGCACAGAGTTTTGTCATCTTCCCATCTGTGGCCTCACTGAGCGAGGCACCAGCTAGGCACCTTGTTCCTTCAGTAGGGTGAGAGTTACCAGAGCTTGAGGCCCAGCGCCTCCCTCCAATGAGCTGAGCTAGGGTCCGCAGGCCTGAGCAGTGGCTGCATTTGGTTTGCAGAAGCTGTGCCACTAGTTGCCACAACTACTGTCGCATAAGCAGCACCACAACCAACTCACAGTCACAGTGTCCAACTTGGGAGCGACTTTAGAGAGCACCTGGTGGTTTTTTTTTTGGTTTTTGGTTTTTGGTTTTTGTTTTTGAGATGGAGTCTCGCTCTGTCGCCAGGCTGGAGTGCAATGGCGTGATCTCGGCTCACTGCAACCTCCGCCTCCTGGGTTCAAGCGATTCTCCTGCCTCAGCCTCCCTAGTAGCTGGGACTACAGGCCCCCGCCACCAGGCCCAGCTAATTTTTGTATTTTTAGTGGAGATGGGGTTTCACCATGTTGGCCAGGATGGTCTCAATCTCTTGACCTTGTGATCTGCCCACCTCAGCCTCCAAAAGTGCTGGGATTACAGGCGTGAGCCGCCATGCCCTCCCTGGTGGTCGCTTTATAAAGACACTAACACTTTGAAAGATGAATGTCAAGCCCGGAGTGTCTGTCTTCCCTGGCTGTGAGTTCTAATATTCTTGAAACATAACTGTGGTTCTGGCAAAGGAATCGGGTGACTCATAAGGAATATGATTAATGAATGGGCTACAGAAAAACAGATGGGCAAAGCTCAGTAGAGCTTGACTTTGTTGTAAATGCTTTGTGACTACTGGCTCACCTGTTTGTATAACCTAACTGTGGCTTGAGAGAAGTCCATCTAATAGGGCCAATAATGGTTGTATTCCTGGGATTTTTGTGACAACACCCCCCACATGCCCCTTCCTCCCTTTCTGTACTATCTCTCCTTACAATGTGATTGGTTAGGTTTTGTCAAGCCTGAGACTGTAATTCGAAAGTATCTTAATAATAGCTATTTTAATGAATTTACTTTAGAAAGATATTTGTGGTATACTGCAGTGTTTAGGTTTTGTGAGATACAATGTCTCTGTTGCAATTTCTCAACTCTGCTGTCGTCACACAAAAGCAGCCATAGACAATATGTAAATGAACGAGCATGACTGTGTTCCAATAAAACTTTATTTACAAAAATAGGTGGCCGGGCTGCCAAACCCCTACTTTATTAGTAATCACAGCCTATCTGAAAAGTTTTGATTATTTGGTGAGATGTTGGAAGAGAAATCACTGAATCTTTAGAGTGAGTGTCTAGTCAAATCTATTCATCAAAAAGCTTTGTTCTGAAAACTTTATTTTTTCTGCATTTTAATGACTGCCAGAACAATGTTCTTGCCAAACATATGTCAGTGACTCCATGTGAATATATCCATACTGCAGAATTATTTATGCTCAGACTACACAGTTTATAGGTCTCTAAGACATTCAAACAGATGAAGGATGGAATATCAACCACCAATGCTAAAAGTTCAGTCCATTTAAGCAGAAAATGCTCTCAAAGTAGCTAATTCTTTGCAGGAATGTATTATGGTTGTTTTCTGTATCAGTTCGTTGTGAAAATAAACCATCCCCAAACTAAATGCCTTAAAACAATAATCATTTATTTAGCTCATGAGTGTGTGGATAGCCTGGGTGGTTCTTTCAGTCTTGAAGGACTTAGCCTGGGCTAAGGTCTGCAGTCAGCTGGCAAATCAGTCGGCGGCTGGCTGGTCTAGGATGGCCTTACATGTCTGGCGGTTGGGTGGCTGTCAGCTAGGGCAATGGTGGGTGGAAAAGGAGGTACTGAATCTCCTGGCTCTCATTCTCCAGCAAGCTAGCCCAGGATTGTTGACAATGCAGTGCCAGGGTCGAAGACAGGTGTGGCCAATCATGGCCATTACTGTAATCAACCTACCAGAGTTTCTATGGGAACGGGCAGAATAATTGCATTTCAAAGATAGAACTAAAAATCTTATTGGCAACGTCATTCGCATGGTTGAGATGAAAACAAAACCAGCAGGACCGACATATATTTTCACAGCATGGAAACCTACTCTTATTGTTGAATGAATCTAAACCAGGTCTCAGGTTTTATTTCCATTCACCTCACAGGCCTGTCTGAATTCCAACATTTTTCCTAGTGTGTGCAGTTGTGCTCTGCCTTAGGAAATCTCTGGGTATGAATGTTCAAACTGTCAAGAGAGAAATTGGAATGTTATTCTTTGATTGGCAAGAATTCTTTTAATTTTTAACAGGAGGTTTTATTATGGAGTTCCTCAAAATAGTGAGTTCTTTATTCACCATGTAATTTACTTCATATAAATTTGACATGAAAATTTTCTGGGCACTGCTATCACATGAAAGCTGACATATCCATATTTCTCTCAGGACTCTTCACATATCAATACTCTTAGTTTTGTTATCACCATGTTTATATATATGAAAATGTCAAATATGCAACTATAGCATCTCTTTTTTTTCTTTTTAGGGGGTCAGTTCACATTGGGGTGGGGAGAAAAAGTCGTGGAGAGTCAAGTTCAGCAGCTGTGAATTGTAGCCTCAGTTCAGCCTCTGGATGGCATGGATACTAGAGAGAACAGCAGGCTTGGAGCCAGGAGATCTGGGTTCGGATCTCATCTACAAATATTTTCTTTGTTACAACGCAGCATTTAACTCTTTTTGGCTTTGGTTCATTAGGGCAGATACCTCCAGCATCTATCAGTACATGATTCTATTCTTTGATTGTGTAGCTTCTCTGGGTCTCAGTTTTCTTATCTGTAAAGTGGGGCTAATTGTACCTACCTTGCCAATTTCACTGGATGCTAAGGATCAATTTTAAAATATCAGAAGTGAGTCTATCATAAAGCTTCTAAATATTGAACTTTAGTTATGCATGATGCTCACTTTTATGGCTTTCTTCTAAATATTCTTTTATATCTAATTTTATATTTATAATTTTGATTTTTTTTCTTAAGGCAGGTCTTCAATATTGACATCAAGGATGCCAAAACCTGGATATGCCTCCAGAAATAGTATATGAAGAAGTACTTTATTAGGGCTCTATACCTCAGAACTGGAGATCCAGTTCTTTCATTTAAGGCTTCAGCTCTAAATGCAAATACTTCTGGAATGGGTAGCATGCAAAGTTTTAGTCATGATTTACACTTTAATGTGAGTGAGTGAGAGCTTTTGCTGGGAACAGATTTTAACAGACAGGGAAAGAGGAGAGAGCATAAAGTGGGAAACTTTAGAATGAGTGGGAGTGAACTCAGAAAGAGAAAGTAGGGTGACATTCAAGGCAAGACTCAGGCAAAGACCAAACAGAAAGGATGCCAGCCATAGTCCTGGAATAGCATCCTGGAAGACTTTAGTTATTAGATCCTAGGGGAGATCCAGAGATACTAGGGGAAGGGTAGGAAAGTCATCCACCAAAATGTTGACGGAGCATTTATCTTTGGGTGGCATGAGTTTTGTGCATCCTCGACCTCTCAGGCTCAAGCAATCCTCCTACCTCAGTAGCTGGGAGGTTACTGAGGCTACAGGCATGTCCCGCCACGTCCAGCTAATTTTTGTATTTTTTGTAAAGATGGAGTTTCACTATGCTTCCCAGGCTGGTCTCAGCTCCTGGGCTCAAGCAATCAACTGCCTGAGTCTCCAAAAGTGCTTGGATTACAAGCGTGAGCCACTGCGCCTGGCCAGCCACAAGTATTTTAATTTTCTTTTTTGTACATACTTTTATTTTCCCCCGGTCATAAGGTTGACATAAATTCCCTGTATCAGAAGTTTATTTTTTAGAGATGGGGTCCTGCTCTGTCATTCAGGCTGGAGTGCTGTGGCATGATCCTGAATTTTTAAAATATTTGAAAAATTACAAAGCAAAGAGTATTAATGGACCAATGCTAGACTGAGTTGCTTAGGGCTTAGACAGATGAAGGCATTTTCTACTGGTTTTATATTTCAGACAAACTTACCTATTTGAAAGAAGCATTTGCCTTCTTGAAGCTGATTCAAACTAAATAAAATGTTTTACAGCTACATAAAATTGAGTCTAGTTTTCTTATAGATGCTATTAAGAAACTATTAGGATAGAAACCTTTCCCAGGTCTCATTTAATTTAACCCAATTGAATTCTACAACCATTATTTATTGAGTGCCAGTATGTGGGAGGTCTCAAGATGAGTAAGACTTGATCCCTGCCCTAAAGATGCTTAAAGCCAAGCGAATGAGACAGGTGCAAAGACAAGAGCCATCAATCTGTCTGTGATAAGTGCTCTAGCCCTATTAACTCCAGCCACCTCAATCTAATGGTCTTAACCTCAGAGACACAAAGAATTTTGGGCAGCATTTCAGATGTAAGGCAACTTCTCTCTATCACTGTTCATTAATCATCACCACCAACACAGACACAGATCAAATTTTAGCTCTCTTTCCATAACCCTGGATTTTAAAATCTTGGTCCCAGTCTCTGGCTCTCCCATAGAGATCTCATCCCAAAGGATGCTGGAATACGCTGGAACATATTGTCTTCTTCAAACCCACTGGCCTTTCCTGCTTTGCTTCTGCCAGGTTTCAGTCTCACAAAATCACATTCCCTCCTAACAAAACAGGAGTGAAATTCAAAACACCTGTATGTGATTTGCCCTAGTTTCTTCTAATTGCCCCCAGCACCCGCTGCCCTACCACTTCTTTCCCGATCTTCTTTTTTTTTTTCTTTCTTTGAGATGGAGTCTTGCTCTGTCGCCCAGGCTGGAGTGCAGTGGCGCGATCTCGGCTCACTGCAAGCTCCGCCTTCCGGGTTGACGCCATTCTCCTGCCTCAGCCTCCCGAGTAGCTGGGACTACAGGCGCCAGCCACCACGCCCGGCTAATTTTTTTGTATTTTTAGTGGAGACGGGGTTTCACCGTGTTAGCCAGGATGGTCTCGATCTCCTGACCTCGTGATCCTCCTTCCTCGGCCCTTCCCCATCTTTCTAATAAATCCCACACAATAGAGGCACAGAGTGTGAGGAGACTGGAGGAGGGGAGATGAATTCCGGTTGGGATGGGCCATCTGAGGAGGCTTCCTGGAGAAGATGCCATTTAATTTGTGCCTGGGAAGGTGGGTATGATTATTTTCAGAAGGTGAGAATGATACTTTCCGGTAGTGGGATCTCTGTAAGGAAGGGGCCTGAGGTGGATAAAAAGAAGATGAGTTTGAGGATGGTGGATTTGGGTCTGCTCTGGGATAGGAGCACTGGTCTTGGAGGAATGCCGCTGAAGGGAGCGAATTAAAGAGGGAGAGATGATTGGCAGCTCTTCTGCAAATGGTCTTGCATGCAGTCCAAGGAGTTTTAAATTTATGTGTACAAAGGAGATAACCCTAAAATGTGGTTGACGGGGGAGCAGCCATGGAATGATGTGTTGAAAATGAGCACAGAATCCCTCTTTGAAAACCTCTGCACACAGCCTGTATTCTTAGATACTCTCCATAGACCAGCTTGCCTAGAATGAGGCTTTGAAGGCGATGCTCATATAACACAACTTCATAATCAGCCCCCAGAGGCCTGCAAAGGTATATGCTTCCATAGTAAAGAGTTATTTCCTCCTCTTCTGCTCTATAAAGAAATACTTATTGAGACTAGGCAGATAGATCGACGGGAGTGCACTAGTAAGCCTGAAGACATCAAAACTTTCCTAGAATCTCTCCGTGTGCAATTTAAACACAGGAACCCAGGAGCCTGCACTAAGCAAAAATATGTTGTGAAAAGTAGATTTTCTATTTTGTTGCGAAAAAGACTAGGTATTTACACTCACCAACCTCTATCACAAGACTAAGTCAGTCAGATTCAGCTCAAAATGAGGCAAAGAGGCAAGTTCCTCTCAGGGAAGAAAAGCATTAAATAAATAATCCCTCCAGAGTCATTCTGAAAATTGCCTTTGCTGATCCATGATGGAAAAAACAAAGAGCATTGGATGAATTCAGCCAAGTAAAAATCCTGGAAAATTATCTGAATTTTAAAAAATTTCAAAGAAGAGCTTAAAAGCATTTATCTGGGTTTTGTGAGTGGGGAAAGAGCTCACACACATGTGTGTCTTAATGGTGTCTAAGATAGTGCCTCTAACCTAAAGGAGTATCATTTATTGTTCATTTCCTACAGGGAGAGGGAAGTGGAGGGTTAGTGAGGTGTGCATTTTAAAGCACTCTAGGAGCGAAAGAAATCATATAGTCTTTTTCACTGGAAGGAATCTGAGTCCCTTATGTTTGTCATTATTGAAAAAGTTGAAGTATCAAGCCTTGTGGATGGGATTTAATCTTGAATTTGTATGGCTATGTCTTACGCATAGAGCAAGGACATCTGAGATACCTTTGGGGGGCATGTGCCCAGGAGAACAAGCAGAATTCTTACCATTTTACCTTTATGTGTTGTGTGCTCTCTGTTCTTGGAACAAGCCATGAGAGGTTGGAACAAAGAGAATAATTACCTGCTCATTCCCTCCAGGCCCCTGCACTTCTTGCTGCAACGTCTAGCCCGGGTGTGACACAGATCTTGCACCCATTGGCCCAGGGCTTCATGGAATCCAGGCATGGTAGAGACTTTGGGCATCCATCTCCACAGATGGGGCTTAGATGAGGCTGACCTGCCTGCTGCCCTCCTAGAATCCGGCTCTGCAATAGCTACTGCAGGACAGCAAGCAGCTGAGGGCCTGGGAGACAGGTGAAGCAAAGAGGCATACAGGATGGGTCTGATACAGGGAGGAGCTGAAGGTGATTACACTGGATTATTAGAAAGACCTGCACTTCTGGCCAGATTACATAACAATCTTAGGCAGGTCAGAAAACTGTTGACAATGTTTCTTAGTTGATTGGGTTACAGGTGCATCATCCCATTTGGGAATGTACACAGAGACTGTAATCCAAGTGTATGAAGGTAGGCAATTATTTTTAAGAACTTGCTTGATGTCATCTCTTGCTGGAATGTTGCACCATCAATCTGTCTATGTCCGGAGTTCCACCGGAGTCTTGTTTGGCCCAGAAAAAGAGCCCTAATCAGAGCAGGCCCAAGAGACTGTTCCAGCATATGCACTGGACTTTGAGCAATTACTAAGTATCAGGTTGTGTAAGAGAAGAACATGCAAGGAGAAGAGCACACAGAGCCAGCTTTTCAGGCGCTGGAAACTTTGTAGAGTGGGAGGTCGTTTCCAGACTGATTGACTCACATGGAGGAGGGCCCAGGGCTTACATTCAGTATGCCCAACATCTACTCCTGGAGGGGGCCTCACTCCCAAGTCCTTTCTCAGATGTCACCTTCTCAAGGAGGCCTACCCTGAGTGTTACTGAGTGTCAGGGGTTCAGTCTAGGTCTCAGGCTCACGACACAGAAAGCCAATTGCTGAGTATTGCCAGGGAAGAAGGCTTTATTCAGGCGACCTCAGCTAGAGGGATGGGAGGCAAGCCTCAAATTCATCCTCCATTTCTCTCCTCTGTTGGCTGTATATATCCAGGAAGGAAAACAGGTGAGGCAAGGAAGAGAATTCGGTCAACAGACAGGAGGTGGTCAAGTGAAGGGTCTGAAGTTTCATTGTAACCACGGGTGGGAAAACAAGAATTAGGGAAGGGGAAGGAAGAGGAGCTGGTCAACGAGCAGCAGGTGTGTTTCATGGTACACGTGTAAGTTGCTCAAGCTTCAGTTCTATGGGCATCTAGCTTGTTGGAAAATTGGGCTGATTTCATGAGCACCCTATTTTTAAATGGCCATTCCCCTGATTCCCTTACCCTACTCTATTTTTTCATTTCCATACATGCTTCTTCTAACGTACCATACAATTTGCTTAGTCTTCTGAATGTTATTTATGAACAGTATCTTCCCCCAAGAATGTCAACTCCACTAGGCAGAGATGTTTGCCTGTTCAGTTCACTATTTTGTTCACCAATGTTCAAGTACCCATTGGTAACCAAGTGATAGAATAACCATGGGTACAGCCCTGGGTGCCCTGGGTCCCTGGGTTACGCTAGACTGGGGCTGGGCTGGACCCCTCCTTGAGCAGGCTCCTGGATTGCACCGAGCAATCTCTGTTTTACAGGTCAGACCACTGCTTTCTTTTCCTCATTTTATGAAAGAATATTGATTACTTTTTAGGAGCAAATAGAGGGATCTGCGGCTAAATCTTATAAAGCTGTTTCTAGGCTGGGAACAGAAACTGTTTCTCATTTCTGTCTTATCTCTGACCACAGCGCCTGGGATTTCGTAGTGCTCAGTTAATGCTGATGGATTGAAATGTAATGTAGTCCCTCCTTTCTCAAACATAGATAGAGACCTATTGCACACTGTTTTTATCACCCAGGATTCAGCTCTATGTGTCTCCAAACACGGTCATGTGCAGGGAAAGGCTGGTTTGGTGGGGGCCTGGGGGCGGGGAGTAATTCTTGTTCCTCGGTATAAGTTTGTGCCACAGCTTCTCCCTCTTCTGTTCCTAAAATTCCTCCCTGACGAGTTGCCCAAATCCTTGCAGATGTCTGCTCTCCTTGCTGTCCTTGCCTGCCATCTCTGAGTCAGCCTGGATTTAATCATGCCCCCTCCTCGCTGATTGGATCCCAGATCAGAAACTCCACAATCAGAAACATTATTTACATTTGTCAGCTCCTTTCTGGGTTACCCAAGATAAGCAAGGGAAGAAAGTAAAAATAGGGCATAAAGGGCTAGAAATGCTTCAACAGACTCAGGTGGTCTTACTGGGCCAAGAGTCAAGTCTTTCTGATTTTCTCTTGATGGTGGGTTCTCTTGATGGTGGGTTCATTTCCGAGTCAGCAGCCTGCACCCAGCAAGGTGAAGCATTGCAGCAGGAATTCTGTATAGTTGCTTTGGTTCTGGAAGGCTAACTGCAAATCTGTCCATCTGCTTTTCCCCCCTTGTCTGGGGGTTCTAGGAAGTGTGCAGAAAGTCGGTGGTCCTGCACAGAATCTCTCTGTGGCTGTGAGGCAAGAACTTGTGCATGGAGAAGAAACCTTTTTTGCCAAACTAGATCCCTCCTCTGCCCCCCAGACAGGGCCACAGCAGGGGTATCTGGCATGAATTTTTATTTTCTCATTGTTATAACCAAGAGAGGGAGGCCATAAAGAGGAACATCATTTCCTTATACTGTAAAGTATCTTACAGCTAGAGAGCCAGATCAGGTGTGGTTGAACCAGAATGGGAGGGCAAGGAAGGGAATCCAGGTCCTTTTAATGGGAAAACATTCTTCCTGGTACCAGGATTCCCTAGCTTTGGGACTCGTCTGCTGTGGCTATCAATGAGTCTACTGCTTATTTGGAAAGTGGATGGCTGTGGGGGTCTGGATCCCTGTATTAGCTCCTAGCAAGTAATCAGGTCCTTTGAGAGAATGAGATGAAAGCAGTGAGGTAAGGGAACAGGGGCCCTGGTCCAAATGGTGTGCCCTCTGCCTTTTCCTTAAGTTTGCCACCTTGTCAGGACATTGTCCATACCTCTGCCATCCTGCTCACTTCCACCTCAACCTGCCACATACACTTTCTCTAACTCCAACACAATAGGGCAGGAAGAGGTCATAGACTCCACCTGGAGTCTCAGCAGGAAGGGAAGTCAGTTCCCCACCCCTCCATCTGAAGCTGCCCCAAGCACTGCTTTTTGTCATGCCCAAATAGAGGTGTGGCAAGGCTGACCCACTGGCAGCATGATGCTTGGAGTCCTCAGAGACTGTCACCACCATTGGGTAGCCCTGCATAGTCATCATTTTCCTCGCGATTTTTCAGCATCATTGGGATGGGGATGGGGGGAATGGATAGGTGGGTATGACCAATTTAATTTTTGCGAGGGCCATGGTTCAATTGAGCATGCCAATGATAAAGGCCAGTGTTATCTTACTGAGAACTAGGACAGGTTAAAAATCAAAAGAAAATAAGAAAACAAATCCTGAATGCTTCTATTGATGTTTGGCTTTCCATTGTGTCTGGAATGGGGATATTTACCCCTATACCAGGTGCTGGATTTTGGCCTGTGATTTGGTCTGATTCATTAGGGTTGAAATTATTATTATTATTATTATTATTATTATTATTATTTTGATATAGAGTCTCACTCTGTCACCCAGGCTGGAGGGCAGTGGCATGATCACAGTTCACTGTAGCCTTGTCCTCCCAGGCTCAAGCAATCCTCCCACCTCAGCCTCCTGAGTAGCTGGGACCACAGGCGCACAACACCATGCTCGGCTCATTAAATTTTATTATTATTATTATTATTTTGTAGAGACAAGGTCTCTCTATGTTGCCTAGGCTGGTCTTAAACTCCTGAGCTCAGGTGATCATCTTACCTCAGCCTCCCAAAGTGCTGAGATTAACAGGCATGAGCCACTGCACCTGGCTTGTAATTAATTTTTTTTTTTTTTTTTTTTTTTTGAGATGGAGTCTCGTTCTGTCACCCAGGCTGGAGTGCAGTGGTGCCATCTCGGCTCACCGCAACCTCCACCTTCCCAGGTTCATACCATTCTCCTGCCTCAGCCTCCCGAGTAGCTGGGACTACAGGCACCCACCACCACGCCTGGCTAATTTTTTTGTATTTTTAGTAGAGACGGGGTTTCACCGTGTTAGCCAGGATGATCTTGATCTCCTGACCTCGTGATCCACCCACCTCGGCCTCCCAAAGTGCTGGGATTACAAGTGTGAGCCACCACGCCCAGCCGGAATTAATTTTTTAAATGTCTTGTATGATAGCATAAATAGAGACTCTCACCTATGGGCATAATTGTAAGTTACAACTACTGCTGTGTCTGGAAAGTCAATAAAATCAATACTAACTGAGGCTTTGCTATACGGTAATATTGTTGTCTATGTATTATGATTGTTTCTAAATATTTGTTGCAGCTCCTGTGAACAATATAAGGAGCTCACAATAGGTAGAAATCATGGCTAAATACTTCTCTTCTTTGTTATTGCCCTGCACTGATTTCAATTCTTGGCCAAGAGGCATATTTAATATGTTTTGCTATTTGTTTCCTACAAGTTCTTTATAAAACAACTGGCTTCTCCATGAGTCATGTTTGGCGATATCACCTGTTTGGAAATGTATGTTCACGCACTTCAGGTGGAGAATCTTCCTTCCTAGCAAACATTTTAAAAAGAGAAAGCTGATTGAAAATGTAGGTAAGAACTGACCAGTATTTATAGTATGTTTTCTGAAATGGCCAGCCTTACCCCAGGGAGTGCCCTGCATAGCCTGAGAGGGATTAGAGAGAACAAGTCCTGTTTCATTTGTTTGCTTCCCCTTGGATGGCTGTCCCATGACACTTTGAACCTTTGGACTGATGTCTGGGAGAAGAAACATTGAAGGATTGAATGAAATGTCAGTTAATTATCTTATGCCATTTATTGACATCTGGCTAGGCTCAGTCTGTCCCCAAGGAACTCTCTACAGGAGAGCATGTTTGATGGGAAATATAGATTGTGTAGTCCTAACAGTCCAACAAAGGTAATCACAGGTCTTGGGGTTGACAACAGAGGATGTCAATCTGAGAATCGACAGAACTGGATAGAATCTTGTTCTTCCTCTATATGCCATGCTCTGTGAGCTTGGGAAAACACGTAAAGACTGGGTTCAGGTTCTGTAATTGGAGGATTATCCACAGGCTGAAAATTACACTGGATAGAAGACCTGAGTTCAGACGCTCTGTTAATCAATTATCAGTTCACAGCTCCCTTTAGCCTGCAGTCTTCCATCATAAAATGGTGATAACCATAGGCACTTCCTGAAAACACTTTAAAAACTGTGAGGTGATATTCAAATGTAAACCATTCTTATGACAATGACAGTGTGCCCTATTATGCTACCTTTCTTCCCTACTCTAAATAGTGCAACAAAAGTCTGTCATTTCCTGAGTTATTTGTCTTCATGCTTCTGCTTCCTCTGGCCTGTTAGAGAGCAGATCTTCTGAGAGCCACGGGAAACTGACCACCTCGGCTACGTCTTTTAGGGATAAGAAGCTAAGGGGACACTGATATTGCTCAGAAGAGTTGAAGGATTTTCCACGCTTAAAAAAATCTAGATTTGTTACCTGCCTAATAACCCGCTCAAGGTAAATCCCAGCAGGGGTAATTAAAGTAAAATCAACAATAACATTTTTCACTGAACTTCCAGAACTGTATGGAATTTGGTGTGATTTTAAAAGAATCTCACTCAGTGATTACATTCATCCATCAAATAATGTCAATTAAATTATTATGTTCCGTTTTTATAGCTTATTCGGGTAAACAAACCATTCCATCCCAGCCTGAATGTTGGCACATTTATGAAATCGAAGCTTCCTCATTTCATCATATCAATTTTGATAAGTGATAATGAGTTTCACCAGTCCTGCCCCAGGATGCATAGGTGTTGCAGTACCAGGTGGCTAAGGTGAGGCAGTGATCTTGACTTGCAAGGGTTGGACAACCCAGAAGGAAGCACAGGTTGGTTATTGCAGGAAGCTCATACCTGTCTTGGTCATCACAGGTTTTTATGTGATTAAGATCAGTTCAAGGACTTGAAGTTCAAGTCCTGGTAAGCCTGGAATGCAGACTCCTAGATTTAGAGCTGGAAGGTACTTAGTCTAAACTCTCCCTACTCAAAAGTGCGGTCTGAGGGTGGGCAGCCTCAGCATCACCTGGGAGTTGGTTAGAGATGCAGAATCCCAGGCCCTGCCCCACACTCCTGAGTCAGAGTCTGCAGGTAACAAAGTTTCCAGGAGATGGGAAGGCACATGAAAGTTTTAGATGCACTGGTGTAACCCATTCCTCTGGTTTTACAGATGACCAAACAAAGTCACAGAAGGTCTAAGTGACCTTTTAAGAGCACATAGCAGGTTACTTACTGGCAGAGCAGGAGCCAACCTATCTCATCTGCTGGTTCTTACATCTGTGATTTGAGTAGCAGTGAGTTATGGGCCTGGTCCCAAGATCGAAGGTGGGCTCTTCCAGTGAAATGGGCAATAGTGACAATCAAACAATGCTTATTCAAGGAGTCATTTCTCATGCTTGCTTAAACTAAAAATTCTACATTATTTGTAGAAATGGGTGAGTTTTCACCTAAGGACCACAGCTCTTCTGGCAGCAATTTAATCTGATTGTAGGTTGAGTACTTAAATGCCTTGAACACGGAAATTATTGAAAGGACAGCAAAGAGGCCTGCAGCCTGACATCCACTGCATGTGGTAAGAGGGCTCAGTGTTGAGATGGGGTCTACTCAGGGCCTTTCTCTTACTGTTCCCTCTGCCTGGGTTACTGCACCTCTGCATCTTCACTTGGCAACTCCATCTCACCATCCAATCCCTTCTGGGGAGAAGCTCTCCTTGGTTACTCCATCTAAAGTCAACTTTTCTCCCCATCCGATTCCCCTCAGTCACTCTCTATCCCCACTCTCTCATTTTGTTTTATTTATGACAACCGTTAAAGGAATTATTTAGTTGAACAATGTATTGTGTTTTCCCTTTCAAAGCATGTCCATTTGATGAGAGCAGGGATCTTGGCTCGATTGTACACTGCCACATCCATATTGACTAAAACTGTGCTTGACATATGGTAGGTACTCAATAGTTGTTTGCTAAGTGAATAAGTAATTTAGAATAAAGTTTGTTGTGCTCATAGTTAGAATAATCATAAATAAGAGCTAACATTTATTGACTTTTACAGTGTGCTAGACACAGTGCTTCATGATTTAAGCACACTGTTTTATTTAATTATTATTTTTTTTTTTGAGACCGAGTCTCACTCTGTTGCCCAGGTTGGAGTGCAGTGGCGTGATCTCAGCTCACTGCAACCTCCGCCTCCTGGGTTCAAGCAATTCCCCTGAGTAGCTGGGATTACAGGTGCGCAATACCACACTCGGCTAATTTTTGTATTTTTAGTAGAGACGGGGTTTCACCACGTTGGCCAGGCTGGTCTCAAACTCCTGACCTCAGGTGATCTGCCTGCCTTGGCCTCCCAAAGTGCTGGGATTGCAGGGGTGAGCCACTGCACCTGGCCTTGTCTTATCTAATTTTAATGACTTATTAACATTTTAAAAAGCAGGCAGCTTAGAAGTTGTGGCATTCTGTGCCTCTTCTTAAAACTGAGGAGACTCACTGAAACATGGGCTTGACTTTAGGAACATTTCCTAGACGAAAGCACTGGGTGGCCTTCTTCACAAATTTGTCCACACTGGCTGAGCTTCTCTAGAGTCCAAGCTGAACTGGTCAGACCAAGGAGATCGGTACACTCCATACTATGTTTTGCGCCCCATGCCAATTTTCCTTTGAGTACATGAAAAGGGACAACTAGACTTAGAGGGACAGATTGAAATGAAAGATCCTCATGTAATTTCCAGAGTGACAACAGAAAAATATTAACTCTTGCCCATTACCCTTTATACGACCTGTAAAAACCATTTGTAACAGAAAATAACTGTGCACAGAGGAACGTGATGCCAACCAGGGGACAATCCTTGGTATTCTCATTTTTTTCCAAAGAAACAAAGCAAATAGACCAATTTTGGCCTCAATCATCAAATACATTTTGTGATGCCTACAGAGAGCAAATTGCCCTCACAGCAGCAACTCAGTGCTTTCGTTCATTTGTTTTTTTTTTTCCAATTTAAAATTTTCCCAAGTGCTCACTCTCCAGCCTACTCTCCATCCTGGTTTCTACCAGCTCCACATACTCATACTCAACAGCTGCAGCCGGGTGACTCAGTAGGACTGGGCCCACCAACTGATCAGGAAGTCAGCCAGCAAGGCACGTCTATAACAAGAAGCAGGAGGATAGGGAAGAACAACTTGAGTGAATGCATTTCATTCCAGAGAAGAGCTTTTTAAAAAGCTGTTTAACATTCAAGGTTCTATTATTATTTTTGGCAGCAAGTTGAGTCCATGTCTCTTTTTTTGGCTACTTTTCTAGTACTTTATGTATCTAAGATTTGCAACCGATTTCAGTAACACTGGGAAACATTTTTCAGTGTAATTATAGGAGTTACTTAAATGCTATTTAAATGTTATTTTGTATACTCATCAGACAATAAGCATAACATTAAAATGACTATATATAATGACCTATAATATAATTTATGCTTCTATATCATAGACATAGAAATTGCCTTAAGCATTAGACTTTGTAGAATTGTATAATTAAAAAAATTAAATTTAATAACAATTACCCATAGATCTCAAATTAATTACCCAATGCAAAAATAGATGGATAAATAAAACTATAGGTGGTCCCTTCCATCACACAGTCAGTGGTGAGGCCTGGTATCTTTATCTGAATCAACTTTTTATTATGGAACATTCTAAATGTACATAAAATTAAAGATTATGTAACCCCCCACATCATCCAGTTTCAACAATTATCCATGTATTGACCCTGTGGACTGATGGTGAGAGGAGGGAATTATGGCATGGGACTCATAACTGCTGGAAGGCAAAACAATTGTCTCTCTTGGCAGGGGTGATTCTGTAACTGGTTACCCACATTAACCATTTGAAACTGTAGGTAAAGTAGGTAGTTCACAGGCTTAACCCCAACTTCTGCTTTAATACATCTGGCAAAAATATATTCTAATACATAAGTATTCATTATCTACCATGAGCCCATGATTGTCCTAGATATTGTGATGGATATATAGCAGTTGTTAAAGTATTGGAATGGCGAATAGTTTCCATTTTCCGTTCCAGATATAGTCTCCCTATTACCTCACCCTGACCTGCATCCTGGGATGCTGAGCTGCACTACGCCAAAATCCCCTGCCTCTGTAGGGGTGAGCCAAGGGATGGCAGAGAAAGGCCCCCCCTCAGGAAAGATGGAGAATAGAAAGCTAAGCAGAGAGGGTGCTCATATAGGATGTGAGGCAGTGCTACAGGGCACTGGCTATCCATCCAAGGAGTGTTAGTCAATTCAAAAAGCAATAGAATATTCAATATCACTAATCATTAGGGCAATGCAAATCAAATACCACAATGAGACCACTTCACACCCACCAGAATGACTATTATTGAAAAAACAGAAAATAATAGTGTTAGCAAGGAAATGGAGAAACTGGAATTCTTGTGCATGGCTGTGGAAATGTAAAATGGTACAGCCACTGTGGAAAAGAGTATGGCAGGCAGTTCCTCAAAAAAAAATTAAGCATAAAATTACCATATAAGCCAGCCACTTCACTACTGGATACATAACAAAGAGAATTGAAAGCAAGATCTCAAACAGATATTTGTATACCAATGTTCATAGCAGTATTATTCATAATAGCTAAAAGGCACAGCAACCCAAAAGTCCATCAACAAATAAATAGATTAACAAAATATGGTATACACAGACAGTGGAATATTATTCAGCCTTAAAAGGGGATGAAATTCTGACACATGCTACAACTTGGATGAACCTTGAAGACATTATGCTAATGAGATAAGCTGATCACAAAAAGACAAATACTATACAATTCTACTTTTACGAGACACCTAGACATATTACAGAGAGAGAAAGTAGATTATAGGCTACCAGGGGCTTGGGGGAAGAGGGAAATGGAGAGTTGGGGTTTATGCCCTAATTCAGTTAATGCCACTGAACTGTACACCTAAAAATGGTATACATTGTAAATTTTATGTTATGTGTATTTGACCACAGTAACACAAAAAGCAATAGGTAGACTTTGCACCCACAAGCAAAGCCTTGAAAATTTGACTGGAGAAGTAGTGTAACAGCAGTGCACAGGATTAAACTATGCTTCCTGTCCACCCCCTACCACCTACCCAGTAAAAATATTTTCTTTGTTATAAAATTAGTCTTTTTAAAAAATTAGAAGCTTTGTGTATGTAAACATAGTTCAAAAAGGAAGGCAACATCCAGGAAGCTGACCAGAGGGTCGTCTTTTCTGCAGGGAGTTAGGACAGCCCCAAAGAGAGGCAGAGAAGAAAGGGCAGGGAATTGCAGGGCTGTGATCAGACTGTCCCCAGATCTTTTCAAGGCGGGGGAGGGGGCAGTCTAATTTTTACCATCCTGGATACGTCTGCATTTAATTGTGAACTATGGGTTATTTATAGAGTTCTAACTATCAATATTAGTCATAACACTGGTTGCCGTAGGCAAAATTTGCACCAAGAAGAAGACTTGATAACCAAATCGCACAAAAAATCTGCAAGTTATCTCTTCAATAACAACCTGCTACAAGGGTGAGGCCTTCAGAATGATATTTTTGAAAGGCACATACCACTTAATATGCCAAAATAGCAGATATTTTCTCCATACCCATGGGATAAATGTCAAGTTAATCTAATAAGAAGTCTGACTCTGAATAATGAAAAGGGAACTAGATCTGAAATTACAAGACCTGAGTTTGAATCCCAGATCCTCAGAAAACTAATATGTAAATATACATTATCATTATTACTATTACAAATCACTTGCACATCTCAGTTATTCTTTATATTTATTATTCCCATGTGGAGAAACTGGAGCTGAGAGAGACTAACTAACAGGAGGAGTAGTTATCAATTGGAAGACCGATATTGAACCAAAGCTACCTTCTCTAACTCCAGAGATTTTGGGTTCCATCAGAGCTTCAAAAGGCAGGCAATTATATACATACATTTTCTAGGAGACATGATCAGAACATTCTGGTTCCTTGAGTTGTCTTTAGGGCAGGAATGAGAGTGAAGTATTGTGCCAAGACATCAGTCCAACCACACTATTTATTTCTTACTTATATTTCTTGTTTACCTTATAATTTTTAAAGGTTTTCATACGATGACCATTTCAATTCATTGATTCTCATAGAACACTGGGAAGGAGGTAGAATAGATGGATTTAAACCCATTTTACAAATGCTTAAACTGAGATACAGAGAGACCCTGACTTGTCAAAGGTCACACTGTTAATTTGCTTGTGGCTGTACTGAGGCTGTATCCCAAAATCCTTATCTCTGGGCTGCTGATTTTCATGAGCACATAGAGGTAGCTCTATAGTGGGTTTTAGGTATAATTACAACACTGACCTAGGCTGAGCACTACAAAAAATACAACCAGGCTGGGTGCAGTGGCTCACGCCTGTAATCCTAACACTTTGGGAGGCTGAGGCGGGTGGATCACTTGAGGTTAGGAGTTTGAGACCAGCCTGGCCAACATGGTGAAACCTCGTCTCTACTAAAGATACAAAAATTAGCCAGGCATGGTGGTGGCACCTGTAATCCCAGCTACTTGAGAGGTTGAGGCAGGAGAATTGCTTGAACCCTGGAGATGGAAGTTGCAGTGAGCTGAGATCCCACCATTGCACTGCACTCCAGCCTGGGACAGAGCGAGACTCCATCAAAAAAAACAAAAAAAATCTACAAAAAAAAAAAAAAAGACCATTGCATGCTCATATTTCACATACACAAGTTGTAGTTGAAAACAACAATTTTTAAGGAAAAGTTTTTGGAGAAAAAATTCTGCAAAGTGGGGAAAGACCATAGTTAACTGAATTTAAGAATAGTTCAGACATGCAGATTAAAACCTCACTGCTTTTGCTTCTACAGCCTTTCCTTTGCCAGCCTGCATTACTGTGAGTCAGTTACACTTAAAAGGGAAATCTCTTTTGAAAAGCAAACCCTCCCAAGAGATTAATATCTATTAGGAGTCAACAGCATGTCTTTTAACAGTTGATTCTAACTGCCTCTTTATTCCCACTTCCCAAACACAAATGTCTAATGCACACAGATGAACCTTGTCTTCTAACTTTATTCAATCAACAAATATTCATTGAGCATTTAACACAAGCATGCACTACCCTGGTCTCTTGGGATATGTCAGTGAACAAACAGATAAGAATCCCTGTCCTCTAGAAACTTACATTCTAGCAACTTAAACGAAACTTACTATTCAGATATTAATGTCATTAAATATGTTGATTTCTAAGGAAAGTCGAGTCCACTACAGTATTCTGATATGGTGTTGGTTTCTTTTTTTCTTTTGAGAGGGAGTCTTGCTCTGTCTCCTGGGCTGGAGTGCAGTGGCACAATCTCAGTTCACTGTGACCGCCGCCTCCTGGGTTCAAGCAATTCTCCCACCTCAGCCTCCTGAGTAGCTGGGACTACTCTGGCATGCACCATTATGCCTGGCTAATTTTTGTATTTTTAGCAGAGATGGAGTTTCGCTATGTTGACCAGGCTGGTCTCAACCTCCTGACCTCAAGTGATCCACCTGCCTTGGCCTCCCAAAGTTCTGGGATTACAGGCGAGAGCCACTGCGCTCAGCCTATAGTGCTATAGTGCCAGTTTCTAATTACAGCTTTTCAATGACCACATCTGCTGGCAAATAATCTGAGTAAGGAATATTGAAAGGAAATATTCTTATAAACTCAACATGTGCTTTGAATGCTTCTGACATTTGGGCCTTACCTCAAATGAGACAGCTAGGAGCCTGATAGAAGTTATGGGATAGCATGTCCCATAACTTATGGGAACCCTTAAGCAAGTAATCTTTCTGTAGTGAGGCACTGGGTTAAGATTAAACCAGATTCAGAGAAGTACCTCCTTTATAGCAGCCAACTCCAAAGAAATATTTCTTTCACCTCCTTACTGTAAGCATTATACTAACTATTCATTGCTTGTGAATTTCTGACATATATCTCGTTTTTCTGCACAGAGCTCAGTAATGATAGAGAAACAAATGGTTCCAGGTGAAAATAAGGCAGAATGATGAGGGAGAGGAAGGGATGACAGAAAGGCTTAGTGGCTTGTATCCTAAGAAGTGTCAACAAGTACAAAACTGCATCGTTTCATTGTCTTCCACATTGCTTCCCAATCTAGCCTGATCTTTTTGAAAAGTAATGCAGCCTTGAAACTTTCAAGAGACTATTTACAATTCAAGGGAACCAACAATCTCAAAGTGTTAGGTGATGGGGGAGTAGTATGGCTTATTATTTCCTTTAGAAAATGTCTTAAAGTGCAGATATAAATGAATTCAGTATGTTCATTTTAATAAGCAAATGTGAAAAGTGTTGAGCTTATATATTTATAGCTTTAAGTTCATGAAACTCTGGCTAGTAAATTAGGGTGTTATGTTTTTTTTAATTAAAATTGTTATTTTGATATAATTGTAGATTCTACGTATTTTTTAATTTACAAATTCAGCATATTCCATGGGTATTTGGCACTTCCCCTTTTGCCCATCATTTATTTATTTATTTTGGGGGGACAGGGTCTCACTTTGTTGCCCACGCTCAGCCTCCTGAGTAGCTGAGACTACAGGCACAAGGCACCACACCTGGCTAATTTTTTTCATGTATTTTTTGTAGAGATAGGGTTTTGCCATGTTGCCCAGGATGGTCTCAAACTCCTGGGCTCAAATAATCCACCTGAATCGGCCTCCCAAAGTGCTGGGACTACAGGTGTGAGCCTGCCATCATTTAAATTGTAAAAAATTTGCTGTTCATTAGGCCCAGCTATCCTAAGGAGTTATAATCTCTTGGTTTTCTTTAAAAAAAAAAAAGACATTTGACATTTTGTGACTTTAAACGTGGGTGGGAAGATGACAAATAGTTGAATAAAGATCATTAGGAGCCATCAAAGAGGTTGAGTTAAACTCTGGAATGTGTCTTGGGGATGGGAGCAGGAATGAGGAGGAAGATTTCTTAGTAGAGCAACTGCTGAGCAGAAAGCCCTTTGCTGACTTGCTGAAGTGCTTAAAAAGTGCTTCTATTCTGCTGTATGATTAAAAGGATTGCCCTTGCTCAAGGTAAGGGAAAAAAAGAAGATACCTAATTAGGATGAACAAAATAGGGACCTCCTGTGTGAAAATCTCCATTATTGTAACTGTTTACCCTAAAAATTACATTTTTAAATGAAATTATGCTTCATGCTTTCCTCATTGATGAAGACTTTTCCTGTCATGAAACTTCTTGCTTTAATCTAGATAGGCACTTCAATTTAATTAGTGTACAATCTCTTTAGCTATACAGGAGAAGTATAGCCCTTCCCAGATTACATTTTAGAGAGGTTTGCTTAACCTTTGTTAAATGCAAATTGGGAAGATTATTGTCTGCCTGCAATGCTGAGATGTGTGTGGATAGAAGTTATATTCATAAAGAGATAGAAAGGCAGAGAGTTAGCCTGAGTTATCTTATTCAGACAAGCTTAATTTGTGTGTGTGTGCTTTTTGTTGGGGGGATGGAATTGTTCAGATGAAAAATCAGCGAGCAGTGGAACTACAAGTCCTCCATTCCATGTATAAGTTTGGAAAATTGAGTTTAAGGAGGTATTGAGTGGATGCAAAAAGGGTGAATTATGGATCATCAAGACCCCTTCTTTAATTAGTAGCCTTGCCAAGGGCCTTGGTCTGGACTCCAAGGGACAAATTAGGGGACAATTTTGTCCACAGTGAAGCCTTGTGCTCAGTCCCTTGCCACCTTCCTATGCAGACCCTCAACCCTCTGGGCCAATAAATAAGGTTGCTCCATCACACTCTGAAGTAGATCAGCTCCATTTTAAATTCACTACTGTCCCTTCTCAAGACACTGTCCTACATATAAATCAGTAATGCCCTGACATTTCTGCATGGATGGAGAACAAATAGTACTAATTTGAGTGGTATATTAGGTACGCCACAAAAACTTTCTGGATCTCCTTTAGGAGCCTGACATTAACATAATTAAAATTCAAACATTACTGTAAATGTACATGCAGATCCCTAGTTTTAGTCTACCATTTATTACGTACTCTCATACTGGAAAAGCATCAAATGTCAAAAGACATAGATTTTTTTTTTAACAATATAGAAAAGATGCATGAAAAGCCTAAATCTTCATGAGACCTGAGATTAAAATCTTTGGTCAGGAAATGATTTACGATATTCTGTGGGAATAATAATTGGTTGACGTTGAATACTCTTCCCTTGAGTCTAACACGAAATCATTGATTGAACCCCCTTTATTTGGTAAATTGTAGAGATTCCCTGCTCATCCCACCCAGCAACCCTTGAAAGCTCGCAGAGCCTAAGGGCTGGGAAGGTTTATGAGCCAAACAGTCCCTCCCGATAGAGGCCATGGTGTGGGAATGCAAGAGGGCACTGAAGTCCTGGTAGGTCAATCTAACACCAGGGGCATAGTAGAACTGATTCAGCAGCTGTCCAAGGACAAACATTGTCATGGCTGTCCTTCTTGTCTATTTGGAGATAGGCCCACCTGAATCTCCATCTTCTGAGAAGCCCCAAGCCTTGTGTGCCTTCACTGAGAACCCAATATAGACAATGCATAGTTGGAAATGACTGGCCACAAATTAGATTGTAGAGATATATTGGTGGGGTGGGGTGGTTAGTTGAGAATATGCAGAATGCTTTTCAGAAATATTGCCTCCTAACTAGGCTTGATATCAGGGTTTATCAAGAATTCAGGATCTCTATTGATGGATGTAATTATGATTTATGTATGGCAGGCTCTTTTTTTTTTTTTTGAGACAAGGTCTTGCTCTGTTGCCCAGGCTAGAGTGTAGTGGCATGATCTCAGCTCACTGCAACCTCCACCTCCCAGGCTCAAGCCATCCTCCCACCTCAGCCTCCCAAGTAGCTGGGACTACAGGCACTAGCCACCATGCCTGGTTAATTTTTATTTTTTTTCTCTTTGCAGAGACGAGGGTCTTGCCATGTTGCCAGGCTGGTCTCAAACTCTTGAGCTCAAGCGATCCACCCTCCTCAGCCTCCCAAAGGCATGAGCTACTGTGCCCAGCCAAGCTCTCTTTAAAGCTCTGTATTTTCTCTGGGGGTTTACTGTGTAATGGGTATTATGAATAACTCACACACCAGAGGTCCCACGCCTTCTGAGAGAAGAATCTACTGTCCTTTTCCCCTAAAAGCTTTGAGGTGTAATCTGAAACAATGAATGAGATGCACACAAGCATCACAGATGAATCTTAAAAACACGATGCCAAGCAAAAATAGTTTGCAGTGAAAAAGAATGAACTGAAATGAGATTTACAGTACAATATAATTTATGTACATTAAAAACATGAACATACAACTAACAACCACATTTTATAAGAATACATGCATATCAAGCACTTTAGAGTAACATGCCTAAGCAGGGAAGTGAAGGAAGCTGGAGAGGAAGAGGTCAAATGAAATAAAGCAAAATAAGCAAGCATTGGCCGGGCGCAGGGGCTCACGCCAGTAATCCCAGCACTTTGGGACGCCGAAGCAGGTGGATCATGAGGTCAGGAGATCAAGACCATCCTGGCTAACACAGTGAAATCCTGTCTCTACTAAAAATACAAAAAATTAGCCAGGTGTAGTGACATGGACCTGTAGTCTCAGCTACATGGGAGGCTGAGGCAGGAGAATCGCTTGAACCTGGGAGGCGGAGGTTGCAGTGAGCCAAGATCACACCACTGTACTCCAGCCTGGGCAACAGAGTGAGACTCTGTCTCAAAAAAAAAAAAGCAAGCATTGGTCCCAATCATATTGCACCATGGACTAAGGAATATAATTTATTGACCTCTGTGCACCCGAAGGTCAAAGGTAAAAGAAGGATAAAAGAAACTTTCTAATTCCTGTGGTAGGAGTGAGGAGGGATCCCTTTGCACAGAGAAGAGTAAATGAACCCAATTAGGTTATGCTTCCTTCTCCATCCTACTCTCTACCAGGCTTCCCAGTGAAGTCTGGTGAGGGAGCCATACCCCATGACAGGGCCAGCAAACTTCTTTTATAGAGGACCACATAGGAAATATTCTAGGCTGTGCAGGCCAGGCTGTCTCTCTAGCAACTACTCAACTCTGCACTGTGGCATAAAAACAGCCAGAGACAATCTGTAAATAAAACTTTATTTAAAAAAAAAAAAAGCAGGCTGGATTTGGCCTATGAGCTGGAATTTGCTGACTCTTGGCCTCAAGAGCTGGCTTCCCAGAGCAGAGCCTCTCAGATGGTTCTGTCATTCAAAAAAAAAAAAAAAAAAAAAACACACACAATATGACATATGAGGACAAATGCAAAGGTACCAGGCTTATTTACATTCAGAGAAAAAGAGCCCAAGGCCCACGGGGACTTCATGGTAATAGAAACTCAGACACTCGGAGCATTCACTGCTGGGTAAATAACACATGGGCAGAGTTCACATCGTTTTTCATTTGATAAAGTCGAGAGCATGTTTCATAAGCAAATGCAATGCTCAGGACCTTTTCAGAGTTTGTAGTGAGTGGCATGAATTTACATTCCCAGTCTCCCAGTAGAACTGTGGAAAGGGCTCCCTCTCTGCCTTTCTCAGACATCCTGGTTAAGTCTTGGGAGGTTCCTTCCAAGAACCCCCATGCTGGACAGGAGGCTGCCCAGGCAATAACTAAACCTATGCCTGCCACTTATGTTACAGAACTTAAGACAAAAGTATAAAGCCCTCAAGACTGTAATTGCTAGATGAATAGGCCAATCAAGCCCTGTAGATTCAAGTACAATGATCATCAGTGTGATTTTCAGATAACAATAGGAAAAGGTAAGCAAAATCAAGTGCCTGGGCTATTTTTTCCTCTTCCCTGGTCTGTTCACTTCTAGTTGCTAATTATTGTCTCTACAGGTGCCTGCTTCCCATCTTGCTGTCCAGCAAGCGTCTCAGCCTCTCTCTCATTACTGAATCGCTGGCTATTTCCCAGCAGAGGGATAGCTTCCTCTGGCAGGGGAAGGACAGCCTGTACCCAGATTCAGCTGACATCTTAATTCAGTCCCGTAACAATGCCCTTATCTAAGATGATCCATTTGTTCCAAGTTAGATTTCCCAAGGCACCTCTCCCCTGCATTTTACTCAAGTCTATACCGCCACAGCCCCGATGCTCCAGTCTCCTGACAAGAGGCTGTAAGGCAGAAAAGGACCTTTTTAAAGCCTGTATAAATTAGTGTCAGTCATAAAATTTACCCACCAAATTGCCCAGGAGTCCTCAGGTTAAGAGAGAGGTGAGCAGAATCATTAGCTAGGCATGTATGTCTGTTGGGGCCCATCAAGATATCAGCTCCAGGTTCTGTACCTCCTGATCATGACAGGGAGGGAGTTCTTCAAGCTGACTTCGGGAAAAAAAAATTAGCAAAGTCTCCATGGACCTATTATTCCCATGTCTGGTTATAAATCCAGAATATTGAGATATTGAAACTTGCTCACGAATGAAATACATTTTGTTAATTTCCCCCTAAGTCATAGGAAATCGTCCTCGGTAGGGTTAACTTTACCTGATTTGAAAATGCTGAAATGTTAATCTGACTGCATATGTTCCTACAAATAAATGTTACCTCAATAATTCAAAATGATGCTAAAAATGTTCATCTTTGCTCACCCATATGAAGCTTTGGGTACCTGATAATGACTACAACATTTGCATCTTCTACATTTGCTGGGATGAAAGGAATGACTAACATAATTACTGAGTTTCCTCTGTCTTCTCTCTCTCTCTCTTCCTTTCTCTCTCTCTCTCTCGAGGTCAACCATTGCTGTCATTTTCTTAATTCTGCAACTTTGCCTTTTTTTGTAGCAGTTCCCATATCTGGACGCTCCAAGCTAAACCCATATGTACCCTTTTAATCTTTGTAAACATGCATTTCACTGAGAAGGAAAAACAAATGTTCCTCCTCCTTTCCAGGCACAAAGGTGATAGCTCAGGGGAGAAACAGAAAGACGCAGAATTCCTTCCAGTTCTGGTGAACACTCTGGGCATTTTGTTTAAAGGGGTGATCAATTGACCTTTAATTAATAACAATATAAAGGGCTAACATTGAGTGCTTACTATATGTCAGGTACTGTGCCAAGCACTCTGTATTTTATCATCACAACAGCCCAGTGCAAGAGATAATCACTGAATGCCTTTTTTAGGTGAGGAAACAGAGGTATAGATAAGTTAAGGGACTTGCCCAGGACACACAGCTAACAGAAGGAGTGGAAGTTGAAACCTGGCCCCTACTTTCAGCCCATGTACTACAGCAGCAAAAGGAACAGAGGAGGGTACCCTCCACAGTCTGGCCACTTTTGGTTATGTAACTTCTTAAGGGAGACCAGTCCTCATCATCCCATGTAGGATTTATTCAGTGCAAATTTAAAATGCCTGGTAGATTAATCTGGCAGCCAACACCTTATCACCTGCCTCCCCTGATCGTGAAATCAGTCCCCGTCTGTGTATAAACTCAGGTTATTCTTAGCTGAGGAAAATTATGAATATATGTGATTCATGTATGTAACTGTTCAAAGTATTACTGTAATGCCCTTTTCCTATTTTTAATCTTGTCTAAAGTGTTATCACTAGGGGCATTTTGATGTCTGCCACCTAATCTCTTAGAATAGAGTTTTATTTGTTCTGATTAAGTGTGCATGTTGCATAAATCCATATTTTAATAAAGACTGGATATGTTTTTGACTTTTTTTTTAAGAGAAATGTTTGTGCCTGGTCTGATAAAAAGATGCCACTCACCTCTTCAACAATGAGATGCTTTTTTGGACTATTTTTCCTGGTGTCTATTGGGAGTAATGATGCATATATGAAATGGCTTGGCTGAGTGGGAGTTGTAGAACTGCTTTTGGAACAGTGCAAAACTAACTCTCCTAAATATGCTCCAAACTGAAAACCTGGGCGCACTGGCATTTTTCTCTAATGGAGGTAATTATCAAAACCCTGGAACAACAACAGTGGTTAAGACCCCACCTCTATTTAGAGCTCTCAAAGATTCAGATGCTGTGCTAAGCAATCTACACATGTGAAGTGGTTCCTGTAGATTTGGTACTCTATTATACCCACTTAACTGATGAGAAAACTGAGGTATAGAGAGGCAAATCATACAGCTAGAGCCAAGATTTAGACAGATTCCATTCAGTTTTCAGTCCTCTGAATCACCATGATGCCCAGTCAAGTGACACAACCTCAGCTGCTACAGGGGCCTGCAGACAATTTAAGTGAGTGAGGTCAGCTGGTGCAAGAAAATGGGGAGTGGTGGGGCTGTAGCAAATGGAGAGAGCCTAACCTAATGAAAGAGAAGCTGCTACTCACATCTGGCAGGCAAGCAGGCCCAGGGCAGCCAGATCTTTTGATTTTCCACAGCAGCCAAAAATCTAGAGTTCAATGAGAAACCTTCCAATTTTTAAATGTTGGCATATAATTTTATAAAATCCTTCTGCATGTCGACAGCACATACTTATAGTTCATGCTGAGCCCATGGGCTGCTGTCTTCCACCTCCACTACACTGGCTCCCACCACACAGAGCCTCAGCTGCAATGTGCTTGTTCTTAAATGTCACTTTCTCCATGGAAGTGCTCCTGGGTTCTGAGCTCTACTTCTTGATTCAGCTTTGTGAGCACATGCTGTTGAAGCCTGGAGGAGTGGGTGAACCCACCCGGGTCAGTGCCCCATACTGTACTTTACATGCTCAAGTGCCAATTGCCTCTTCAAGCTTTCCTATACTCTCCCTGCTGTGACTTAGACCTTCTTTGCCTGAGTTCTCGTGAAGCCATGAACTGCAGTTGGTTGTATTATATCTCCCTCTTACCTAGGACATTTCTGCTTTCTCTCTATTACAGTCTATTGGCCTATTTCTCCCTATTACAGTCTAGAGGCCTATTAGAGTCAGCCTCTTGGAGGCAGATCCAAAGTCTTATATATTACCTCATTTTTCCTGCCTTCCTCCAAGGCTGAGCTCATTTCTTAACAGGTTCACCTTAAATATTTATTGAATTAAACATAAAAATTGCAGTATATGTAAAGCTTGTGTTTCTATTACTGTGAGATAGGAGACAAGTTTAGTTGCTTTAATAAAGACCTAAACATTCAGTTACTTTGCCTCTGCAAAACTCAGTTTTCTCATCTGTTAAATATTAATTATTTAATACCCAAGTAAAAGAATCACTTAATCGATGTAGATTGCTTAGCACAGCACCTGAGCATCAGAGGCACTCAATAGAGGTTAGTTCTTGCTGTTACTGAACTTTCACAAATCACACATGAGATTTAATAGAGTAGAGCCAGGAGTAACTGAACATCAGAGGGTCTTATTACAGATGGTCCTCACATCATGGATTGGGGTCTTCAGGAGCTCATAAAAGGTTTCTTTCAACTTAAGACAACAGCTAGAGTTCTGTATATATTTTTACTGTCAACTCTAATTGTTTATTTGGACCTAGTTAATACACATTTTTCTTTCATCACAGAAATATACATGAATCTAAATATGCATGAATCCAAATCTAAATGCATGAATGAATGTGCTAATTACTCTCTGTTATGGACTGAATTGTATCCCTCCCAAATTTATATATTGAAGTTCTAACCCCCAGTACCTCTGAATGTGACTGTATTTGGAAATGGGGCCTTTAAAGAGGTAATTCAGGTTAAACGAGGTCATATGAGTGGGCCCCAGTCCAATCTGATAGCCGTCTATATAAGAAGAGGAAATTTGGACATACATAGAAACACCAGGGTAAGGGTCATGTGAGGAGATGGTGAGAAGGTGCTCATTGGCAAGCCAAGAAGAGTGGCTTCCAGAGAAATCAAACCTGCTGATACCTTAATCTGTACTTCTAGCATCCAGAACTATGAGAAAATAAATTTCTGTTGCTTAAGTCACCCCATCTGTAATATTTTGCTATATAGGGAAGGAAAAAAAACCCTTTTCTTTCTACCCCTCCAAGCTCTCAGCTATACCCCCATAGCAAAAGACAGAATAACAAGAGAGAAACATTTTATTTACAATATATAAATATTTATGTTTTATGAAAGAGGAACCTTCATAAGGAAATGACCCCGAAAAGCAGTTAGAATTGAATGCTTATATACTGAATTGGACAAAGAGTAGTAAATTATAAAAAGGTGATAAGACAAAGGGGCTTAGAAGAGGGTAGTTAATCACAGGGAAATGGCTAGGAAGATAACAGTTAGTTTAAAAAGGTTTGTTTGTGCCGATTTCTCTCAGTTTAAACTTCCGGTCCTTGAGGATGAGAATGTTACTTTCCTTCTGGTATAGGCAGGACAATTTTCATGTGGGAGTTTTATCTCCTGCTTTCAGGAAGAAAAAGGGGAGGGCCAGAGAGCCCTTCTTGTACACGCTGGTTTTGAAAGTGTCTTTAGCTTAAAATAATCCTTATGCCCAAGGGGCATATTGTGGCGTGGCATATTCTGCTGTCCACAAATGATTACACCTTTCTTCCTTTGGACCTTAGCCTCTTTTCAGTCATGCAAATTCAGAAAATTGGAAGTGGGTATCTGCCAGAAGTAAATGGGAGAAAAATATACTTTGGAGAAAGAGCGTGTTTCTCCCTGCCTCACCTCTGTCTCCTAGCCTGATACCTAGGGGATTTTCTGAGGAAGACCTGTGTGTAGATCCTGTCAGTGTCCTGTCCATATCCCTTTGGGGCCCCATCTCTGTAGCACATCCCAGCCAGACTTTAAACTGCCAGCATCGCATCTCTGCATGTGGAAGGATTTTTTCTGGTGGCTGAAACCTGCTCTACCAGTGCTCAGAGCAGGCTGGATGTGCCAGAGAATTGATGCCCAATGACAGATGGGCGTGGAATATAAACACCTCAGCTCCCCCACCCTCAAATGGGGTAGCTCTGATAATCCTACAATGGCTTCCAGTGTTCTCTAGCAGGCTTAAGCTTATTTTACCCAAGTTGTAGCTTTCTTAATAATGAAACTTTTATTGGCTTCCCTCTCTAATCATGTTGAAGTCCACTCTTCTATTGGTGTTCTTAGGAGCACCTCCCAAGTAAACTACTAGCTCTGAAATTCTTATTTCAGGGTGTGAAAATGCTGGAGGAACTAGAACTAAGAAACCTGCTTTCTGGCTACCAATATGTGTACACAAAGCTTCCATTTTAAAGATGCTGCTCTTAGCTGGGTGCAGTAGCTCAGGCCTGTAATCCCAGCACTTGGGAGGCCGAGGAGGGTGGATCATTTGAGCTCAGGAGTTCAAGACCAGCCTGGCCAACACGGCAAAACCCCATCTCTACTAAAAATACAAAAAAATAGCACACCAGTGGTCCCAGCAATTTGGGAGGCTGAGGTAGGAGGTTTGCTTGAGCCCAGGGGTCGGGGGGGGCAGGTGGGGTGGTGCGGAGGTTGTAGGGTTATAGTGGTTATAGTGAGCCATGATTGTGCCACTGCATTCCAGCCTAGGTGACAGAGCGAGACCCTGCCTAAAAATAATTTAAAAAATAAAATAAAATAAAAAGAAAGAAAGAAAGAAAAACCATGCAGCTCTTGCTCCTGCTATTTCTAATTTAATGAGTTGATACACTGCACTGTGTTCTTTCTATAGTAAGTAGTCTATCCTCTGGTGAACTCTTGTAGCCTCTACCTGCAGGGAAGGGTGCTCTGACAGTCCTGTTCTTTGCCTTATGTAAATATCTTCGCCTCAAATCCACCATTCTGCATTTTTTTCTTCTATAAACCTGAAAGCCTAATCCCTTCAATGCCTATTGACTTTCATTAGCTCATACTCTTGCATCATATCTATATTTTGGGTAAATGTGTTTGCATCAGTGTTGTATGATTTTAATAGGTTGCCTTGTGGCTGAGCTGTATATTTCTTTATGGAGCTGCCGCAATAACTTTTGTGAAGTTTGGTTTGTCCAGAGGTTGATTCTGTCACTGGACTGTGATAGACAACACTTCTTAGGAATGATACAAGCTGTCCTATGTGTGCAGTAAAGCTCTGGCTAAGCATCACTGTCCCTCAACCTGTTCTCCTTTGAGTTTGACATAGTGAATGTCAGAAGGTTTAGGTCTTCTCAGAGACCACTCAGAACAATGCTATGGACACTCCAAGTTAGGTAACTTTCAGCATTCTGGGCTACCTTAACCCTCTGCAAACTATTTACACCTGAGCCCTGGAGTTTTGGAATGAGGACAGCTCTGGGTGAAACCTCCAGAGAAGTGCATTAGTGAAACCTAACCTGACCACGCATTTAACCTCTTCAGAGGTTTTGCCAGGAAGATCACTCATCTTTGCCTCTTCTGGAAAGGTTTTATCACAGAAGCTCTCTGTTGTGTCTTTTGTGAATCTCTTATATTAGTGTGTAAATCCTAAGAAGTATTGCCGGCTTAGGGGATTTACAGGAAAGGTTCAGGGCTCCACCATCTTAGTTTTTAATCAGCAGTTAGCACTGCATGGCCTTCAGCATAGGGATAAAAGCCAGAACCACAATTTAAGGGCTGTGGCGGACTCACTCCGTGTATCTCAGCCAACCTATTTGCCTTCTGCTCATTTACCAGTAAAAAGGAAATAAAAGTGCATGTTACTCTATTATTCTCCCTCTAATAATTCAGAAAAGCTTATGCATTGATTAAAATATTATATGGAGGGAAGATTTCAAATAGGCCCTGGGTAAATCTACTAACCCATGTAAATCCAGCTATTACATTTGAATGGGCTTCCTTTGAAGTAGGCCACTCTGTGAAAAGATGATGGTCTTAATCCTGTCTGTCTTTGAAACATGTTCAGTAGGATAATTTCACCTATCAACCTGTTGGGGTATTAGTTTGGACCTAATGCAAAAGGAGTCAGCAGTGAATGCTGAAGCACAAAATTCCTTGTTCAGTTTTCCAGTTTGTTTTCCAAAATTTAAAAGTGTTTATTTGTTTTTGTTTTATTTTAATGATGTCAAATGAGTTTGTTGAGACGGAGGATTTGATTTGATCTAATTATTCTTGACAAAAGCACTGAACACCAGGACTGCATTGGGCAGCTTGTGGAGAGCTAGTATCACCTTCGCCTGAATCCTTTCTTTCATCTCCTCTGTCCCATATCATCATCTTCTGGGATTTTGCTTCATTAGGTCTCAGCTCTGCCTTTCCTTTCCATTCCTGTTTTCACTATTTTGTAGCCTAGGTTGTTTCACAGCCTGTCACTGTGATACCTCCAAGTTGTCCTGATCTTAGTTCTTAATATTCCAGGCAACTCTGCCTCCTGTTTCCTGATGCTCTATAAATATTGATTATTTGATTACAAGGCATGATCGATGAATATTGATTATTTGATTACAAGGCATGATCGATGATTAAACCAGAAAGGAAAACAAAAGAACATTAAATATTGATATCTTCCATAAGGCAAAATCAGCATCATATTTAATTTGATTCTATAGATATCTAATGTGGACCAACAGTGAGATTTTCAAGCACATAAGGCCCATTTCAGGAAGTTGTCTAAATTGTCCAGGGAAAATAATTAATCTTTTTTTCTTTTTCTTTTCTTTCCTTTTCTCTTTTTTTCTTTTTTTGAGATGGAGTCTCGCTCTGTTGCCCAGGCTGGAGTGCAGCAGCATGATCTTGGCTCACTGCAACCTCCACCTCCCAGGTTCAGGGGGATTTGCCTGCTTCAGCCTCCCGAGTAGCTGGGACTACAGGCGCCTGTCACCATGCCCGGCTAGTTTTTGTATTTTTTTAGTAGAGATGGGGTTGCACCATGCTGGCCAGGTTGGTCTCGAACTCCTGACCTCAGGTGATCCACCTACTTCGGCCTCCCAAAGTGCTGGGATTACAGGCATGAGCCACTGTGCCCTGCCAAGAATTAGTCATTTTTAAAGCAACAATCATAAAGTAGATATTAAGCAAAGCAGTTTCAATTATTTAGAACACTGAGTAGCTATTCAAGGCTATTAATATGCAAACTCAAAGGCAGAAAGGCTAGAAAAGCAACATCTTTGCCCTCTTGTTAGGGACTGACATTTTATGAGGATTACCTGTTGTCATGGCAGAAAATTCATCCAAATGCATACCCATCAGTAACTATAAGGAGCCGTGAATTCTCTAGTAAATGCTCCAGAAGACAGCCACAAAATGCTGCCATCCCATCTGTTTTTCTTCTCATGAAGGATCTGTGCTGCCTTAGAAATACAAATGCAAAATTCAAACAAAAAATAAAGTTGCCTCCTGCAAATGTTTTATTTGGGTATTTTCTCCTCTCCCATTTTACCTCTCACATCTGATCCTGTGCTGATTGTCTCTTCTTCAGGGTATTTTTAAGATTTGAGCATAAACAGATATGTTGGAATTCCATTAGAATTGTCCCTTCCCAAGATGACTGCCTCCAATCCCTCCCAAAATCCCCTTGCCAGAAGATATTGGTCCACCTCACAAACACTGGTGTGGAATGTGACCTTTGTTCATTTTCAGATTTGTGTCTTTTGGTGGTGGTGGGGAATGTCCATTTCTATTAGTTAGATATCCCCTAAAATAAAGAGCAATCCTTTGCATTGTAGTTGAATTCACAATAAACGCCTCGTAGTGTAAACGAGGCAGCTTACATCTGTCTTGTTTTTGGTCTGTCTGTGCATGCTCACATTTAGGAAGTTAGGCTCTGCCCCAATTACTGTAGGTCTTAGAAGATTTCCTTATTAGATTGCTTACTTTGAAAGTCTGATGAAGCCTGTGTCTTTTCGCCAGAAAAGACATATAAGGAGGCTCCCAGCCCCTGCAAAGCCTATGGACTCCAGACTGTAAAGAATGATGAAGATAATCTCTAACACACCTATACTGACTTTGCCAGCTCCATTCTAAGTGCTTGACAGATAATGACCCATTTATTCCCACAATGATTCTGTGAGGCAGCTCCTAAAATCATTCCAATTTTACAAACGAGAGAACTGATTCCAAAGATGTGGCCCATTAAACATCTCATGACTGGTTAAAGGCAGAAGGAGGATTTGAATCCAGCCGGTATGGCTCCAGAGACCACCATACAATAGTGCTGCTCATTTAGAATTAGAAACTATAAGGAAATATGGTAAGAAAGAAGAGAAATAAGATAAAACAATGATGTTTCCAAGTCTTTTCTATGATTTCATGGACCCTTGAATTTATT
The DNA here is from genome assembly GCF_028885625.2 of Pongo pygmaeus. Classification (NCBI taxonomy): domain Eukaryota; kingdom Metazoa; phylum Chordata; class Mammalia; order Primates; family Hominidae; genus Pongo; species Pongo pygmaeus. The sequence goes on from NC_072379.2 coordinate 64,313,862, forward strand.
TCATGTTCTCTTCTAATGCCAACACTATAGAGACCTAAAAATGTATCTTGTCCATATACTCTGAGAAAAACTATTAAAACTTTATAAACAATTAAGTCCTGAGTCTCCTGTTTAAATAAGTACAAAATTCTATTGTTGCCATTATAAAAAGTATTTGAAAGAATGTTTCAATCTACATATTAGAAAAGTGAAACTATCAGTTTTTATCTGGAATCATATAATTACAATTCCATGTAATGCCCACTATGCAGAAAACTATTCTATAAAGTAATATTCAGAAAGGATGACATCAGTCCCCAAGAAGTTTACAGCCAAAGAGGAATCAAAGATAACAAATATGCAGATACCCCAGGGGACTAGCTCTCCCTGAATGGACTGGAGAAATGAGTCAAACTCTCTCAGCCTTAACCATGAAGGTTTTGACATTTCACCTGGAATAAACAGAAACTTTATGACTAACATCTTTTCCCACTTTTCTTTTTTTTCCGAGACAGAGTCTCACTCTGTTGCCCAGGCTGGAGTGCAGTGATATGATCTTGGCTCACTGCAGCCTCTGCCTCCCAGGCTCAAGTGATCCTCCCACCTCAGCCTCCTGAGTAGCTGGGACTATAGGTGCATGCCACCACACCTGGCTAATTTTTGTATTTTTAGTAGAGATAGGGTTTCACCATGTTGGCCAGGCTGGTCTCAAACTCCTGACCTCAAGTGATCCGCCCACCTAGGCCTCCCAAAGTTCTGGGAGCCACTCACAGGCGTGAGCCACTGTGCCCAGCCAGCTTTTCCCATTTCTGAATGAATGGACATAATAGAGCACCTGAAGATAACAGATTCAGCTCTGTTAATAGCAGTTAGGAATTATTACCCCTTCAAGTGTCTCTTCTTTTAACCCTCCCTCTCTAGGTACCTGGTTGTAGAGACAGAATCAGAAGAGTGTCACATTTAAATTTTTAAAAAGAAAGTTATTCTTTTTAAAGTTATGCTCCTCTTATCAATATTACCTCTTTCAAATAGGTTTATTTATAAATAAAGCATTTACATAAGCCTTAGTGTTTCACTTTATTGGGCTTGATATGAAGCTTAAGAATAGGAAAACAAATTTGGGAGATTGACCAAAACCATTTACAGAGTTTGTGTGCTTGTAAAAATATATGCAAATTTCATATGACTATCCAATAAATGTGTATGTATGTGTGTTTGTATGGAGATAATTTTGATTAAATATTCATTGTGGATTCTTTTTTTCATTTCCACCACTTCTGAACATAAAAGAGGTGAGATTTATTAATAGCCACTGACACTTATGCATATTCTGATGGTTAACAAGGTTAACTATCATAGGCATTCATAGACATCGTTTAGCCTTCAGAACCACCTGAAGGTTGGATTTTATTATCTCTATTTTACAGATAAAGAAACAGGCTCAGAGAGGTGAAGTGTTTGGCTAAAGTCACAGAGCTAATAAATCATAAATGTAAGACTTAATTCAGGGTTTTCAACTCTATGTTCAATGTCTGTTCAACTTCCCTACAACTGTATTTAGAGTATAAAGGATGAAAAAGTTATTCTTTCATTGTTGGCAGTAAACAAGGTGCTTCAAGAATAACCCATCTGAAGATGTGGAGTTTGCCTAGAGTGGGGAATATGTGGCAAAAGAAAGTTGATGAAAATCCTATCTGGACCGTGGTTTATTCATCAGGTTATGTGGCTTCCCTGGGACTCACTGGGAATTAAGTAACTACAGCACCAGCAATATGGAGACAACACGGTGCCAAAAAGAGCACTGGCTATAGTTTACAAGCCACCTCACTGATTAGAGTCTTCGCACATATTTGGTCTAATCTTCTCAACAACCTGGTTGTGTAGGTATTAGAACAGAAGGTAGAAGCTCAGACCAAGTAACTTGAGGGCTCATACCTAGAAGGTGGAAAGACCTGGTTTTGAACCTAGGCCTATCTGATGCCAGAGCATGGGTGTTCTATTTTACCACCCTAGGTCTGCAGAGTACCCACCTTTGAGGAAGTCACTAGTTCTGTGTCAGGATAAAGGTGATATTAGCTCCATGAATGTAGCTGGGAAGCAGGGAAGGCAGAAAGCTTTTCAGCCTGTTCAGATCTCCCTCCTTTCCTAGTATCAGAGATAATTTTTTTAACCATGCCCTATAATAGCAGTTCTCAAATTTTTTGGTTTCAAGACCCCTCTATCTCTTAAATTATATAGAACCCCAAAGACCTTTTATCTACGTGGGTTACAGCTATATCTATGAATGCTTATCATATTAAAGTTTAAAACTCAGAAATTTCTTCAAAATATTTATATAATAAATGAACTGATTGTATGTTGTTATAAATATGTTTTATGAAAAATAACTGTTTTCCAAGTCAAAACAAAATTTAGTGAGAGGGCTGGCATTGTTTTACATTTTTGCTAATTTCTTTAAATGTCTAGCTTAAGAGAAGCAGCTAGATTCTCGCATCTGGTCCTACATTCTGTCTTTTGCCACATCCAACATCTTTAGCCTCTGGAAAACACCAATGTATCCTTACGAGAGAATGAGAGAAAAGGGGGAAAGTAACATTTTAGTATTATTAGGACCCTTGGGAAACCCCTCAAAGGGTTTTGAGCAAGTCCAGAATCCTCAGATCACTGTCTGAGAATCCCTGCCCTATAGCCACTTCATTATGTACTAGGGCCAGTGAAATTACTGAATCTTTGATTAGAAAAGGACATTACAGGTCATTTAGTCCAATTCTCCATGTGATGAAACAAAATCCCACCAAATCCTGCCTAAGCTCCTCATTTTGCAAGGACAGGGACCACTCCAGGTTTAAAAAGGACTTTAAATGGATAGAAGAACACTTATTATGTTGAGAAGAAACTTTTTTCTCTGTAGTTTCCCACTTTGGTCTTAACTCTGCATAGAATGAGTCCAATTCTTTTTCAACATGTTCAAAATATTTGAAAACAACTCTCTTGTCATTCCTTGAGTGCTGTCATTTTCTCTAAGCTAAAGGTTTCTTTATGTTTAAGAACTTGGGACACCTTCTGCTGCTTTCAGTGTACTTCGGCCCAGATTTATATCTTCTGATCAGGATCTTCAAAAGCCAGTCTGAGCTCATATAATGTTGCCAGTACCCTCTAAGACAGGTTTGCTCACAGCTCATTCTGTATTTAGCTTGGATCAATGCTACAAATGCTTAACATTCACAGACAGAGGAGAAGCATATTCCTAAAGGTTTCTAATTTCTGTGTGGGCATGACTTTGAATCCTTGTTTCCTTTTCCACTCTCTTCTCTCCTATTTTCCTGGTCCAGGCCCTGATTTATCCAGGGTATCATTTCATTTGCCCCTTCTCTTTCAATCCTATAAGAAAGGCAATGCTATCTGTGCAGAGCTTTAAAGTGTGCAAACAGTGTTACAAACACCACTTCATTTAATTAGCACAGAAATTCTGCACACAGAATGTACTGATACAAATAGCAAAAGAAAGCACAGAAGAAGCTTCCATGAACTTGATCTTATGGATTACCATTTTAATACTTCATGCCTGGGATCCTGTAACCTGCTTTGCTGGCTGCCCAGCTTTCAGTGTCTCCCTATTCTAAAGCACTTTACATATTGATGCTAAAATCATCTTCCTTCCCTGCTGATCTGAACATGCCACCATCTGGTGTCCATTTATAGCCTCCCATCACCCATGGGATAATGTACTTTCCTACAACCTCAGAGACTCTGCATCTGCTGAGACCTCTGTCTTGCTTTCCTTAACTTAGGATTGCAGTGTTTAGCTAATCATGATTTTGTTCATTCATTTGTTCATCCATCCAGCATTCATTCATGCGTGCATTTATTTGCTTATGATCTACTATATGGTAGCCACTGTATTAGATGCTAGAGGAGAATACAAAAAAGAATAATTTCTGCCCTCAAAGGGTTTATGATCTTGCATACGTGAGATGGGCCAATCTGACTTAATTCAAATGCAGAGATAGACTATGATAACACGGGTGGTAAATGTGGAATCATAGTTTTAGGTAAACACTGAGGTTTACCAAGGAAGGATTAATCCCAAATGGAAAGAACAGAGAGGGCTTCTAGGAGGAGATACTGTTTGACCTGTGTAAGGATGAGTAGATTTCCACAAGCAAAGAAGGGACATGATTGTCTTGGCTTTCTTGCTGTCTGTTGGTTAAGGTAGTTCTCTTATCGCCCTTTTCTTCTGTCTTCTTGGGCATTCAACCATATAGATTTTTTTTTTTTTTTTCAAAAATGTCCTAAGTACTAAAGGGCCTGGTGAATTTGCACAACTGACTTTAAAAAAGAAATTTCCGGGATGGTGATAGTAAACAGCATATGAAATGGCATGAACAGACAGATTTTTTTTCAAGATTATTAGTGAATGAATAGAAGATGAACTTATAGGGAGGAGCCCCCATCTGGCACCCATGCCCATCAGCCACTGTCTCTGGCTGGAGCCACCAATGCAAATAATATAAAGAAGGTTTATCATCCCCAAGGGGGATATTTGCATGATGCGTAGGGCGTGATGTACTACAAAAATAATAGCACAGTGTCACACAGGTTTGTCATGAACAGTCTGATAGCAGATAGTTACATTTATGATTCTTGAAAACGGAAATAAAATGAATAAGGCTTAACATTTTTAGGTTGGAAACATGTTTCTTTATTTTGCTACATTTCTCTCAATTGCATATTCATTCCATAAGATAACATAAAAATAGAGTTAGTATGAAGTACTCAAACCGTTCTGTCTGGCATTCTCAGCAGAGGCAGCACGGGAAGACTTGGGTTTCTCCTGCAAGGATCTGCTTTTTGCTCTCTTAAAATTAAATGAGAGAAGCCATAAGAGTCACTGCCTGAAATTCCATACAAATGGGGATGGAAAGTCACCTGCAGCATGTTCTTCAAGCTTAGCAAGGACAGAGTGTCTCTGCTACTTCTCTATTCCCTGAGCACCCTGATCTAGCTCCACTGTTTACCATCATGATTTTGAACACTGGCATCTCTCTCTCTCCAGTCCTTTCTCTTCAGTTCTAGCTCACCTCCTCTTCTTGCTGGTTGAAGTTTCATCTGGGCACCCTTTAGTTTAGTTGGTATAACTGCTATATATATATATATATACACATACACACATATATATACACATATTTTTATATATATAAAAATATACATTATTTATATATATACATTATTTATATATAAATATATATATATATATATATATAAAACTAAACCCTCAAAAACTAGCTTAGCCCTTGGGAAGGTTGTGCTCATATTTAATCCATTATGGTGATTACATTCTGGAGGGTTGGCAGGGTTGAATAGGGAAACAAAATTACATGCAAGTTTTCTGGTTTTGAGAGCTGTTAAACCAGTGCAAAACATCTTCAATGGGGGTAAATTTAAAAATGGGAGATGTTGGGAAGAGATGGATTCCAAAGAGGACTTATCAAAGTCCTAACAGCTGTGGTGTTGGGAGACTCATTAGGCTGATGTGCATTCTATACATTTAAAAGAAGACAGGTAGGCAGGGCATGGAATGACACAAGGGAAAGACCAGCTCACAGATGATTTCCTCGGCATCCTTAGTAATTGTATAGGAACACAAAAATTAAATGAGAGAAGCCATAAGAGTCAGTGCCCCAAATTCCATACAACTGGGGATGGAAAGTCACCTGCAGCATGTTCTTCAAGCTTAGCAAGGGACAGAGTGTCCCTGCTACTCCTCTATCCCCTGAGCACCCTGGTCTAGCTCCACTGTTTACCATTGTGATTTGGAACACATGGCTAGCAGAGAAGGGAAGATGGAGCCGCCATCTTGAACATGTCTAGACCCTAGTTCCTGCTGGCATTCACTCGTGCAAGCTCCCAGCTTGCTTGGCTTTCTCCAGTCCTTTTTTTTCAGTTCTAGCTGAACACTGGCATCTCTCTCTCTCCAGTCCTTTCTCTTTCCAGTCTCTTGCTGGTGGGGATTTCATCTGAGCACCCTTTTATTGGTATAACTGCTATATAAAACTAAACCCTCAAAACCGGCTTCCCCTACCTCTTTGACTTCTCTAAATCTGGAGCCATTTTAAAAATTTTTATTTTTAAAAATAGGTAATATATTCACATGTTCTAAAAAACAAAAAAAATAAAAAGTGGTACATGAAAAATCTCCCACCTTTCCTTTCCCCATGTGCCCAATTCCAATGACTTGAAAAAGTTTCCAGAGTTTCTTCATGCATGTACAAAAATGGATATAAATTTCCATCCTTTTCATTCACAACGGAGTATGTTCTTCACATTTTTTGAGCCATGTGACCTGGTCCTCTATTGTTATGTAACAAATACCTCTAGACTTAGTGGCTTCAAATACTTTATCATCTCTCACAGTTTGGTGGGTTGATGGGGCTTAGCTAGGTAGTTTTTTCTTGAGCTCCTTACCTACGATTGCAGTCAGACATCACTAGTACAGGAGTCATCTGAAGGCTCAGCTGGACTGTGTCCAAAGTAACTCCCAAATTGGCAGCAATTCATGTTGGTTGTTTACTGGGAGCTCAGCTGCCAGATCACCTCCACAGGGCTTCCATGTGGCTTGGGCTTCTCCCTGCAAGGAGCCTGCGTTCTGAGTAGGCATATCCCAAGACCAAGCAATCCAAGAAAGCAGGAAGTGGAAGCTGCCAGGCCAACCAAGGGCTATTTACAGTACAGGTGAAGTCACCTCTATTTATTCTATTGGCCAGATCATTCACAAATGAAATGGCTACATGGTCTGGGGTATATACCCAGGGTTCATCCTCCTGTGCCAGGAAAATTTAGGACACGAACACACATGAGGGGTTTAGGAGTGGAGGTTTAATAGGCAGGAGAGAAGAGAAAGAAAAACACCTCTCTCTATAGAGAGAAGGGGGGTCTTCCCAGCAGAAAAGACTGGCTGGCGGTGGATGTGCTGGATTTTATAGTTCGGCTTGAGGAGGCAGCGTCTGATTTACCTAGGGCTCACAGATTGGTTCGATCAGGTGTGACGTTTACATAGCACGTGGGGAAGACTGGTCGCCCCATGCTAATCTTATTATGCAAATAAATTCTCCCTTTGGCCTGCACCATCTTGTCTGCTCCTCACTGTACACATGGCTAGGAGAAAAGGGAAGATGGAGCCACCATCTTGAATATGTTTAGACCCTAGTTCCTGCTGGCATTCACCTGTGCAAGCTCCCAGCTTGCTTGTCTATATCTGCAGCTCGACTTTACAGGCTGCTCTTTGTTAGAAAATGATTTGGTACTGCTTTTCATTATAAAGGAAAGTCTTTCCAAGGACTCCCGTACTCTTACTATTTGCCTAAGTGATTTCTTCTTAACTCCTGTATCACAAAGTCTGCTCGAATTCAAAGAGATGGAGAAAGAAACTCCATCTCTTTACGGGGGAGTGGCAAGATCACACTGCAGAAGAGCTTGGAAGATAGGAGATGCTGAACTGTCCGTCTTTGGACAATACAATCCACAACACTACGTGAAGTATTTTTCTACTGCTCCTATGCCCAAGGAGCCTTCTTTTGTACTGTCTAACATCTAACCCCTCATTTCTGTTTCCATTGCCACAATGAATTCAGGCCCTCATCACTTTGTAGCTAGCTCATTGTCAGAGCTATCTTCCTGTTCTTCAATTTCCCTATCCTGCCAATAGCCCTTAAAATTTGTGTTTTCTCACCATGGGTCTTTACGCACACTTTGACTTTAATGATCTCATTCTCTTAAGTAAAATTCATCTCTGGTACCCCATCCTGTAGGAAAAATTGCAAGTGGCTGGCAAGTGGTCTCGTTGACTTGTGTGGTTGGCACAAATATGATTTACATTAAAAGAAATTTTTTTGGTCAGGCACAGTGGCTCACGCCTGTAATCCCAGCAGTTTGGGAGGCCAAAGTGGGTGGATCATGAGGTCAGGAGATCGAGACCATCCTGGCCAATATGATGAAACCCCATCTCTACTAAAAATACAAAAATTAGCTGGGTGTGGTGGTGTGTGCCTGTAATCCCAGCTACTGGGGAGGCTGAGGCATGAGAATCGCTTGAACCCAGGAGGCAGAGGGTTGCAGTGAACCAAGATCATGCCACTGCACTTCAGCCTGGTGACAGAACAAGACTCCATCTCAAAAAAAAATTTATTATTATTATGGGTAAATCATAGTTGTATATATTTATGGGGTACATGCAATGTTTTGATACAGGCATAGAATATGTAATGAGCAAATCAAGGTAATTGGGCTATCCATCACCTGAAGCATTTATCATTTCTTTGTGTTAGGAACATTCCAATTCCACTCCTTTAGTTATTTAAAAATATACAGTAAATTATTTTTAACTATAGTCACCCTATTGTGCTACCAACAGTAGATCTTATTCATTCTAATGTATTTTTATATGATTTACATTTTTATAAGCTTTCATACTGCAAAATCAGATTTTGTATAGAAATCCAGATTAAGCTGTTTGAAAAACTTAGTTCTTATATATGAAATAATTCAATTATTCAACTCATGTGTTTTAGATACTGAACAAAAGAGAAAAGAAGCCCTGTCCTTATGTCATATACATTTTAGTTGTAGGGAGGCAGACAATAGGCAAAATAAATAAGTAAAATATATAGAATATGGATGGTGGTAAGCTCTGTCGGGCATTGAGAAGGGGATGAAGAAAGGAATGGATAGGCAAGACTGCAATTTAAAATCACATGGTCATGGAAGGCCTCACTGAAATGGTGACATTTGAATTTAAAAACTGAAGACATTGACTGAGAGAAATGTGGATTTCTAGAACTGCACTATCCAACATGGTAGCCACTAGCCATATGCTGCTATCTAAATTTATATGAATTAAAATTAAACAAAGTTAAAAATTCAGTTCCTCAGTCACCCTAGCCATGTTTCAAGTGCTCAGCAGTCACATGTGGCTAGTAGCTGCAAAACAGATACAGAAAATGTGCATCATTGTAGAAAGTTCTGTTGGACAGCATTGCAGAGGACTCTCATTCCAGACAGGGCACAGCGAGTGTAAAGGTTGCTTGATTTGAGTTAAACAGTGACGTGGCTCTTCTGTGTACACATCCTACTATTCCCTGTTGTTTGCCTGTTTCTATCCTGAAGCTAAATGGCATTTGTCATTTATCACCTTAACCTAAACCAATTTTCCAAAGGCCCTTCTTGAACTTTAGATGCTTGGTCTGTCCCATAGAATCTAAGGAATGTTGGCCTTGCATTGAGCAACTGTGTGAACGGGTTTGAAGACCAGGAACCTGGACCAGGAGACGGAACATGTATTCTATTTTGGAGTACGGTAAGTTCATGGTATGATTCAATGTTGTCATCAGGGGTGATAGGGCACAAGCACCCACTAATCTGAGTGTCCTGGAGGGCTTCTAGTGGGCCAGGTGTTCACCCTTTAGTTGTATGTAATGGGGAAGTTGGAGGTATGGGGGTGACTGGCACTCTGGGGCTCAAGACAATGACCAATTACCAACTGGAGCTGCAATATCTTAACACTGTAAAAACGGATAGAGTCTGACATGGTAACATACAAATGCAATTTCAGCCTTGGATAAATGCATGTGATAGGTATTTGGAAACTGTAATGGACTATGGAGTCCTATTATAAAGTCCTTTCTGGTTAACACACACAGCTTAAGGTGACAGGGTTTAAGGCCTTTTGCAGTGCGTTACTAGCATCCATTCTGGTATTTTCTCTTACTTCTTCATTATGTCATCTTTCCCTTCACTAGCATGACATATTTTCAGTGCCCAGTGAGTTCTGTGTGATACCACCTTTGTGTTTTTCTCATGTCTTTCTCTCTTTTCTTTTTTCTTTTTTGAGACAGAGTCTCACTCTGTCCCGCAGTGGCGCAATCTTGGCTCACTGCAAGCTCCGCCTCCCGGGTTCACGCCATTCTCCTGCCTCAGCCTCCCGAGTAGCTGGAACTACAGGTGCCCGCCACCACGCCCGGCTAATTTTTGTATTTTTAGTAGAGACAGGGTTTCACCTTGTTAGCCAGGGTGGTCTCGATCTCCTAACCTCGTGATCCGCCCACCTCGGCCTCCCAACGTGCTGGGATTACAGGCGTGAGCCACCGCGCCCGGCCTCATGTCTTTCTTCCTTACTTGAAGGACACCTACCCTCCTTCTGCCTGGTTGAATCTTCCCCACTCACCCTTAAGGTGCAGTTTAAACTTCCTTCCTTTCGTGGATTTAGCTTTGCCCATCCCAGGCCAGAAGCATTTCTCTCTCCTGTGGCCTGAAGTGGTCTTACCTACACTTACTTGGCAATTAGCAAGAGTACAAGTGCAATATCTTTGTTTTTCTGGATGTTTATCTACTCCTAGGTTAAATCTTACCTTCCTTAAGGGCGGAGGTCACAGTTCGTTCCTCCTTTTTTGTTACATGGCATGTTTTTATACATATTTGCCAAGCACCTACCATGTGAATGGCTGAGGGCACAATGGTAAACCAACTCTGGACCCTGACCTCCTACGATTCTTGTCACTTTTAAAAAATGTGAATAAGCTTATTCAACTTTTGTAAGTCTTAGACAAAGATGGGGATCCCAGCGCCCCACTGAAGAGAAGTCAAAACCCTGGCTGGCACTTGTTGAAGACAGATTGAGCTGGGATGTGAACATTCACACTCCCTGGAGTTTAAGGCACTGCTGGAATAGTTTCACTCTCAATGATCCACAATTCCTGCCTCCTGGAAGGGTGTAAACAATGATTCACACCACGGCAGGCCTTTACAGTTCACCAAGCACATTCATCACAGCAGCGGGCTTTCAGGGAAGGTCAGGTTCTGACATGCTAACAGAGATTCACCTTCAGGTCACCAGACTTGCAGCTACTCTGCTCAACACCTATCATAACCAACAAAAGTTTTCTCCCTTCGTCCGTTAAGGATGCGTATGCTAAGAAGGGTCGGCGCAAAGCAATTCTGCCTCATGGTGTTTGCCTTGTAGCGTGTCTATTTTGAAGTTCCTTGGCCAAAACGGTTCCTAGGAGTAAAGATTACGATGAGGGGCCAGGCTGTGCAAAACGCGCGGGAGGGCTGACGACTCTCCAGCACACTTGGTTGAAGTCCAAGTCAATCCCTGGCTATTCGAAGAAGTGAAGCAGGACTTTTCAGCCTAAGGGGTAGGGGGACAGGGACAGGACAGAAGAGCGGGTTTGCCAGAGATTCTGGGAATTCTGCACCTGTGGGTGAGCCGGTGCCCAAGGTGCCCTCTTCCTCCCGGGTCCCGAGTGGGAGATCCGAGGTGGACAGGTCCCAGGCAGCTTTCGCAGGCGAAAGGGCGAGGCGGGGCGGGGCGGGGCGGGGCGGGGCCGGCGCACCTGGGCGGGGATGGGAGGAGAGAGGAGGGGAGGGGAGGTGCGCGGGGCTGAGCCTCGCGGGGGCCGCGGCGCGCGCCAATGGGCAGCGGCTGGCAGCGCGCCCCGCGCCCGAGCCGCAGTCGCGCCCTCTCGCTTCCTGGCGAAGGCGCGGACGGCGCGCGGAGGCGAGCGCGGTGGAGAGGAGCCGCCGGCGCCGCAGCGCCGTCAGGGCATGAGGATGGCCGTGGGCTCCGTCAAGATGCAGCCGCCGTGCGAGAGCCCGGCCCTGGCCGCCGCGGCGGCGGTGGTGGCGGCAGACGGCCCCCTGCGCCGCAGCCCCAGCGCCCGGGAGCCCGAGCGTGAGCAGCCGCCGGCGTCGCTGCGGCCGCGGCTGAGGGACCTGCCCGCGCTGCTGCGGAGCGGGCTCACGCTGCGGAGGAAGCGGAGCGCCGCGGGGGGCCGGGTGAGTGGCCCGGCCCTGTCCGAGTGGGCACGGGCGGCGCGCACGTGGAGCCCGCGCCCACTACCCCGGGCCGCTGAGGGGGGCGTCTGGAAGTTGGGGAGGTGGCGGAAGGGACGCCCTTCTGCCGGACTCGGCTGACGAGGGGCCCGGGACGGCGGGTTTTGAGGTGCCACCCCTTGAGCGACGGCTTCCCCCGCCCCCACACCCCCCCCCCCCGCAAGCTGCACCTGACTTAACCCTAGGGCCCCCGGATTCAGGCTGCGGGACCGGGCATCGGCGGAAGACGAGCTGTTTGCCTCTTCTCGGAGGGGAAGCTGCAGGTGTCCAGCGTCCAACAGCCAGCCAGCCCTGTCCCAACCGCAAGCTTCAGGCCCCACGAGAGGCATCCCTGTTTGCAGGACGCATGCGACGTGTGTGCTTGTTTTGGAGGTCCTGTTGCAAGCTCTGGGCATCGAGACTGGTTTTGGTGGTCTCCACCGCCGAGGGGGAGACCCAGGAGTCGGAAGCTCTTGGGTGAGCTTCCAGTTCCTGGGTTCCGGTGTCTCCAGCACTTAATTCTTCTGGATACCCTCTTGAGCAGGAGGGTGCACGCCCCCAAGGACCTTCAATATTGACTTCCTGATGGTGTGTTCAGATATGATTTCCTGGTGAAGGAGTGTCCCTCATTGAGTTCTAAGTGCATCTAATGACCTCAGCAGGTCAGGCATGTTTTGTATTTTTAAGAGAAGCAGGAAGGTCTGCTGATTGTCTCCTGGGATCTTTAAGAAGCCACCTAGGAGGCCCCGCCAGGGCCTCAGGACACAGAGCTGACTTACTCAGATTTCCCTGCTCACCAGGGTTTGGCGGCACCTTTGGTGGGTTCTACTCATCTTTTAAACATTTATTATTAAGTGGTCTTTAATGAGAAGCTGCATCAATGTGGTTTTTCTTTCTCGTTTGGCTGTAATTTTTAAAATGCAGTCTTGTCTGACTTAAAACAAGACCTTACTAGGAGACTTCTAGCTCTTTCAGAGATGGGTTTGTGTAAACTTGAGAGTGAGGGATAACCACTTGTTTTGATGCACCCTCCTTTGGGTAGGGAAGGGTCTGAACTGATGTAGGTCTTCAGCTTCTCGAGGCTGCATCTCTCTTTTCCTAGGCATTTTCCATCTCAGGTGGAAAATGGTCTATCCCAGGTCCATCTCAGAAGATGTTCTGAGGACTCTCAGTGTGTGATGGGACATTCTTAAAGTCGGTGACCCAGAGAGTTTAGGAATTGTCCACAAGTGACCTTAATGTGTGGCATTTAGGATTGCCTGCAAAGTAAGTGAGGAAATGTGTCCCCAAGATGTGGTGTCGAAATAAACAAGAACTGGAGTTATAGACTTTGCAGGAGTCTAGGGAAAAGTAGGTCAAATTATGTTTCTGTTATCCTTGACGGTTACTTTTTCATGGCACAGAATACTGAAGACATGAGGGCTGCCAGGCAGTCTGCGACAAGAATTGCGGAGGGTTTCTGTATAAATAGATCTATAGTATTTATTTGCATTCATACTCATGTTTCTTGCTGCCTGGGATGGTGTTGTATGCCTTGTCAATATACCTATTTATTTTTATTTTTTAATTACTCCAAATGTGGTTACCTCAAAGAATGTGTGCTTTATTAACTGTCTTTGATTCTAATACTGTATTATTTCTTTTTGGGACTTTCCAAACATATTTCTTAAGTGCATGGCCAGTTTTTATTGAAGGAAGATTGATTGTCAGTTTTTCCAATGTTGGAAACCTATACTTTTTGACTATTTATTTGACTGTTTTTTTCCCCTTTCTTCTGCCTTGGAAGCACCTTTGTGATTTTGGAATCTTCCCCATCAAAGGAGTAGGAAGGGGGTTGAAAGAAGGAGAAAAACAAGTGAAATATGAACTTGTCTTAGGCAGCTCAGGCTGTCATAACAAAATACCACAGACTGGGTGGTTTAAACAACAGGAATTTATTTTCTCACAGTTCAGGATGCTGGGAAGCCTGAGATCCATGTGTAGGCTGATGAGGTTTCTGGTGAGGGCTCTCTTCCTGTCCTGCAGATGACCACTTTCTCGTATATCCTCTCATGGCCTTCCCTGGGTAAATGCAGAGGAAGAGAGGGCTCCCTCTTCTCATAAGGCCACTAATTCCATCATGAGGGCCCCACCATCATGACCTAGTCTAACCCTAAATAATTCTCAACAGCCTCATCTCCAAATAATGTCACATTCGGGGTTAGGGCTTCAACATAAGAATTTTGTAGGGGTCATACACTTAACAGTCCAAAACACATGGGGTTTGAAAGAAAGAGATACAAGTAGAATATGTATCAGACTGGTTGGTTGGTGACTTGTTAGCATCTGGGATTGTCTGGTTAACCACCTTGGATTGGGCAGTGATGCTAATGCAAACAAATCATGGCTTAGATCTTTTTGTAGACCTTCAGCTTTGTGTCTCATGGGCCATACCTCCAGACTGGAGCTGTGTGACTTCAGGGATAAGTTAACAGAAATCCATTACCACTAGTAAAGACACAGCTTTGTGCATTACATAAGTTGGTTAAGTTTTCATCTCCTATATTGACCAAGATCTGATTTAGGAATATGTGCGGTCCTTATCCATGCTGCCCTGGGCTCCCACAAACCTGGACAATCTGACATCAACTGACATTAACAAAGTTCTTTGTGGGTTGTGTTGCTCAACCCAGATGCATTATAGGCTTTTTTTTTTTTTTTCTTCTGAGACAGGGTTTTGCTCTGTCACCTAGGCTGGAGTGCAGTGGTGTGATCACAGCTCACTGTACCCTTGACCTTCTGGGCTCAAGCGGTCCTCCCACCTCAGCCTCCTGAGGAGCTGGGATACAGGCACACACCACCATGCCTGGCTGATTTTTTTTTCCTATTTCTTTTAGAGACTGGGGGTCTCACTATGTTGTAGGCTATCTGTTACTAGGAAAAAATCCAACTGTCATTTGGTTAATATGCCTGAGTTCCTTGGTTCCTCAGTTCAGTCACTTCTAGTTGTGTTGAATTCAGCATGCATACTGGTTAAGACTCTTTGCACTTCTTTAAGACAAATGAGGGAAAGACTAAGTTGTACATTGTGGGAGGGCCCTAATTACCTCTTAAAAATCAGTAGCAAAGTAATGCACAACCTGAGTTCCTGACAAAACCCTTTAATTTTTTTAATTGTATAACAGAGATTATGAGAGAATGGTATAATGAACACCTGTGCTTCAGCAGTTATTAGCATTTTGCCAGTCTTGTTTCATTTATTTTCCCCCTCCATACACTTTTGTAGGGGCTAGTGCATTTTAAAACAAAATACTATACATCATGTTGTCTTACTCACAAATTTTTCAGTTTATGGTCCTGATAAAGGCATTAAAAACAACAGCCAAACTTTGCCTTTTTCACACCTAAAATATTAATAATTTAAAAATATAATTTCCATATTCAAATTTTCTCAAAGTTGTCTTTTTACTTATGATTGTTGGAAACAGGAGCTAAACGAGGTCCACATATTGCATTTAGTTGTTAGGATTTTAAATCTATTTTATTTTGTAACAGCTTCCCCTCCCTTTTTTCATGCCAGTGATTTGCAGAAGAGAGTGGTTCATTTGTGCTGTAGAACATCCTACTGTCTGGACTGATTCCTTGTGGTGATGTTTAGCTTGTTCCTCTATTCTCTGTTTCCTGTGATCTGGCAGTTAGATATAGAGGTTTGATTAGATTCAGGTTCAAAGACAAGTAACCTTCATTGATGGTGCTGTGTAAAATCTATTGCATCACATCATGAGACACATAATGTCTGGATATCTCTCTTTTTTGAGATGGAAAGATTGATTCGTGAGTTTAGGTAGTGTCACTTAGCTGTCTGCCTTCTACTTAATGATTTTAGTATTACAGATCGTTGTAGCCTAGATCCTTTTCATTAGGGGTTGCAAAATGGCAATGATCTAAATCCATCATTCTTCTTGCATTTATTAATTGGAATTTGGTCTATAAAGAACTTTCCCTCATAAATTATTTAGGTCTCCTGAAATTCACAATGTGCAGGATAGACAGGGAAAAGTCCTAATTTTTTCCTTTTATCAACTATCAGAGTAATGATTTGGTGCTTTAACAACCTCCAGTGAGAACCAGTGAGTTTTTCTTTTTTAAGTGTCATTAAGAACTTATGAATCTTAATGTATTTGTTTCTGTCACTTCAGTCAATATCCTTTTTGGTGCTTGGTTTATCTTTGTCTCCTGTATACTTTTTAAATGGCCAGTAAACTCAAATACCTTTCTTACTTTTCTGGCACAAGATATTCTAAGTGTATCTTGGCCATACTCTGCTGCTCCCGACCTGAAACCCTGAAATCAGCCATTTTCCCAAGGAGCACTGATGAATTTTTTTTTTTTTTTAAACTGACAATCGTTCATTTCCCCATCTTTTACCTCTCTTAGTGGTTGCATTATTTTTCTCTTGGTCTTAAGCCTCCTACCTTACTTTTTTGTTTCTTTTTAAATCTTTCTCAGCAGGTAGTTTCTAAGACTGATATTTTCCCCCTAATGAAATCTTTCTCATCAGGTAGTTTCTAAGACTGATTCCCCCTGATAACAGCTATTCCCTTTTTCTATATGTACTGTCAAAATGCTGGGACTGAGTTATTCTGGGCTTTGGCTGCTGTGATGTTTTCTGCAGCCTCTGCCACTGTCTTCAGCGTCTTGATATCTGTTTCATTTACAGCAGCCAGCATGATTCACCAATTGTGCCAAATTGCTCACCAAAGACCTTCAGTGATTCTCAGCTTTTGGATTGGTCATCAGAAGGGCCTAATTCTCTTTAACCACCCTTCACTTGCCAGGGTTCTTATGGCCTGTGCTCTTCAAAATTGAGAAACTGGGAAGAACAGCTGGTAGCCCTCTGAATGAGGTTCTCTCTTTTTCTTTGCCCAGATGATTCCCTCTCAGAAAGGAACAAAATATCCCTTTCCCTTTGTCCAAGCTAGAGTGCTTTAGCTCTGACTCAATACCCTCCTCTGCTAGAAACTTGACTTTGTTGATTGAGAAATAGAAACCGATCCAAATTATATACCAGTATGGCCAATGTATCACCATTTTAGGCACCTGTTTTACAGGCAAAGCATGTCATTTATTCTTTGTATTTAAATTGAAATCAATGGCTAACATCATAGGACTTAATTATGTACCATGCATATTCTGATATAAACTCCAACTCTCACTACAAGCCTCTGAGTTAGATGCTGCTATTTGCATTCTACAGATGAAGAAACTGAAACACAGGTGTAATTTGCCCAAGGTTACAGAGTGTGTGCCAGAAGGGAGGTTTGCATCTCGGTATCCTGTTTCCGTAGAGCCAAGTCCATGCTCTGAATTAACTTTAGTTTTCCTCAAATGCATTGAGAGGGCAAAGGGTCTATTTACTCTAAACTATGGTAGCCTTATAGTACCTGCTGATATTATCTTACCACTCTGAGAGAGGTAAATAAATGCTATTAATAATGTCAGACTTTTAACTTTTGTTTGAGCACACAGAAGCTTATTATTGACATATTGGGTTTAGGGGAAGTGGGGAGAAGCATTGTGGTTATAGGTGAAAGGTAACTAATATTTACTTAAATTAAAAATAGCTCAAGATCAGCCTGGGCAACAAAGCAAGACCATGTCTCTACAAAAAAAAAAAAAACAAAAAACAAAAAACTAAAATACAAAACAAAACAGCATCCATGTGTCATAAGCAAAATCAGCCATGCTCACTTGATCAAGGTCTATCCAAAAACCTTGTGAATTCACCCAGCTTACTTTGTTCTCATCTGCTTATGGCAGCCAGAAGATAAAGGCCATTAAGAGAGGCATGCATCTGCCAGGAAGGGTGAGTCAGATCAGATATGAGGGACACATTCTGAACTTATTTGAGAAATATTGACTTCGCTGCCTCTGCTTGCTGACAAACTACTATCCTGATCCTTGGTGTAAAACTATGTTAGCTATGGCTACAGATAAAATAAAGCTCTGTGGATGCCAACTTCAAAAATATTTATTTGGGAAGAAGGAAAAGAAACTGTAAATCCATTTAATTTCATGTGAATTCTAGCAAAGGAACTCAATGGCAAGTTAATATTTTATTTGCTTATTTCTTCCTTTCCCTCCCAACCCCCACACTTTGGTGACATAATTAGATCCCAGGAAAAGACACAGGCTGTGGCTTCAGAGTGGATTTGAATCCCAGTGCTATCACTTATTATCTTTGCATTAGTTATTCTCTGAGCATTTGAGCCTCAGTTTCTTCCACAAGAAGAATACAAGAATACACAGTGGATCAGGTTTTTCCATGAATAGAGATAATATAAAGTGTTGGGTACATTGGAACTTAAATAGTTATCCCCCTGGCAGGATGCTTACTCTAGGCAAAAGGACTTTCATGGACATATTTATAGAAATCTAGACACAAACATTTTTCTTTCATATGCAATGTTGGATTCTATTTTTTAAAAGCACATGATATCCTAACATATAGTGAGTATTTTAGGTGGTGTCTAAATACTGATACCGTAACAAATAGGCTTCATTTCATACTTGCACTTTCTCTTAAATTGATGTGGCAATAATTGGCAACTTGTGTAGCTAGCAATAGATGGAAAGGTAGGAAATAAGTCATTGTTAGTGACTTGGAGCACTTGTGATTTTTTTGCCTCAATACTGCATAACAATCTTTGTTAGGAGTATAGATAATTCCAGTAATGATACGTGATCTGGAAGTACTTTTTGAGAGATCATAAGATTTTATATGAAGATAAAACAGTTGAAATCAATGACTTAATTTGTTGTGGCAAATCATTATTATGATAAATCATTCATTAATGGGTATGGACGAGGGAAAATCCACAGATGCCACTGTGGTAGGTCTTCTTCAGATTGAAACCTCCATAGTCCCCTGAAGGGAAGAGGTATTTTCACCTCTGAGGAAATTACAATCCAGAGAGGTTAAAAGCTTTCCCATGGCTAACCATCTAGGAAATAGCAGAGAAAGAATGGAGCCCAGAACTACCTGATTTCAAAGACTGTAGCCTGTCTGCAATATCGTGTCTGAAACTTTGAAAGGATAACAACATACGGTATTTTGAAACAATGGATGCAGGAAACATTTCAAATCTTAGTGTAAAGCACAGCTCATTCTCTTTCCACTCTCTTCAGTAATGGCTTCCGGGATCAGTCATTTATTTATTTTTATTGATACATATTTTCAGGGTACATGTGATAATTTGATACATTAATATAATCAAGGGTAATTGGGATATTGATCATCTTAAATATTTTTCTTTTCTTTACACTAGTAACATTTAAATTATTCTCTTGAAGCTACTTTGAAATGAAATGCACAATCAATTAATGTTAAATTATAGTCATCCAGTCATCCTATTTTTTTTTTTTTTTTTGGATGGAGTCTCACTCTTATCGCCCAGGTTGGAATGTATTGGTGGGATCTCAGCTCACTGCAACCTCTACCTCTTGGGTTCAAGTGGTTCTCCTGCCTCAGCCTCCTGAGTAGCTGGGATTACAGGCATCCACTACCATGCCTGGCTAATTTTTGTATTTTTAGTAAAGATGGGGTTTCACCATGTTGGCCAGGCTGGTCTTGAACTGCTGACCTCAAGTGATCTGCCTGCCTCAGCCTCCCAAAGTGCTGGGATTACAGGTGTGAGCCACTGCTCCTGGCCCCTACTGATCTGTGGAACATTGGGTCTTATTACTTTTTTTTTTTTTTTTGAGACAAAGTCTTGCTCTTTCACCCCGCCTGGAGTACGATGGCACCATTTTGGCTCATGCAATGTCCACCTCTGGGTTCAAGCGATTCTTGTGCCTCAGCCTCCCTCCCAAGTAGCTGGGATTAGAGGCATGTGCCACCACACCTGGCTAATTTTTGTATTTTTAGTAGAGATGGGGTTTTGTCATGTTGGCCAGGCTGGTCTCGAACTCCTGGCCTCACGTGATCCGCATGCCTCGCCCTCCAAAAGTGTTGGGATTACAGGCATGAACCACCGTACCCAATCCATCACTTATATCTAAGTGTATATTTGTACCTGTTAATCAAACTGTCTTCATCCCCTCCTCTCCACTACCCTTCCTGGCCTCTGGTAACCACCAATGTACCCTCTATCTTCATGAGAAGGGATCAGTCTTTACTCACAAGCTTTGGCCATGGCTTGAGCAGAGTAGCTGTCAGTCATCTTCCAGCAATACCAGCCATTGGACAAGAAACATGAAGGTTTGGGATGACTCATCCTAGAAGTCATTGTTTTCTCAGCTTCATAGTACACATCTACTTGGAGATTTATAAGGCATGCAAGCTCCTTTTCTGGCCTGTATGGAAAACTGGAAGAGGTAGAATGAGTTCCTTGTAACCCAGGATTTATGTTTCTGATGGTAACATGCTTGATATTTAAGCAACTTGAGATTAGGAAGTTGGAAGTACACATACCTGTCAAAGTAACTGAACCTATTTACAATAGAATAAAATCATTGAGAATACACAGTATCTTTTAATGAAATTAAATTTTGGTATATTTACCTTTTAATGCAGTATGATTTACCTGCATGGAATTACTCTTAATTGTTTTTGTTTTGGATGGGGGGATTCCAGGCCTTTTTAAGAATCAAAAGATATCACAGCAAAAGAAATGCACATTCAGACATAATTTTGCATCTCATTTCAGAGGGCTTGTGGATGTTCTGAAGCCTGTGCCACAAGACCCCTGGTTAGAAAGTGCTTCTCTAACTTGCCTTCCAGAAAGCAGCATCATGGTTTTACAATTATTTTACCTTTTCTCTCCTTTTCCTCTAAAAATTTGATATAAGTACTCATTCAGTTGCTAGTAAATTTTTTTTTAATCAAAATATTTTACTGGTGTTGAGTTGGAAATCATTCACCTCCAAATATAGCAAATGCTTCGGTAAGCCCTGGTAGGTGGTGGTGCTGAAAATGATAATAACTATTAATACTTAACAAATTCTAATATAACATTTATCATGTCAGGTTGTTTGAAGTACTTTAAGAACAGTAACTCATTTAGACCTGGTAACAACAATCTTATGTCACAGATGGTCTCATGGTCTTCTTTTCCCAAAGAGAAAAATGAGGCACAGGTTGAGTTGCCTAAGATCACCCAATAAGAGAAGGAGCCAAATTTGAACCCAAGAAGGCTGACTCCATATTATACAGTATAACACTTCTTCTGCATCCTCTCTCTAAATAAGATCATTAATGTATGTCCTTGATTAGAGTCTCTTTTTTTTCATTTTGACACTCTCTAAATTGAGATGTATCTTATGGTTGCTGTGATCATTTGAAGAACTACTTACTGTTTTGCTCCCTATAAAGCTATTATTAAATTGATGGTATATCTTAAAATTGTTGGTGTCCTTGAATAAAGGAACTATGGTAAGCCATGTTTTTTATTTTAAAAATATAGCTACATAGTTTATAGAAATATCATAGTAAATCACAGCTGTAACATGGGGTGTACAAACAATCCCAATTTATGAAGTGTGAAAAATGTAAATTAAGATTATATTAACAATCTATATGAACACTGATATTGCTTAGGTAATGATTTAAATGTCAGAAGAGAATAAATTTAAGTTTTTTCCTACAAAAAGCATTAATAGCCTTAGAGTAATGTTGAAGGTGGAAGAAACCAAAATTGTAAGTGGGGGGGGTTGTTAAAATATATATGTGTGTGTGTCTGTGTGTGTATGTACATAATTATCAGTTTTCTTACAGCTTTTTTTAGGAAAGCAAAATTTAAAAGTTAAACTTTCCATATAAATTTCCTAAAACTGAGAACGATGAATACAACTAAATGACATTAGATATAGACATGCCTTTGAGTCACCGTAATTTGTATAGTGAGTTGGCAGATCTTACCTTCTGTGACTCAGTTAATCTGTTTTGTATTCATCTGCTTTGTTCATGGGACATTAACTTCTTGCTTATAAAATCCTTTTCATTTTGTACTGTTTATATTATCTGTAGAGAAAATATCATTCAGGATTTCTAACAAGGCAAAACAAATCTTTACTGAAGTTACAATTCTGAAAACCAGGGTTTTTGCATTCTAGTTGGTTGTCTTCCTGTATTTTTTTCCAACTGGTCTAGCAACTTAAACTCAGTCCATTGGTGGTTTTGTTGTTCAGTTGAATTTGACCTTGTCAAATCATTTACCTGCAGCTGTTATGAGGTGTACAGGCAAATACTTGTGATTGCCTAACACTTAGGACTTTGGTGCTGACGGTAAATTTATTTTATCTCTCGTTACTGTTGAGGGAAGTGAACAGCTTATTGCTTCTGCTTGCTTTGACACTCTAAATGTTGACTGTAATGAACAAACACTGCAAATGGTTGACTCATTATATTGTACTGTGAATTTGTACATAGGAATGAAATCTTTGCAAAAAAAAATTTTTTACGTTGAGAAGAGGATATAATAATAACTTTTGGAGATTAGGGAAAGTATGATGCCTGTTTCAATCTATTAAAATGCAATTTGGCTGTGGGTGTAAGAGAACATTTTTTAAAATGAGTTTACCACTTAAGAGCTGTATGACCTGGAGTAAATCAAATAACCTCTGTGAGTCTCTGTCTCTAAAATGGAATACCAGTATTCTATCATGGGAACCAATGGTGGGATAGGGAATCAGGTTTTATTTCTTGTTCCTTGTCTGGCCAAGGTCCAAGCAGTGTTCTGTGTTGAGATGACAACTCAACCAGTAGGACACTTTGGGCCAAATCTTAGACAAATGGAAAGGTGGGTCTTTAATATTAACCACATCTCTTTAGTTGGAGAGGGAGAAGTTAATGCATTAGCAGAGGGAGCATTTGAAAATGGGAAAGGGATCTAATTAAATCAAGAATCTGTCATATCAAAAGAGTAAAAAGAACACATCTATAAATCTGTTTCTAGAAGATTAAATGGTTTGTTTGGCCATAAACAGAATTCTGGGAGAGGTGTCAGAAGAGTACTTAGCGGCAGCAACCCTATGTGTCTGTCAGAGATCTTACCAGGTGGTTTTCTCTTCTTTTGGATACTGTTTAAGCATTCAAATTTCCCACTGCTCTTGGCACATAACTCTCTTAAGAAAAAAAAAAAAAAAAAAAAAAAAAAAGCTGCCTAGACATATTCTAATCTACCTTGAGTATCTCAAATGAAGCTAGATCTTAAAAAAGCCCATCTGTAGTTGTGTGTTCACTCTGTTGTGATTTATATAATGCTTTACCTTCACAAAGCGCTTTCATATACATTGTTATTTTACTATTTTCATAACTGGAATAAAGTCTTTTTTTTTTATAGACTCAAAAGTTACTGAGCTTTTCTATATGCTGCGGCCTCACTGTCTGAATCATAGGCAGTGCCCACCTAGTTATGTAGAGGATGCTCAGTAAGCCTGAGCTGCTGCTGTTGTCATTGCTCTCATCATCATCAGTGCCTGAAATTGCAGATCTGAGCGATTCCAGAGTTAGTCTCTCTGAAGAGCTGAAAGAGATCTTACTGGTTATATTGGTAGAAATTAAGTAAGGAAACTGAGGCTCCACAATTGGTATCCTGCTGAAGGTCATCATGAGGAAGTTAAGAGTCAGGAGCCCCTTAGGCTGAGCGTCTCAGTCCAGGGTCTCTGAGAGGTTAGCCTCAGGCTGCAGTGAAGGGTGGGGCTAAAGCAGAACTTCTCAAACTGAAGCCTGCATCAGAATCCTTGGAGGGCTTGTTAAAACACATATTCCAGGGCCTCAGCCTTAGAACCAAAGTTCAACAGCTCATGGACAGGGCCCAACCATCTGCATTTTTATCAAGTTTTAGGGTATGCTGTTGCTGCATCCACAGACCACACTTCGTAACACTGGACTAGAAGGCCTCAAAAGTTTTGTGACTGTCATCATCAGAACATTGCTTAGGTCAGGAGTCTGCCTGGCTATTTACCACCTCCATGATGAAGGCCAGACCCAAATAGAGGACTCTGACTATAAGAACTTTATTGAATGAATAATTTTGGAAACTCCCCCTTGGTGGTTTCTACAGAGTAACTGGCAGTTTAAAAAAAGAAAAAAGAGGGGAGGATTTGGAGCATCATCGCCCATGGCAGCTATGCTGGCTATTCTGTTTGTCCATCCTGAGTCCTCTCTGCCCTTCCCTGTTCTGGTCTGCACCGTGGAGGCTGCCTTTGTGGACGTTCATCACCAGGACTCTGTTGCCCTCTGGCCTAGGTTTGGGTTCAGTCAGTGGTAGGTCAGGAGGAGCAAGAGGCCAGGAGTATCTATTCTTCCTGCTTGCTCTCTTTTTCTCTGTGGTGCTTATAGTGTCTGTGACCACCTATAATGGCAGTTGCCCCTGGGCAGTCCCTCCTCAATCGTGTCACCTCTCTCCAGCCTCCAGTACAGCTGTGTCTCCCCTTGGCTGCCAGGCCTCAGACTGTTTCAAGGCTTGTCATGACTGGTCCCTTTGTGCTGTAGCATCTCCTTGGGCCTCTGAACCTTGCCCACACGTCTTTGATAGGCTCTTTTCTAGAGGACCCTTGATGGATGGAGGAGCCCAGGTAAGAGCCATGCTGGGAAATGTGACAGTGTGAGGTGTAGCCATGGTGAGAAGAAACTCGTGAACAGAATGGGCACTGGCAAGTATGATGGCAAGGCAGAGGCCCAATCCCTCTTTGGGTGGAGGATAGAGGTAGAGGCAAGGGAAGGCCTGGCCTTGAAAGTGACGCTGGGCTTCACCGTAGAGGGTCCTGAGGGGTCCCTGGACCTCTGGTTAGAAGCTAGGACTACTTGAATGTGAATCAAGGGCCATTTCTGTGCATAAACCTGGGTGGCTAGAGTTTGGAATCGGAGAAGCTGTTATATGAGGAGTTGGCATTCCTTCTCTGCAGTTGCCTAGCAATGTTTTTTCTGCCCCTGCTTTTTTTTTCCGCAGACACCCTCAGCATCGTCAGCTTATACACAGGAATTATAAAACCTTTATGTGGGACTTTGATCTTGCTAAATTTTCTCACCGTGTATTGAACGTGTTCTGAAATGCCTGCCAAAACTACGTTCATGAAGTAACAAATAGTCCAATAGGATAATTACACCTTTGGTTCCTTTGCCCATAGGTTCCAGCAATGGGCGTGTTGGTGAGATAAAACACATTTTTCATGGTTTGGGGGGTCAACCAGATCATCTTCTACAGTAACCTCACCATGAAGCAGGACTACCACACATACTAATACCAATTCTGTGTGTTTATTAGTTCTTTTATATTGAAATGTCATGCTAGGTTGAAACTATTTCGGAGCTTTTATAAATAATATTGGGGTGGTAAAGATTGGGTATCAACATCTGAATACCTTGTCTTAATAAATATATAAAGAGAAAACAAGCCCCCAATCTCAAATTTTCTGTTGTTACAATTCTTTAGGTGTAAGAAAAATTCTCTATGAGGAAAAATCAACCCTGGAATTTTTTTCCCTCTCTTTCTGGGTAATTGGATAGATACCTACCCATATCTCATCTTGAATTACCATGTGTTGTAGGAGGAACCCAGTGGGAGGTAACCGAATCATGGGGGCAGATCTTTCCTGTGCTGTTCTTGTGATAGTGAATAAATTTTATGAGATCTGATGGTTTTAAAAAGGGGAGTTTCCCTGCAGAAGCTCTTTTCCCTTGTCTGCCACCATGTGAGACGTGCATTTTACCTTCCTCCATGATTGTGAGGCCTCTCCAGCCATGCGGACTGTAAGTCCATTAAACCTCTTTCTTTTGTAAATTGCCCAGTCCAAGGTATGTCTTTATCAGCAGCATGAAAACGGACTAATACAGTAAATTGATACCAGTAGAGTGGGGTACTACTGAAAAGATACCTGAAAATGTGGAAGCGACTTTGGAACTGGGTAACAGGCAGATGTTGGAACAGTTTGCAGGGCTCAGAAGAAGACAGGAAAATTTGGGAAAGTTTGGAACTTCCTAGAGACTTGTTGAATGATTTTGCCCAAGATATTTGTAGTGATGTGGACAGTAAAGTCCAGGCTGAGGTGGTCTCAGATGGAGACGAGCAATATGTTGGGAACTGGAGCAAAGGTGACTCTTGTTATGTTTTAGTAAAGAACTGGTGGCATTTTGCCCCTGTCCTAGAGATTTGTGGAACTTTGAACTTGAGAGAGATGATTTAGGATATCTGGCAGAAGAAATTTCTAAGCAGCAAAGCATTCAAGAGGTGACTTGGGTGGTGTTAAAGGCATTCAGTTTTATAAGTGAAGCAGAGCATAAACGTTTGGAAAATTTGCAGCCTGACAATGTGATAGAAAAGAAAATCCCATTTTCTGAGGAGAAATTCAAGCCAGCTACAGAAATTTGCATAAGTAATGCGGAGCCTAATGTTAATCACCAAGACAATGGGAAAAATATCTCCAGGGTTTTTCTGTTGTTAAACAGAAAAAGGTCCAAGGTGTCAGAGACCTTTACTGCAGCCCCTCCCATCACAAGCTCAGAGGCCTAGGAGGAAAACGTGGTTTGGTGGGCAGGGCCCAGGGTCCATGTGCTGTGTGCAGCCTAAGGAACTTGGTGCCCTGTGTCCCAGCTGCTCCAGCCATGGCTGAAAGGGGCCAACACAGAGCTCAGGCTTTGGCTTCAGAGGGTGGAAGCGCCAAGCCTTGGCAGCTTCCATGTTGTGTTGAGTCTGTGAGTGCACAGAAGTCAAGAATTGGGGTTTGAGAACCTCTGCCTAGATTTTAGAAGATGTATGGAAATGCCTGGATGCCCAGGCAGAGGTTTGCTGCAGGAGCAGGGACCTCATGGAGAACCTCTGCTAGGGCATTGTGGAAGGGGAATGTGGGGTGGGAGCCCCTAAACAGAGTCCCTACTGGGGGACAGCTCTCTACCACCTGGTGGAGCTGTGAGAAGAAGGCCACTGTCTTCCAGACCCCAGAATGGTAGATCCACTAACAGCTTACACTGTGCCCCTGGAAAAGCCATAGACATTCAACACCAGCCCATGAAAGCAGCCTGGAGGGGAATATACCCTGCAAAGCCACAGGGGTGGAGCTGCCCAAGGCTGTGGGAGCCCTTGTCTTGCATCAGCATGACCTGGATATGAGACATGGATTCAAAAGAGATCATTTTGGACCTTTAAGATTTGACAGCCCTGCTGGATTTTGGACTTATGTGGGGCCTGTAGCCCCTTTGTTTTGGCCAATTCTCCCATTTGGAATGGCTGTATTTACTCAATGCCTGCACCCCTATTGTATTTAGGAAGTAACTAACTTGCTTTTGATTTTACAGGCTCACAGGCAGAAGGGATTTTCCTTGTCTCAGATGAGACTTTGGACTGTGGACTTTTGAGTTAATGCTGAAATGAGCTAATGTTTTGGGGGACTGTTGGGAAGGAAAGATTGGTTTTGAAATGTGAGGACATGAGATTTGGGAGGGGCCAGGTGGAATTATATGGTTTGGCTGTGTCCCCACCCAAATCTCATCTTGAATTCTCACGTGTTGTGGGAGGAACCCAGTGGGAGGTAACTGAATCATAGGGCAGGTCTTTCCTGTGCTGTTCTCATGATAGTGAATAAGTCTCATGAGATCTGATGGTTTTAAAAAGGGGAGTTTCCCTGCACAAGTTCTTTTCTCTTGTCTGCTGCCATGTGAGATGTGCCTTTCACCTTCTGCCATGATTGTGAGGCCTCCCCAGCCACATGGAACAAGTCCATTAAACCTATTTCTTTTGTAAATTGCCCAGTCCTGGGTATGTCTTTATCAGCAGTGTGAAAACAGAGTAATACACTGGGTTTTCTTATATTTATATGTCAGAAAACGTGGATGTGTGAGGGAGTCAAGGGATGACCTCATGCAGCTGAGGCCATCATGATAAGTCACCTCGTGTTACTCAGTGTGGCACAAGTTCAAGTGTATGAATCCTTTGGTTTTGCTCCATTTTCTCTTCTTTCTGGTCATTTCTCCAATAAAGCTTGATTGCTGGGTACCTGGAGAAGACAAGCAAATGGAAGCCCAGAGGACAGGAGTCCAAATCTGCCAGGAAGGAGGTAGAGCGTTCCTAGTTGAAGGCTTCCAGGAAGTGGCCATGCCTGTGCATCACCTCTTAGTGGGAACAGACCAGAGGGAAGAGGAGAGGGGTTCTAGTGCAGAATACCCTGGTAAGAGAATCCAAGCCCTGGTCAGGGAACAAGGAGGAGCTCAGTGTGGAGGAGGGGCTGTGGGGGCTGGGGGACCCAGACATGCAGGAATCCCTTTTCCAGCCTCAGACCCTGGGGCAAGGATGGTTCCCGCAAATCCATCTTGTTTTCACCTCCATTGTAGAGTGAATGTTCTCCCTATCCCCCTAGCTGGGAAAGGAGTTTTTCCTGTTCAGAGACTCAGGTCCACTTTCTGTGCTTACCATCTCCTTCTCTGGTTTGGCCTTCAGAAGTCTCTGATCGGCCTTCTTCCTGGTTTGTGAAGATTCATTTCCTTACTTCCCCTTGGATGAGCTATCCATCTTCACTTTGGGTTAGGTTTCCTTTGGCTTTGTGGTCCCTGTTGTCTTGTTCTCCTCTCCCGAGCTTTTTTCCTGGAGGCTTCTCTGGTGGGCTGTTTTCCCAGTCTCTCTTCTCTGAATCAGCTCAGCCGCTTGTTTGCTGTCATTGTTTCCCAGCACAGCACTCCTGTTTCTTCATCCTGGCACCAAACCATCAGTTTGCCTGGCCCCAGCTGAGGGCTCCATTTGGAATGGGAGAGGGTGCTTGATGCCCTTTTCAGGAGTTTGGATGATTGAAGCACACCTCTGCATGTTAAAACCATCAGAGAAGCCCTCACCCCACCCAATCTATTAATTTTTTTTAGAATATTTAAGTTCTCACATTCCTCACTTCCCATAAGAAGAAAAGGGGAACTGTTGCAAAGGCTTGAGTAACCATCCACCTGGTCTGCTTTAGGGGGTGGAGAGTTACAAATGTGTTGATTGCTGATTAGCATAATATTTCCAAAACTACCTGCTTTAAATAGTGACCTCTGCCTTGGTCAAAGGATACATATGAGAAGGTATTGCTCAGGTGAGAAGTGAAATTGTGAAAGTCAAAACCAGTTTCATTTCGTAATGATTGTAATAAATGTAGAAGCTTCTATTTAAACAATTATAATAGCTTTGGGAATATAAGGCTAAACACAAGACAAAGGAAAGTGGATTAATGATTTTAGTTGTTGTGTGTACTGCAGGCAGCACCTGTCCCTCACATCCCAGACTGCCGTTTGATGCAGTCACCCTCTTTTGCATTTCCTGGTATCTTTTCTTCCTTCTAAAATCTGTATCATGCACTTACTCTCTGATGTGTCCATCAGGATAGTCTAGCTTTTGCTGCAATAACAAAACCCCAACAAAAACTTTGTAGTTTAACACAACACTTTATTTCTTTCTTACTAAAACATTTTGCATCCGGGCGCTCTCCAGGGGAGCTGTCTTCTATGTGGCAATGTTACTGGCCGTGAATCTGTACAGGTCTTCAGCAACCTCAGTTCTTGCCTCCTCAGAAGAAAGAATTCAACTGAGAGGCATAAGGCAGAGTGAGAGACCGAAGCAAGTTTTAGAGCAGGAGTGAAGGTTTATTGAACAGTTGCATCCTTTCTCCGCTGATTCTTCCTCTGGGGTGGAGTGTCTGCAGTTGCTTGCTAGCAGTTTGGAGGGACCGCATGCACGCAGTGTTTACTGAAGTTATATGCATGCTCACTTGAGGCGTTCTTCCCTTACCAGTCGAGTGTTCCTGTAAGGTCATACACCATTTAAACTCCATCATTTTGCCTCTTAGTGCGCATGCTTGAGCCCACTCATCCACCTCCTGAAATCTTATCTGGAAGCTGCTGATCACCAGCTTCAGGTTTTTTCTATGAATTTGGAGACTGCCTTTCCCTGGTGCTGGCTCTGATCAATTATTATTTTAGAGAGACAGTTAACAAATGCCTGACCCTCACCTGATGGTCTTCTGACATTCCTGGTGGTGGGGGTGCCTCTTCTGCCCTGCTCATGTCTGACTAGCTACCAGCTATAACAGCAGCTCTGTGTGTATGTTTCCCTGTCACCATCTTCCTCCACAATGAATGCAGCATGTGAAGAAATAATGGAGAATTGCACATGGGCTTTTAAGTACTCTGGCCAAGGTGACTTTTGCTTGTATTTCATTGGTCAAAGCATGTTACATGGTCTCAGTCATTTAAGGGACCAACAAAGTGTCATCCTCCCAGGAGTC
Source organism: Pongo pygmaeus (assembly GCF_028885625.2). NCBI lineage: Eukaryota > Metazoa > Chordata > Mammalia > Primates > Hominidae > Pongo > Pongo pygmaeus. The sequence continues at coordinate 64,343,931 of NC_072379.2, forward strand.
TTGAAGGATAAAAGAAGCACAAATGTTAGGAATGTCTACCTTAGCCATTAGACGTTGACAATACACAAATGACTAAAGGAATTATCCCAGTCCTTAGCTACTCAAGGTCCAGTGGGGAAGGTAAACATGTTGATTGTATTATGGTTTAGTTTTATAAAATTTTACAAATTTCAAAATGCATAGTATAACTACAATGTTAGAACATAAAATAACAGAAAATACTTTGGGGAGTGCAAAGGTATAGAATCTACCTCTCTGAGTTTGGAATGAGAGCAAAACTTCAGTGTGGAGGTGATTTAAGAGCTGGGAGTTGTCTACCCACCAGATTTAGAGCTACATTACCTTGGTAAGGTTGGTGTCTGACTTATTTTATGTGCTGCATAACAGGTAAACTAATAATTTGGGTTGCAACTCTGAGAAATAGGCTTACCTGCTCTTTGAGACCTCAAGGAAGAAATTAAAGCAATCTGTCAGCAGTAGAATAGATCCGCTAGTTCAAATGAAATGCAGCAGGTAAGTATCCTTCTAATGAAGACTTGCTAAAAATACTTTTACTGAGCAATTATGCTACTGACAGTTCTTTGATCTCAAAAAATTAAACTTGCTGCTACAGTATGAAAAGAACAAAGCCAAGTGTAAAATAACAATCAGGGTTAGTTATTAGGCAACAGAGGTTGCATATAGGTACTTTGATTTGCCCAGAGATTTCTGACATATTTTACATTAGATATAAATGTGAGTGGTGTGTTGACATTGCAAACAATGTGCTTTATAAACAAAAGACAGTCTCTTCTTCAGATCTAAGAGCCACGGTATTGTCCTCTTACACTGCTGTACTCCCCACTGGCTTTGCCCATCACACTGGACATGGTCCCACTGAAAGCACCTTTGTAAAAATTGTAACAGAAAATTATGACAGTGAAAGAGATCTGACCTAACCAACTCTATCTTGCCTTTAACAGACTGCCTTTGGTCATTCCTGGCCGTGGGCCAAGCTAACTTTGGGAGAATTTAGTTTATAGTTTAAATGATAATAGCTCTTCCCCAAACTAAACTGCCTTTATAAAACTAATAAAAGGCCACAAGTTTAGGATTATGAGGGGGTCCTGAATTCTGCTAAGATGTAGGTATAGTTAACCAATTATCAGCCATTTTGGAGGTCACAAGATTTGCAACTTCCTCAGTTATTCCTGTAAATAACATTACTATTGTAGAACCTAAGATTGGCCTTTTAAGATGTCTTTTAAAACTTTTGCATTTCTAATGACCTGATGGCCCCACTTGGACCCACAACACTTGACAACTGGTCCTGTTATCCCCAGCCAGAAGCGGAGTCAGCACTAGAGGACTGTTTTCCACACCTCTATGATTGCGATTACATCCCCAACCAAACCAGCAGCACCCATACCCTAGCCCCTGCCCAACAAACTGTCTTTGAAAAAGTCTAGCCTTTAAGTTTTCAGGGAGGCTGGTTTGAGTAATAACAAAATTCTAGTCTCCCATTTAGCCAGCTTGATGTGTATTATACTCTTTCTGTATTGCAGTTCCCCTGTCTTGACAATTTGGCTCTATCTGGGCAGCAGGCAAGATGAACACGTTGGGCAGTGACACCACCTCAGGGCCTGTGCACTTGTTTTCTCGGTCTGAAGCCCTTTCTCAAGATATCCATTCACCTCTCTGCTCAAAGGCTATTTTCTCTGTGAGCCTGTTGTAGGATTCTTTCCTTAGCTCAGCTAAAGATGGGGGTCCTTGTCACACAGCCACGAAAAATTAGGCTCACAGACAATTTGAAAGGTGAGGGGGGCAGGGTTTATTGGGTAAAAAGAGAAACAGGAATCCTCTGCAAAGCCTGAGTTCTGCTTGTGCACTTCCCACCTGGCAGATTGAATCCCAGGTTCCACCCAGGAAGAGGAGAAGCCAGGCTCCTCCCCGCTGCAGATGGCACAAACTTCTGTGGCTCCATCCCAGTGCACACTCCTCTCAGTGCACAGGCTGGTTGGAGTTTCTCTGGGGACCCCTTCCCAGCTGGCTGTCTGAAGACCCCTTGGCCACTGTACTTAATAATTGTAACATCAACCTCCTCTCCATGCCCTGTTCCTCTACCACTGTCTAGCATACATAATTGATAATTAACTTCTTTATTTTGCTTAAGTTCAGTCTTCTCCCAGTAGGGTATAGCCTGTTTCTGTACCACCAGAATAAAGGACTCTTCTTCATAATTAAGTAAATTTAATTTTATGAAATTAAATTTCATTGCCCTTATTCGTATTGTGCCTCACATGAGCATTTTGGAACTACTTCATGTAGTAGATACATGGTTTGGGGCAGAATAAAGGTGAGACTATATGTGGACATGATGTAACAGATGTAAGGTGGCAGTCACCGTCAGTTGACAAAAGCATTTCTTTAGAAAGATTGGTCTCTTTGTGAAGAGTGTGCAGAGTGGGGAAAGGAGAGGTTGAGGCAGGGAAGTCACTTAGGGATTGTTGCCCAGGTGATAGGGCTTGAGGGCCTGATCTAAGATGGAGGCATTGGGAATAAGAAGTCTGGGCGTTGGGAAGGAAGGGATCCTAGGATTCAGTAATTTGCTTTCTGTTTGAACAAAAAACTAAAAGTCATCAAGAACACCAAATAGGTTTCTGGTGTTGAGAGGACTAGAAGTCTGTCAGAAATATGACCAAAGGTTGTCTTTTCTGTACAGAAAGTCTCTTAGATTCCCGATATTCTTATTTAAGAAATTATAAGTATGGTTGTTTGCATGTTTGTATGAAAAGTTGTTTCTGTTGTACAAGTTACCTTATGTGACAGAGAAGGAAAGGAGTTGCTTTTTAAATGACTAAATGGTGGTATTTGCCTCCAGGACAGCTTTGGAAGTTTCGTTTTTGTTTTTGTTTTTGTTTTTTTTCTTGTTTCTTGTTTTGGTTCAGGGAAGGAGAACTAGATGGCAGTCTGACCATTCTGTGTATCCTCCCACCCTAGAGTTGATAAGGCTTTGTGGCCTCCCGGAAAATGGAAGTAGATGCCCCATCCACCCCACCTTGTCCCCAGGCTGCATCTGCCCAGTGCCAGGTCTCCACCTTCATTGCCCAGTCAGCATGGTGCCAGTTGTCCTCAAGCCCAGCCTTGGGGTAGGTGTGGGAAGATGAGGTAGAAGATAGCTCTTGTGGGAAGAGAGGGAACTGACTGGATATAAAGGAGAGAGTTTACTCCCTTTATCTACCTCTGCTTTTCCCATTTCTTAAATTTCTATGTGTGTGAAGTCCAGGGAATTGTGGCTTAAAGATACTCACAGCTGTTTGTCAGAGTAGACTCTGGTAGAAAACCATGAACTTGTGTAGCTGATCACATGAAATTCACTTGCCTCATTGAAACTGAGAATGAACACCACTATTTCTTGCTTTCGTAAATTTTGCAAGTGCTCTTGATTGTAAGGTAAGGATTTGGCTCGTTTATAAACATGCATGCCCCTGCCTATCCCCACCCATTGCCTCTTCTCAGTGTTCCTCACGTAATTGACTTGCTATTGGGGCAGGATACAGTGGAGGCTTTTGTGTTCACATAATACTCTTCTTTGTAACTGGATTTGGGACTGAATCAGTCAGGGGTCTTAATTGCAAACAAGAGACCAACTCTGAAATTACTGGAAGGATGTTGAGATGCAGGTTGGCTTGCAGAATAACTGGACGGCTGGAGAGGTAGGCTTCAAATGGAGCAGGAACCAAGAGCATTCTTCAGAGAAGGATAGGAAGAATGTAGAGATTACGAATGTAAAAGCTGGATCCAGCTAGCCAGAGTTTCCCTGACCCTCACCCACTGAATGACTGTGGGCAAGTGACTTAACCTCTCTGTGTTTCCAAAGATAGTTATGAATAATAAATGCATTAATATTTATAAAAAGGGCTTAGAACAGTGAGTGGAAAATAATAAGCAGTACATCAGTGGTTGGTAAATACATATTGCTAAGTGATCTTATATGTATACATACGTATGTTAGCAGTGCTGCTAAATAAATGCCAGGCTGCTGTCCAGGATGCAGGTGTTCCTTCTATGCCACAATCTCTTCTTTGCTTGCCTTAGCTTTTCCCTTATCAGAAATTGCCAATCTTTGTTTAAGGACTTTGTTTCAGTTCTTCATGGTTCTCTCAGAAACATTGATTCTGGAACATGATTAACAACAGAGGATACATAAAGACCTCATTGTCTACATTTTGGGCTTTAGTTTTACACTGCTGCCCTTAGGAATAGTGTATTCATTTTTTTTCTGCCACCTTGTGTGTGTGTGTTATTAATACTATGTTTTCATGATCATTTTTAACACTTCTCTTTCTCTTTCCTCCTATTGTTTTGTTGAATGAGAAGAAGCCAAGATGGAAACTCTTGTGGTAGACAAACCCATCTGTCAGGTCCACGACTAACCCAAATGTCATGCTTAGGGTCAGGCTCGGGCCCATGCTGAGGTCCGTGGGGTGTGGGTGGATTGGTGATACCTGAAAGAACACTCGGAGCGCTGTAGGCAGGTGAAATGTGGTTTTATTCAGCAGCTCTCTCATTAGCAGCTCTCTTAACACTGTCCGCTCTGTCTCGGCTGCTTGAGCCAGCCGCTCCCATGCACAACTGCGCAGCTGACTCTCCTTTGCCTTCAGGGTCAGTAGTTTAACCTTTTCTTGGGGCACAAGCATGAGCCATGTCAAGCCATGCCGTGCCCTGGCTCCCCTCTGTCCATCTGCAAGACAGACAGCTCTGGTTCTCTCTCTGTTTCTCTGGGTGCCAGCACAAGAGCACCTATACAGTGCCAGCAGGGCAGTTATACCTTTTCCAAACAATAGTGGCTCCAAGCCAAATATGAGCTTACACAAACAGGTTATATAACAAGTGGAGGTGTGTGCCTGTGCACCAATCCCACCAAGTCATGCAGGCCTGGATGTGTGCCTCAGCCTATTCCTTGACCAAAGCACATTCATATACCTTACACCATCCTACCCCATGAAGGTTTTTAGAGGTCCCCCTCCTTTTAAAAACTGCAGCATTAATATTTAGAAATAAAAAAGAATGGGAGATTCCTGTAATAAATACTCTTTTCATTCTTTAAGTTTGGCTCAAAGAAAACTACAGCTGTCCATTCTTTTGTTGAAATAATCTTTCCCTTCAGGTAAGATTGTTAAGACTGTTGGTTATCCTGGCAAACCTAGATCAGAGTCTGTTTGTAGGGAAGCTTTACTTAAAAAAACATTAATGACTAAGTATATCCCATGCACTGAATATGCTGTTTTGGGTCCCAAGGTTGGTTAGTGTTGCCCTCTCTTTCTTTTTCACCTCCTCCCCCCGACCCCCCACTATATCTGGGTATATAGTCATGCAGTTCAACCTGATTTTAAATATGTAAATACTTAAATATTTATCTACTGAAGATCTGAAGACTCAAAGTAACTTTTAAAAAGTTTTTTTATGACAGTTTAACATGAGAATTATAGAATCACTACAGTGAAATGTTAGCGTTTAATGTGAATATATATCTGTATCACATAATGAGCTCAGAGTTGATCTCACTTGGTAGGCAGAGTAACAGATGATTAAAAGCATTTTATTTTGGCTATGTACCTACATACATATGTTTGTGTGACCTGGGTAACCATATAAAATATACTCCTTACAGTGGGTTGCAGTAAAAAAAAAGTTTGAAAGCCAGTGATTTACGAAAACAGCCACAGGTTCTTCCAATTGTGTGTCTGTGTACCCTGTAGTGGGTTGCTCCCTCAGGCGTAAAACGGCGTAAGAAAGCCAGAGAGAAGGTGGCTAAAGATTTAATGTGCCACCTGACGGTTAATAGGACTGTGATTGTGAGAAGTGTTTGCTGTCCAGCTTGAGATACATAGGACTTACTTAGGTGAGGACTATGTGAAAGAAATTGCCTCCCATGTGTCATGGAATTAATTTATAACTGGAAAGCTTTCAAAAACAAGTTTCCTGTGTGTGTCAAATCTCATCCATAATAAGAAATGGGAACCAGTTGTTGAAAACCGCTCGTTAGCATGGAATCTTTACTACAGAAATGTGGGTGAGAGTGGAGGGAGAAAGTGCTTTTCACAGAAAGAAGAACATCCTGTTCTCTGTAGGTGGAACACTCCTCATTTTACCTTTGTATTTAGGGCTTTATTTATATGATAACTTTTTTACTGCATTTAAGTACATATAAAAAAATAAAACATGGGGATACAATTGTGCTAATTAACTCCTGGAGCTTCATTTGCTCATGATTACCTTTCTAACATTGCCATTGAAAACCTTACTGAAATGAAGAAGGTTTGACAGGGCATTAAATCTCCCCAGGGCATGGAGGCACAGCAATTTACAGGCAAAGTTCGAGTGCCCTGGCAGAGAACCTTCAACCAGGAGGCTTTAGTTTTGTTTTTAGTTAGCTTTGGAGATTATCATTTGCAAGTAAATTTGTAATTTCAGAATCTGTCAAATATAGTTAAAACTTTTTTGCTTTTAATTGTCATAAAATACACATAAAATTTTTCATCATAACCGTTTTTCAGTGTACAGCTAAGTATTGTTAAGTACATTCATGTTGTGCAACCAATCTCCAGAATCATGTGGTTTTCAAGCTGGAAGGATATAATGTTTTTACCCTAGAATTTTAACAATACTTTAATGTTCTAAGTTTTTCTATTACTTTCAACAAGTTTCCTCTAAGTCATGATTCTTGGATTATGTAATAGAAATAGAAGGAAATCCCTGGTAACCTGCTCACTGCTGTCCCTGTTCTGAATGTACTCCTTCTTTCTTGAATGTTCTTGGTCAACTCGGTACCTCCTGTAACTTTTTCTTTTTTTTTTTTTTTTGAGATGAAGTCTCGCTCTGTCACCCAGGCTGGAGTGCAGTGGTGCGATCTCCACTCACTACAAGCTCCGCCTCCCGGGTTCACGCTCTTCTCCTGCCTCAGCATCCTGAGTAGCTGGGACTACGGGTGCCCACCACCATGCATGGCTAATTTTTTGTATTTTGAGTAGAGACAGGGTTTCACCATGTTAGCCAGGATGGTCTCGATCTCCTGACCTCGTGATCCGCCTGCCTCAGCCTCCCAAAGTGCTGGGATTACAGGCGTGACCCACCGTGCTTGGCCCACCTCCTGTAACTTTTTAAAGGGGTGTTGACCTTTTATTTCAAGGACACGCATAATATCAGACTTAAGAGGGTATAGAAAGATCGAGCTTCTGTGGGCCTTCCACCTTGGAGAGGGGCATATCTTAGAAAAAAGAAATAGGATTCAATCATTCCATTTTATGTTCCATCTACAACTTTTAAAATAGTTTCAGTCCAGCTTAGAACTGCTTTAAAAACAACTATGTTGGTGATTTAATCTTACCCTCAATGAAAGATCTGTGTGGAAAAGTAGTTAATTGAATCTGTATTTCAGGGTTCTTTAAAACCCCGTTTCCTCCCACGGGTTGCTATCTGTGTCGCAGTTTGCATGCTGAAGCCTGAGTACTGACATTCTCTGGTGTCGAACTGGAGAGTTGGCACTCGGGACTCAGGAAGGAATGTGGTGGACAGTGGAGGGCTGTGGGGCAGGGATCAAAGCTGAAATCCTTGCTTATGGAGCTCTAATGAAGCTAGCGTCCTATATGTGAGGATCATGATTTCAATTTAAAAATTGATATGTGGTTTACATACCCCAGAGTGAGTAGCTAATGCAATACCTGTATTCTGGGTCAGAGAGGGAGTTTGGATTTTACTAAAAATGACATTGACCATGTGCCTTCAGATCAGGTATTAAATGTAGCTGTTGTCTTATAACCCATTGCACATATCACACTCCTGTTTCGGAAGCTGATATAGAACCTGGTTGCGTATGGACATAATTAAATCTAAACATGGGGAACTCCTGAGTTACTGATATTTGACTTTGCAGTATTTACTTTCTGAATTGTTTTCTTCAGATGTTGTTAGATTTGATTATTCAGAGGTTAATGGCAAGAGAAAGTGATCCTAAGCACTTTAGCAAATGGGCCACAAGACACTCCGAACAGTGATGTTCTTAGAACAGGAACTTGGGCAGAGCCTAGTTTGTATCCTTTACCTACAAAGGGCCATTTAGAAATGGAAGGGCTGCCTCATCTCTTCTTGCTTTGCTGTTTGAAATTTCCCTACCATAGGTTATCACTGTCTTCTGTCTGCCTTTACACTTGCAGAGGGCTCCTTCCCTTACATCCATGGTCTCCTCTGTGCTTATGTCTCTTCAGGATGGGCAGAAAGCCAAATGGACTTCACTGGGCAGAAAGGGAGCATTAATGCCAACATCCTTCCCAGCAGACCCCAGCCTTGTCCCGCTTTCTCAGCTCTTTACCTAGAGGTTTAACTCACTTTCCCCCATCCATAACTGCACTTACATGAGAGCTAACTTACCTGTGGATTTCTTCCTGTCTGTAGACTTGTTCTTAATCCTTTATGTGTCGAGTCATAATTTTTATCTGTGAACTTTGTCTTTCCTTTATAGGGTTGGAGGTGACAGGGCTGTGAGAGTGGAAATGTTATCTTGCTTTATAGCTTTTTTATATATTGTTTTATAGCTGTCTTGTAGACAGACCGGGGGGAGCCAGGACACAGCTCTGTTTGCTTGTGCCCAGAGGGAAAGAGTGAAGTTGCTGACCCTGAAGAGAGAGCCGGCCATGCAGCTGTGTGTGGGAGCTGCAGGAGCAGTTAGCAGAGACAGAGACAGTCTAAGACAGCTGCTGAATAAAACTATCTTTTACCTGCCTATGGCCCCCCGAGTGTTCTTTCACCTGTCTGCCACTCATCCACCCATTGCCTTCGGACCTCAGCATGGGCTGGATCCTGACCCTGGACCTGATAATATCCAACATCAAAAATGTGGAAGTTTGGGAAGAGGGAAAAACAACAATCTAGCTATGACACAGAACCCATTCTGTTAGCATTTTGGTGTATTCCATTCTGTTTGTTTATTGGGTATTGTTGATCTTATACTGTCTCTTTACTTTTACTTATTTTTATTTTTCTCTTTTCATCAAAATATTTCCATGTGTTAAGGCTCTTTAAAACATCTGAAATGGCTGCATAATGTTTCATCATGTATCTGGACTAGACTGCGGGAAGGGAGGAGGAACCAGAGTGAGGGGAATCCTTTTAAGTAGTAAACATACCCTAGCAACAGGTGCCTTCCTCTGTAATTCATATATATTTTGTTGACTGATTCCCTAGTTATCTACTTTTGGAGTGGAGGACACTTCATTAACTTTAGGTCTTTCATCTAGAAACAGATTATCAATCAGTATAAACACAGTTTTAAAAGGGGCCTCTTTGAAAAAAATTAGGGCTGTGATTTACTCTAGCTTAGCTGAATAAAAGAGAAGAAATTAAGTTTGCTACCTTATTTCATGCAGATTGAAAGCAGAAAGAGTGCAGTTGTTGGTGTTTAAAATGAAGTTTGATTAAAATTAAAAATTGAGAGCGTTCTAAAAATAGAACCCCTTATGAAGTACCTCTTACAGTAATTATGCTTAAACAGGAGAGGTAAACACAAATAACTTTAAGTTGCTCTTGGAGCTTACAGAGCAGAATACATGTAAATTGGAACCTGAATATGACTTTCCCCCTATATAGTGAAAAAAGTTAGAGAGGAGGCAAAAATACATCCAGTAAGTTTGAGGCAATCAGGTTGCTTCAGTCTGAAGATCAGGTGACTCTTTTGTTGGCCTTTTTGCCCTGTTGTTCATCTTGGCTGTACAGCATCCTGCTTTTGGGGTCAGGGCTTGTGTCTGCTTGACCTCCCCCACCAAGAAAGTAAGAGGCAACATCACATCTGATAAGTCATTGGTGGGAGGCCAGTAGAGAAGACTGTGGGAGCAGTGTTTTGGAATTGTCAAGTGGAGATTACACATTGGGATAGCTTTTTAATTTACTGTTTTCTGTTAACACCAGTAAATGTGCTTTGAGTTGGTAACAGATGTTTAGATAAATAATGTATATATGTAGGTATGTATGTAGGTATAGTATACGTTTAGTGTCAATTACAGGATTTCCATTTGTCACTGTCCAGGTAAAATGTTTGTATATATAAAAATTGACTGTACTTAGGGTTCTAAACAGTGGTGATGGCAGGTTGTTACACTGGCAGAAGCCCTTAGAAATTCTGTACCTATTTGGGAAAGGACTCTGGTCCCAAGAAGCTAATAACAGTTGAATAGTTCCAGTTTAGCTCTTCCAGACTCCCAGGTGTGGGAAATGGGACCTAACCCTCACGGCTCAAGCCGGTGAATGAAATAGCCCATGTCCAAAAGATGCTTGATGGGAAATGCCTGGGAATTTTCCAGGAGGAGGATTTTCTTTCTCACACATCCTATTTTCCCTTCTGACCAGGAGGAACCTTGGGTAAGAGGATTCTCTCTTGGTATGTAGAGAATTCTATTAGGGTCCCACTGGCCTTGCTTTGTGACAGGCACTCTGCCACATCCTAGGGATGTGGGTGAAAAATATATAATCCTGTCCCTTGAAAAGCTTACAGTCTAGTAGGGGAGACCCACATTCATGTATGTAGTAATACTAAAATTTCCAAATTTCCTGAGTGCTCAACAATAACAATAGGTAACATTCACCAAGCACTTGTTACATAGCAGGTGTTGTTCTAAGCTCTTTATATAATTTTACATTAGTGGTTGATCCTTTGGGAACTTGTTATAATTGGAGACTCTGAGGCTTCACCCCAGACCTATTGAACCAAAATCCATGGGTTGGAGCCCAGCAATCTTTTAAATAAGCTCTCCAGGTGTCTCTGATGTCTGATGCATGCTGAAGTTTGGGAATCACAATTTTAAGTCATTTAGTTTTTACAACAACCTTAAAAGTAGATTTTATTTCACTCATTTAAAGAGGTAGAAACAGAGGGACAAAGAAGTTAAATAACTTGTCCAAGGACACAACTTTTTAGTGGTGCTGATGAGCTTTGAATCCAAGCAAGGTGAACCCAGAGCTCCACTCTTGCCAGTGACGCAAGGCTGCTTCCCGGGAGGAGAGGATGCAGTGCACAGAGGAAGGAACTGGAAACTCTGGAAGGTGAAGAGCGTTAAGGAAGGTATTAAAAGGGCTAGATTTTTTTCCTTTATAAACATTTAATGATAATTAACTACACAGAATGCATCATGTTGGACACTGTGGACCATTTATAAGTATGAGCACAATATAGATCCTATCTTTAAGATTCGTGTAATGAATCAGGGGAAATTCAAATGAAAATAAGAATCTGGAATCCAAAATACTTTAGAAACACATAAATTCTAACAGGAGATTTGAACATATGAATGCACTTTTACAATCTATATGAAAATTTAAACGTGAGTAGAAAGGCATTCTAGGCGGAGAGAGTATTATGTGCAAGATTCAGATATTTGAAACAACACTTTATACTTAAGGATTTACTAGTACTTCTGTATATTTGACCTTTAGCATCAGTTTTCTGGAGTCAAGCGTTGTCTAGATTATTTATAGATTGAAAATTACCAATTTAAAAGGAGTTAGTGAAACTAATTGCTCCTTTTTCATTTGCTTTTTTAACCGCTTTATTAAGGTATGATTGACATACAAAAAGCTATACATATGTAATGTATACAACTTGAGTTTGGAAATAAACTTTGCCACGAACCTATCCATTACCTGCAAAAGTTTCCTGTCATCCCCTTTAATATTTTTTTTGTGGTAAGAACACTTAACATAAGATCTACTCTCTCAGCAGACTTTTTAAGTGTCCGATACAGTGTTGTTAACCATAGGTGCTTTGCTTTATAGTGTATCTGGGATTTACTCATCTTGTATAATTAGAACTTTGTACCCTTTACTAGTACTTCTACTTTTTGTTTTAATCTTAGGTCAAAACAACTTTTAGCTACCATTTCTTGCTTTTATGTAACCTAAGTAGAGGTGGAATTGTGCCTTAAATAGTTTGGGAGGAAATAGTCTTAAATTGCAATGGGAGATAATTTTGATTCAAAATTAAGAGTTCTTACTAATAACTGGTTAAGCACTAGAATATATTGCCTGGGAGATTATACAGCTCTTCCTGTTCTTTAAAGTTTGATAATCCAGACCAGGATTGGCCAGCCTTTTCTGTAAAGGTCCAGATAGTGAATACTTTTGGCTTTGCTGGCCACTATGTAACTCTGCTGTTGTAGCAGTAAAGCAGCCAGAGTTGATATGTAAACACACAGTGTTCCAATAAAACTTTATTTATGAAACAGGTGGCAACAGGGTTTGGTCTGTGGACTCCTTATCTCCATCCCCACTGTCTCACATCATTTAGAGGAAGGCCTGGTGGCCCCCGGAGGTCCATTCTGCTGCTACATTTCTGAAGCTCTTCATATATCCTAGTTGAGTAATTGAAAAATAAAAAGTGGAACAAGTATCCTGAATTCTTCCTTTCATCAGAAGACCCTACACTATCACCTTTATTGTTCTACAGCTTTCAAAAATCTATGTAAAAATTGAAAAGACACATTTAAGACAGTAGTTTATGTCCAGATGCCAAAGAAGAGAAGAAAGGTGGCTACTCCAAGGTTTATTTCTTTCACTCATTTCTGACTTGTGAGTAATGTGGGAATTGAAAAGAGAACATTTTTCCTGTTGACGACCCCACACAAACAATTTCCATGTTTTTCACTACAAAGGAATAATTGGTATTCAAGTGGATCATTAAGTTTTCAAATAAGCTCATAAGTTATTCAGTATATAAAATTTAGCCAGGTGCAGTGACTCATATAATCCCAGTACTTTGGAAGCCTGTGGTGTGAGGATTGCTTGATCTCAGGAGTTTGAGACTAGCCTGGGCAACATAGTGAGACCTCGTCTCTACTAAAAATAAAAAATTAGCCAGGCATGGTGGTGTGCACCTGTAGTCCCAGCTACTTGTGGGTCTGAGGTGGAAGGATCGCTTGAGTCTGGGAAATAAAGGCTGCAGTGAGCCATGATTGTGCCACTGCACTCCAGCCTGGGAGACAGAGCAAGACCCTGTCTTTAAAAAATTACATATATATAATTTATAGAGTCATATCTACTCCCTCTCTGTATACTCAGCTAGCTCTGTATGCACACTCTGCACTCTCTATGCATGACCACTTTAAGGCAGGGATGGAAATGAGGGAAAAGGATAGGTGGTGATTGGAGTGGGGCAGTGGTGGCAATGGGTTTCATAGCTTTTGAGGTGGTGATATCATGCTTTACCACTGGGCAGGTTATCAGACAGTGTGACATTGGAAATAAATCACTATTGGCCGGTCAGCGGTTAGCTCCTACTCCACACTGATGGTCCTAGATCTGTAGAAGGCATGACTCCCTCTGGTGGGTTAGGTTGGTTGAAAGAGATGGCATATACCTGCAAATGGGGCCAGGAGGCACTATATTTCAGTGGCAAATATGGAAAGTTCTAGAATGTTTGGGGGAAGAGATTAATCATGGGAGGCTCAGGGCTTGGTTGGGCTTCGTGCAGCATTTGTGTGGATTGACTGTAGGGCAGAATGTAGAAATACAGGAAAGTGCACAGAGCAGAAATCATGGCAAGGGCTCAGGCATGGAGGGGGAATGCATGTGGTTTGTCTCATAAAAAGGAGACAACCTGCCTGGCTGAAGCAGAGTGTCTGTAGAGAAGTGCAGCAGGAACTTTGTAGACAGGTAAGGAAGGTGTGGACCACTAGGTTAAAGACTTGGAACACTGTGAGCACTCAGGGAGAGTAAACTTACAAATATATATTTGTTGTATTAAAAATAAGGTGACATGTAGGGAGGTGTTTTCGGGAGATTAATTCGTGCGAAGATGCCAGAGACCTGAGTGGGCAGGAAAGCCATGAGGGTCATTCTGTTGTGCAGCCCAAGGAAGTTATGGAGGGGTGGTGCAGCTTTCAGAAAAGAAATAAATGTTGTATTTTGAGATAATATTTGAATAATTTTTGAGACCACATTTGTGGGGAGGAAGAAGGTCATTATTCTTTTTTTAAAGAACCTTTTTATTTTGAAGTAATTTTAGACTTAAAAGTTGCAAAACTAGTACAAAGGGAGTTCACTTATAAGCATCACTCAGCTTTTCCAAATGTTAACATTTCTACGTAACCACAGCACAATTGTCAAAACCAGCACTGATCCACACGATTAACTAAAATATAGACCTCATTCACATTTGCCACGTGTCCTGCTAAGTTCCTTATTCTAGTCCAGGATCACATAATGCCTTTAATTGTCTGGCTCCTTTGGTCTCCTCCCATCTGGGATAGCTCCTTAGTTTTTATTGGTCCCTGTTAACCTTGACAATTTTAGCAAAGTACAGGCCAGTTACTTTGAAGAATGCCCCGCAATTTGAGTTTGTCTGATGTTTCATCATTATATTCAGGTATGCATTTTGACAAAAATAGCATAAAAGTGCCTTTCTCTGTTCATTATATCAGGAGGCAGATGATGTCAACATGTCTCATGATAGGCGATAATTTTTATCATTTGTTTAAAGTGGTGTGAGCTAAACTCCACTGTAAAGTTGTTATTTTTTCCTGTGTACTTACTAAGTATTTCGGCGGGAGATGCTTTGATACTTATGCAAACATCCTATGTCTCATCATAGGTTTGTCCACTAATGTTAGCATCTGTTGATGATTTTTGCCTGCAACATTTATTACTATGGTGTTTGCGTAGTGGTGGTTTTCTGTTTTCTTCTTTTTACTTCATTTAGTAATTAAAATAATCCCATGAGGAAGGGCTGTCCTTTCTTCCTGATCCTCATTTATTTATTTATTCAATTGCTTGTATCACTATGGACTCATGGTTATTCATTTTATGAATTATAATTCAGTAATTCATTTATTTGCTGCTCAAATCATCCTAGATTTGGCCAGTGGGAGCTTCTTCACGTTGGTTGCTGTAGGGAGGGTCCATCTTGGAGTCCAGGTATGACTGGATGAGTTCTTGTTAATAAAACTAGGAAATTCAGTGACAAGTGGAGACAAGTAAGCTCGCTAATTAAACCATTTTTCCTAAATCTTTAGTTACTTAATTCTCAAATTTTAAAGGTTTCTCTGTGATTGCATTAACCAGGGAGGCCCATCTTGGTAGGCAAAACTATTCTCTTGTTTGTAAACACAGCCCAAAAGAAATTTTCCCAAGAACTAAATAAAACCAAATTGATGAAGCTTTGGGGTTTGTTTCTGTTGTATCTGTTGTGTATATTTTCCCAGAAGCTATTGGTTCTTGCTGATTTATCTCCCTAGCAGTGAAAGGTTTGTGAAATGTTTATAAGTACTCCTTGAACCCACTTTCATTTTCTACTTAGCTTTTAAGTAGGGAAACATGTTTCTACTAGAATAGAGCCCTTTAACAATGGGAAGTCAAAATTAAGTGTAGTGCCATGGATGCCATTAAAAGGGTAGATTCTTTCCTAAGGTATGTAGGTACTATGCTACTGTGCAGACATGAAGATACTTCAGCTTAGGGCTATGTCTAGGTGTGGAAAACACATACCACATGAGCAGGTGCAGGATGGGATTTGCTGAAACAGTGGCTTTTTGTTCTACATAAGCCACTTGGAGGTTCAGCCACGGATCCCCTTGCTGTTGGTAAATGACAGTACCTCTTCTTCATTCAGCAAGGCATGTGCAGGAGGCGATGTCTGAGCAGTGCTCCAAGCCCCATAGCTGAAGTGGATGAGGAGAGGTTCAATTTGCCATTCCCAATCACTTATTTTTACAGTTCTCCTGAAACCTGGCTGCACCTTAGAACCACCTGGGAAATCTGAGGAAAGACTGCCCAGGTCTCCTCGTAGAGATTCTAATTCAGTATGTTTGGGGTGAGTCCTTAGTACCTGTTTTGTTTTTCTTCAGCTTCCCAGATGGTTCTATTTACATCCAGGGTTGAGAACTGCTGGGTCTAGCAGATACTATTTGTGACTTCTTACTGCGGTTAGATGCACTTATTTGTCACATTACTCTTAAATTATCACATTCTATGTTAAGAGACATGTATGGGACAATAACTGCAGCTAGGTTGCAAACTTGGGCAGATTTCTTAACCTCTTTAAGTCTAGTTTTGTCATCTACAAAACAGGATTAATTATAGTACTTACCTCATAGTTTTTCAAGTATTAAGTAATGTGATGCATGCAAAATATTCAATATAGGCTGGGTGCGGTAGCTCATGCCTGTAATCCCAGCACTTTGGGAGGCTGAGGCGGGCGGATTGCTTGAGCCCAGGAGTTTGAGACCAACTTGGGCAATAGGGCGAAATCCTGTCTCTCCAAAAAAAAACGAAAATCAGCTGGACGTGGTGGTGGTGTGTGCCTGTAGTCCCAGCTACTCAGGAGGCTGAGGTGGGAGGATCAATTGAGCCTGGGAGGTTGAGGCTGCAGTGAGCTGGGCTTGTGCTACTGCACTCCAGCCTGGATGACACGGTGAGAACCTGTCTCAAAAAAAAAAAAAAAAAAAGAAGAAAGAAAAAAGAAAAAGAAAAAACCCCAAAAACTTGGTGTAGTCTCTGGCACACAGCAGAAACTCAGTTACTATTACTTAATAACATGCAGCATGTTCTCATAGAGTGATGTGAGCCACCGCACCTGACCCATTATCCCCAACTTTGATGACTGGATAATTCTCAAGCCTATATTGTGGCTGGGATTCGGTCCTTGTAATCTTGACCAAGCTTTGGTTGAGATGTAAGTTTATTTGGGGGCTGAAGAAGGGCCCACAGGTTCTTCTCGTGTTAAAAATCCACTGGGCAGCTTAATAGATCATAGCCTTTATTATTTTATTGTATAATCACTTTACATATGTGCTTGCTAGTTATACGGCTTTTTATCTTCCTGGGTTTGTAAGAAATTCAAGTGTATTTATCCCATCGTTTCATCTTCATATTCTGCCTGGTCACCCAGAATAGGAAAAGGGATGGTGGCTGGAGTTGGCAGAAAGTTGTGTCATGAACTTAATTCTTGCATTATCAATAAATTTGGTAGTTCTTGTTGGTTCATGTTAGTAAAAGGGCAGGTAGTGCTTCTGTAGTGACTGAAGTGATTCAGTCTTTTTCCTTTATTTCTCTCACCCCTTAGTAGCCTAAGTACTTTAACTGAGTCTAAGGAGAGTATTAAGGCATCTCCTTTAAAAACTGATGAAAACTGTGCCTATCTCTTTTAAGGACTAATGAAAAATATGCCTTAAGTCTATTACACTGTTCAGCAAGGTATTTTTAGCAACTCTGGAATGAGTTCCATGCCTGCTTCAGACTCAGCTTCATGAACTATTACACTTTAATTTTAATATATACCTGACTTAAAAAATGTAATATATGGTTGCTAACCAATTATTTCTGGAGTTATGCTATTGTTTTTTTCTGGAAGTCCATTTATTAATATTAAAGGATTGCAATTTCCTAGTTTACATTTAAAATATGAGGTTTGCCTGTAGTTAGGGAAACATTTTCCATGATTCATTAAAATGGAAAGGAGAAATACATTTGACTTAAAAATCTATTTTGATTTATGTTATTAGTATTTTCATCTCTCTGGGATATATATGTCTTTCATGAAAGAATCATTGCATCCAACTTAAGTAATTCTAGGAAATTTAAAATACACAGGATAAAGGAATCATCACTTTGGGCATTATATTTATGAGAGATTATGGTGGGAGCCATTTAAGAGAGGATACCCTGCATCGAGTGACCGGCCATCTAAGATTGCAGAGAAAATTGATAAGGAGATTAGGATCAAGAAAAAGAATTCATGGGCTTAATAGGTTCTTTAGATCCTATGCCTTCTGGCAAATGGGTTTTCTAAATTAGGGATGGTATCTTGTCCATGTGTGTGTTTCTGGAAGTTCCCACAGTGCCGGGTGCTCAGCTGAGTAAGTGCTTCAAAAATGAAATGAATGGAAGTGAGTTGCCACAGGAGTGATGAGATGAAGCCCTGGGATGCTGAGAGGAAAAGTAAAACCAAGGGATTCCAAGATGGGATGAAAACAGCTGAGTGATTGTGTATCAGGGAAAGAATGTTAAAATGGAAAGAGGGAGGTGCATTTTCAAGGGTGCTTTTGCGGTACTCTTGCTGATAAATGCTGGGAGGGCAGTTCTTGAGTGATTTACAGCAGCAGTAAGATGGCCCATGGTGTTTCTCTGATAAAATTAAGTAACAGTCCTTTCCCAGTACCTGCTAAAAATGAGGTAATGGATGGAATATTCCCCATGTTCTTTTTCCCTTAAGCTTTTGGCCCTTGCTATTTTGGGTCAGTACTGAAAACTAACATAAAGTGGTCTCTGCGGAAGTACAGTTATGATCGTCGTTTTAAGTTTAGGGAGTCAGTGCTTGACTGAGTTCCACAAAGCTCTCTGGCTCCCCATGCTCAGCTAACAAGTTTGAGAACAGCTGTCCTAGAGTGTTAATGAAACAAGGCTCTCCTAGGACCAGTGAAGAGAGGGTTTCAAGGGAGTTCCCGACAGCCAACCTAGGAATTGTGTCCTGTAAAAGACAGTTATTATGTTGAGCTTGTTGAGTTCCTGGGGCCAGCAGCTTATCTAACGCTGCTATCTATTCAGTACAGAAGAACCCCATTGCTTTATTTACTCACCTTACCTACCTTTTGAAGCAAGCCATCCATGGGGGAGGTTTCTGTTAAGTGGAATTGTGTGAGTGTAACACGAGTGTGTAGACAGCCAGATTCCGGTTGGCAGTGGCCAGGAAGGCAAGTGGCTTGTTTTCTTTTGTGAAAATGCCCCTGCCCAGGTTTTTTTTTTAGAGCTTGTTTCTGCTTAAAAGCTTTTTCTTTAACTAGATTATATAAACTATTTGCTTTTCTTAGCTGATTCAGGCAATTAGATGAGTAATAAAGACTGTCATTTCTGGTCTGCCATAGTGATTTTAAAAGTCTACCTGTTTGGAGAAAAAAATAAATTATGATGATTCATCTTCATATAATCTGGTGCATTTAAAACTTTTAAATTGTTCAGTATATCAATAAGGGACTATATTACATAGGCTCATGGTACATGAGGCCTAGGAGGGGCTGATTGGTAGTACATTTGGACAAGACCAGAAGGCTGGGAATTAAAATTGGGCTCTCTACCTTATAAAATTTATTTTCTTTGAATCAAGCTACACATCTTTAACTGGGTATCAATTGGCATTTCTGGATAAAGAGTTGATACATTTTATTTTAGTTTAAGTAGGAGTAATGTGAGGGCCATGTGGCCTGGGGAAGGGGCAGAATGGGAATTCTCTTTTTAGACTAAAGTTTAGTAGAAGGTTCAGATGCTGGAAAGTGATGACTGGTAGGGTATGTTTTGTACATTTAGCAAATTATTCTAAGACATGGAGGCGGCAGGCTGAAAACTATAGGATCTCAAAAGATAGCAAGACTTAGAATAGAGATGGAAAGAGCTTTTAAACATAGGTTAGAAGTTCAATAAATGTTAGTTTCTCTGTCCTTTTTTAATACTGCAATAGGAAATGATAATAGTTCTGTATTGTGCTTAAGCATATGTGGGTGATGGTGCTGTTTCCTGGATCATTAGGCAGGAAAAATTAGCTCCTACAATTCAAATCATTCAGCAAATACTTATTAAGTTCATACAGTTATATAAATATCTAAATAAATGAATAGAAAAAATAAACATCTTTATGCACAATTGTGTGCTAGATGCCATGAAAGCAAAGCAGTATAAGCTGCCAGCCCTCCCTCAAGGAGCTTATGGATTCCTTGGGGCAAATGCACACACAGAAAAACAGTCAACAATGCTGAGCACCCAGGTGCTGCACCTGAATAGTAGCAAAAACAGAGCTCTAAAGAGAAACATACCCCAGCAGGAGGAACTTCATGCAGGAGCCGACTCCACAAAACTGGACTTCGAGTCTGGTGGGATTCTGGGAAGCATTGAGGAAGATGGAAGGCTTTTAACATGAAGACTGAGGTGACTAAAGGCAGGGTTATGAGTGGCAAGTTCTTCTGACAAGTAGGTCTTGCTAAACTGAAGAAGCTTTGCTGGGAGTTGGAAAGAGAATACTGGAAATCTGTTGGAGGCAGACTGTGGTGAGCCGAGGGGGCATGGATTAACTCAGATAAGCAATAAGGGATCCTCTGTAAGTCAAAGGGGTGATTTAGGGAGATTTGCTCAGTTGTGGTTTGAAGGATGGCCTGAAGGGGATGTGACTAGAGAGCAGGAAAATCCACTGGGAAGCTGAAGCAGACAGTTGAGGGTATAGGGATGAAGGCCTGAGTTAGGGTGAGGAAAAGGAAAGGAGAAATGGAATCCAAAACACACCAAGAATAAAGTGACTGATCCAAGAAAATCCCAGTCTTTTTATTGTACTTCTCTTGGGAGCCACTGAAGTGGAATATCCTGTCCTGTTGTTACGAATGTTGACCAGATATTTACATTGAGTGAAAATAAGGATGCTAAGCCCATAGGGACCATGATTTGAGATTTAAGCTCATTTTTTTTTTTTTTTTTTTTTCATAGCAGGGGCCTGCCCCGGCCACTGTTGCTTATGTTTTCCTTTTTTGGTACAAAGTTTATTTGGTTCTAACTATTTTTTTTTTGTTGTTTAAAATAGACTCTATCAAGAAGAATATCTAATCCATACCTTGAACATACACCTTCCCAGGTATGATTCTTTTCTCTTTTACTGCATTTTCTGAAATAGTGATTGACAAATTCTGATGTACAATTCTCAAGTTACAGTTCTTCCCTTTGCTCCTGACCGCATAGAGTTTTGCAGGGATGCTGCAGTGATCACATTATCTTCACCACCTGGGATGACACAGCAAAAGTGTTTGAGATGCTCTGATCATTGTCATGATTCAAGATGTTCACGAACTAGGGAAAAAAATTATTTTCCCATCTTCCAGGTTCTTTACATGAATGAATCAATGTGGCAGAGCATGTATATAATATAAATATGATATAAATATATCTATTGTTAAAAACACCGTATTTTACAAATAGCATATATTTTACACTGAGTTTTGTATAAAAGGAGATTTACTTCCTCGTTATTTATCATTGTGTTGCGGTAAAGAATCAGTCAATAAAGAGTTGCATTTTTTGGCTGGGCGTGGTGGCTCACGCCTGTAATCCCTGCACTTTGGGAGGCTGAGGCGGACGGATCACGAGGTCAGGAGATTGAAACCATCCTGGCCAACACGGTGAAACCCCGTCTCTACGAAACATACAAAAAATTAGCCGGGCGTGGTGGCGGATGCCAGTAGTTCCAGCTACTTGGGAAGCCGAGGCAGGAGAATGGCGTGAACCCGGGAAGCGGAGCTTGTAGTGAGCTGAGATCGCACCACTGCACACCAGCCTGGGCAACAGAGCAAGGCTCCATCTCAAAAAAAAAAAAAAGAAAAAAAAAAGTTTGCATTTTTTAGGCTAACAAGTGACTGTGAGCTTTGTGAGGGCTGGGACCTTCTCTACCTTCTCCACCACTGTATCCCCACCATCAGGAACAGATCTGACACTTGACAGTTGCTCATTATGTACTTTTTGAATGACTGAGTGAATGAACATTGTATGCTTTCAGGACTAGTCAAGTGTCAGCTTACTCACACCGCTTCCTCGGTAATACTTTCTGTCATCTGGCTTGTTCAAGCTTTGTTTTGTTTTGTTTTGTTTTTTTTAATAGTTTTAACATGTTAAAAAATAATTTGCTTCCCTTCCTACTTCCTTATCAGTTTGTGTTTAGGAGATGATATTAGGAAAATTAAAGAAATATAAGGATGGGGTTGATGTTCCCGGTCAAATCATAATCATTATATTATCAATTTGTTTGCCTTGAGAGAAGATGTCAAATATTTCGGCCAGGTGCAGTTGCTTACACCTGTAATTCCAGCTCTTTGGAAGGTTGAGGTGGGCAGATTGTGTGAACCCAGGAGTTCAAGACCAGCCTGAGCAGCACAGGGAGACCTGTCTCTACAAAAAAAAAAAAAAACAAAAAAAAAACAAATATTAGCTGGGCTTGATGGTGTATGCTTGTAGTTCCAGCTACTTGGGAGGCTGAGGTGGGAGGATCGATTGAGCCTGAGAAGCCTAGGCTGCAGTGAGCCATGATCTTGTCACTGAACTCCAGCTTGGGTGACAGAGCAAGACCCTGTCTCAAAAAAAAAAAAAAAAAAAAAAAAAAAATATATATATATATGTCTATGTATATATATACATGTGTATATGTATATATGTATATATGTGTATGTGTGTGTGTGTGTGTGTGTGTGTGTATATAGTAGGTACATAAAAAGTTTACCAAGAAAAAAGTAAAACTATGTAGGCGTGTACCCCGAATATATATTAATTTTCATAAACGTTATGAAGACAGCTTATTTTCATTTAGCCCCCTTTGCTTGTGAAACAGCATTGTGCTTTGGAAGAAGGTGCTGGTTATGGAGAAGGTGGTAGTATTATAAAGTAGGACCTAGCCCCCTCTAGATCTAAGAACTACCCTTCTTCATCCTCCAAGAACCAGAGACTCATATGGAGGAATTAGAATATTTAAAAAAATAAGTTAAATGAAATTTTTATCTGATAGTTGGAGTTGTGAAGTAGATGAAACCGGATGCTTGGAATTGACTATGAACTCTGCAGTTGAATGAAGCTTAAGAGTAAAGCAGCCTGCTGTCAAATTGTGTCATGGTTCGAGATCTTCACTAGAGAGGGAAGAAAATTGTTTTTCCATCTTCCAAGACCTGTGTATGTTTGCATTATCAATATGCAGACTTAATACATAATATAAATTCTTCAATTTGCTGTATTGATATAAATATTGTATTTAAAAAATAGTGGATGTTTTACACTGAAAACTTTGTGTAAAAGAAAATTATTTATAACTGTAGTTAAATAAAGCAGGTTAGCATTTGGAGAATAGTTACAGCTTAGTAGTATAAGTGGACCAGTAGCTAAAATAAAGTAAGATAGTTGTAGGTTTATAGCTATATTGGCTAAAATATGTCTCAACCTTATGGACTTGGTTATGATTTTATATACAAATATATGAATATATATAAATATATATATATAGAGTATGCTATTGGTAGCTCACAAATTGTCACATTATTGTTCTATATTTACAGTGACTGTTGGTCTTTTCCATTTAGATTTATGGAGAGAATTCTTCTTGTGCAGGAAGAGCATTGAGGAATATTATTATCGTTCAAGCAGCTGACCTGATAAAGGACAGAGTGAACCTCAAGGGGTTTTACAGGTAACACAGTTTTCTAACACCTTGTCAGAAATTCTCTTTGAGGAAAAAAAAACCACCCTGTGTTAAAATTGTAACCTTGATCAAAGAGAGGTGGACAATATCAGTAGTAGGAGGGTTTGTTTGTTCTATTGGGGAAACTGGTGGTGACTTTTCATTAAACTTAATCATGCATTTGTTTACAGTTTGACTCCTGTTCTGAAGTTAGGGTATGGAATTTCCAGCCCCAAGTGTGGATGGGCTCCTGAGAGAGTCTCTGCTCTGCTTCCTCTGAGATGTGATATTTTGCAGCGGGTGAGGGGGTGGTGCTACATTAGGGTCTTTAATAAATATAGATCCCTTCTTTAGGGACCTTATTGAGGCCCTGAAAGGATGCCTTGGGCAGAGACATGCTCTAACTCGCCAGGTGAGAGTGGGCCTCCTCCTTGAGTGCATAAGAAGCAGGGAGAGACAGGTTGGCATAGGGATGGCAGGTGTCTACCTTGACAGAAGTATGAGAGTAAACAGGTAGGTAAATGGCCAGTTTTAAAGTACAGCTGGACCAAGGGCATGGTCACTTAGAAAACTTGATGTGCATGTTTTCATTTTATGGAACAATTTAAAGAAAAAACCAAAAGTAAATTATTAGCTTTTTGTTTTGCCAGATAAAGATATTAAGCCACACCAAATGATACCAAAACTATGAAAGAAAACAAAAAGAAAAACCACTACCATTTTTTATCACTATTCTATTTCAAAGAAATGACATGTAATACCCATCAAGAGTGAGAAGAGGACTCAGGATTCATGACACCCAAAAAGCAGGAAGTTCTCAGAATAAAGGATGTTCCTTTATGTTAAATAAACTTACCTTTATGATAAACTCATTATAATATTTCTGTTTTTTCTGTTTGCTGGAGATGGAAAAAATTTTATCATGGCTTGGGTTTTTGGGATAGTAATTCCCAGACTATCAGAGTGAGACCACCGACCCACTTTGTACTGAGGCTTAATTTTTGTGTAGTAAAATGTGCAAATCTTAAATGTACAGCTTGAACTTTTATTTATTACACACCTGTGTAATCATTATCCATTTAGCCACTATCCAGATATAGTGGATTTTCATACCTCGGAAAGTTCCTTCATGCTTCTCTTCAGTCAGTAACCATTCCCTGCAACCATTTTTTTAACATCACAAAATTGGCAGAATCTATATTCTTCTGAGCCATTAATTGAGCAAATCCAAAGTGTGGTGAGAAACCCCAGTGAATTAACACTTTAATTAAGCACATTTAATCAATCACATTAGCATTTACATAGGTTTTGAAAAATATGCCATAGCTAGACATGCCTATTCTGTTTACAAACAATGCTTTTGTGTATATGGACTCATGGAGCTCTTTAAAAAGCTCCAAGATCTACTGTTTTCCTCCCATTATGGATTCGTAGCCCAAGGTCTGAGAACCATGAGGTTAGAGCCCAGACCAAGTAGACAGGACAGGGAGTAAAAGGGCTGTGGTGGTTGGACTACTTCACATAGAAACTCACTTTAAAAAATAGATGATGGCATCACCTTTAGAAACATCTGACTTCTCCTTTTTTAAAAAACTAAATTTATATGTGTAAGTCTTTGAGTATAGTCGTGAGCAAGCTCACAGTATTCATTTTATTTACATGAGGCCATGTGTAACATTGATCATTATTCTCATTTTTTCCCCCTTGATTGGATCTCCGTGGATAGAGATTGAAAAAGGATTGGAAGATGAACATTAATCGGGTTCATGGAAAAAAAAAGCCATCTATCCAAATTAGAACAGATTTAGGATTTAACGGGAATAGAATGGGGAGAGAGCATGTGTTTTCCTGTGATCTGGCCAGGACCACCATTCTTTTCTAATCTAAGGACTCATTAATATTCTGGGTTTAAACATGAAGTGCTTATGTGATTACCTAGGGATGAATCATTTTCATTTGTCTGGTAGTAAATTGAGGTAAAGTATTGCCCACATACCATGTGAGAACTCACTTTCAAAACTTTGAAATGCTTTCTATTCACTTTGTACTGTAGGAAGAATCACACTGGTTTCTGAGACGTCATTTCTTTTGCACGAATACGTCACTAAATACCATCACCCGATTTATTTTAAAGATTAGTGTCACATTACTATGAATTAATTGCTAAAGATCTAACTAGAGACAGGAGGATGCTAAGATAAATCAAATTTTCAACTCTGGAGATTGGGTAAATTCATGTTTTGTTAAGCAGTCACATGGGCTTTGAGCTGATCACCTCCATATCACAATGTTCCTACCTAGTACTGAAACTGGAGTCAGATCTGCATGTACTTGGAGCAGTTTCTGGATTGAGTACAAGACTGAAAATACACTGTGGGTAGGAACTGCTGTCTGTGTTTAGATTGTTCTGTTCCAACCATCTCTCTTTTCTTCCTCACTGCTCTCCCCTAAGTCCTGTGGATTTAGGTATTTTAACCAGATTGTAGCAGACATGGGGACAAGGCATTAAATGCAGAGACAACACCACCTCATTTTGTATGCTTTGGTGATATTAATGATAGTGTTTACTTTTACTCCTAATGTTTGCCCTGGGGTAGGTGGATCCTTATAAGTGATTTAAAACATAACGATAAAGTCAGTGGGGGAAATAGAAAGGGATCATGTGCAACAGAAACGGTAGTTTGCTCTGAGAGTGGGGCTCAGTTTTTAATTAATATTGTCACGACAGTACTGTGTTCTAGCATATTGAGTCAGAGCCCTGCCTCCCCAAAACAGAGTGAGCCCTTCCCAATGAGAAGGGAGATCTGGGGGATTGGGGCTTTGTGGTCACCAGCATCACCTGAGAGCCTGTTAGGAATGTGGAATCTGGCCAGGCATGGTAGCTCATGCCTGTAATCCCAGCACTTTGGGAGGCCGAGGCTGGTGGATCACCTGAGGCCAGGAGTTTGAGACCAACCTGGCCAACATGATGAAACCCCAGCTCTACTAAAAATATAAGAATTAGCTGGGCGTGGTGGCAGATGCCTGTAATCCTAGCTACTTGGGGGGCTGAGGCAGGAGAATCGCTTGAACCCGGGAGGCAGAGTTTGCAGTGAGCCGAGATCGCACTATTGCACTCCAGCCTGGGCGACATGAGTGAAACAGTCTCAAAAAAAAAAAAGGAATGCGGAATCTGAGGTCCCACCCAGTCTTACCGCATCAGAATCTATACTTTAAGAAGATCACCCAGTGTTTTGAGAAGCCCTGTTCTAAGAAGCTTCTTCCTTATCACCTGTGAACAAACAAGCAGCTGTATCCATCTAGCCACCTTTGCAGTTTGACAGTTTAGTTTGTTTAGTAAATGCTTTATTGTGTGCTTTCATAGTCCAGGTGATGTCAGACACTCGGAGCAGGCTAAGGAGCTGCATTGTTTTGAGAATATGAATTAAGATGATACAGTATTTAATCCATGAGATAAAAGTGCTTTCAAAGCCCTGAGATGCTGGCTAATTGGCAGAGGTGTTGAGGAATTAATTAGTTAATTAACACTTTGAACCTTTAACATGAAAGATATCCTATAGAATTAGAAGTTAAGTCTTGACTGTTTGGTCTAATTGCCTGTTTTGTTGCCATCTGTTTTCTCATTTTCTCTACAAAAAGAAATCCATATATTTGACTGTTAATCTTTATGCTGTCTTATGCTAACCTGCAAGTGAACATGTCTAGAATTGGCTTAATTGCCTTAGAGTATCTTTCAAATAGTGACACTTTACCAAATATATTCTAGCTTTTGATGAAAAGCTAGGATGTTTGATCAAATATCTCAGCAGAAAAGTTTACTACTTTATTTTTCTTCACCCCAGAAAATGTAGCATCCATGGCAGTTCATATTGTTGGTTATGGTGTGATTCTAGGGTATTTGTAACTATGCCAATCACAAGAGACAGCAAAATAGGCAATATTTTTCTACTTTAGAAATACAAATAAATGTTGGCATCTCTTGGTCCTTCAGTACTGCGTATAAAGATAGTCATTATATGATACATTATTTTAGAAAAACATTTTGGCCAGGTGCTTGGCTCATACCTGTAATCTCCGGAGTTTGGGCAGCTGAGGCAGGTGGATCACTTGAGCTCAGGAGTTCGAGACCAGTCTGGGCAACATGGCAAAACTCAGTCTCTACAAAAAACAAAAATTAGCCAGTGGTGAGCACCTGTACTCCCAGCTACTCAGGAGGCTTAGGTGGGAGGATCTCTCAAGTCTAGGAGGCAGAGGTTGCAGTAAGCCGAGTTTGCACCACAGCACTCCACCCTGGGCAATAGAGTATGACCCTGTCTCAAAAAAAATTTTTTTTCATGATCTTTTCTCATAAGGGAGAGTGAAATTTGATGAAATTTCTGCAAATGACAAAACACTTCAGAAGTTTTTCTTTTTGTTTTCCCCCTGAGGCTCATATGTATTTGAAAAGTAGGCGTGATGATACCGCCTGTAATACCCAGGTTATGACATTTTTTTGAATATAGTTGTGTGTTTTAAGACAGATTACAAAGATAATTTTTCATGTGTGGTTAGTGGAATCCAACACATCTGGGTTTATGGTTATGTGACCTTGGCTGCTTAACTAGTTACACTGATTATATTAAAAAGATTGACAATCAAATTTATTGTTCTTGGAGTAAATTTTAGGGTTCAATCTTTGTTTGAAGAGTAGCAAACAAAACTCTATACCACTGACTATGGTCCCAATTTTGTCTAATCTTGGAATTATTTTGTTCTCAAAAGGACTAGATAAAAATCTATAAATAGTTGAACCAAAGTTTATCACCACCAACTTGAGGTATGTAGCTTACCAAGGTAAAAGCATTATCTCTATATAAAAGGCTGCTAAATTTATTCCTTCATTTTTCAAACAAATATATTTTGAGAACTTACTGTGTATTGTGGGCTGTCCTAATTGTTGGGAATTAATAGTGAGTTATATAAAGTCCCTGCTCTCCTGAAAATTATTCTCTAGTGGGAGAAGCAGATATTGTTCATTTGTAAAGATATATACTTACTAAATGTTAGGTGATTTGATGAAAAAGTAGAAGACAATTTGACTCTTGTTTCCCTAAGGAAGTGATATTTGAGCTTTAATCTGAAAGATGAATAAGAGGTATATGCCATTTATTCTTGGGTTGCTTGTTTAAAAAAAGCAAGCACATGAAAGGAAAGGTATTATATATCTTTTTTTTTGGCAAACGGATGTCAGCAATATCTTACTGTGAATGGCTTTGCTTTTGTTCAGGAGGAGCTGCGTCGGGTCAGAACTGGTAGACTGGCTTCTAGAACACTGTCCTTTCGTCCAGTGCAGATCTATGGCCATAGGAGTCTGGCAACTCCTACTGGACATGGGAATTATGTTATCAGGTTAGTATTACGTCTTGAAGGCACAGCATCATTATTTTATTAAGCTATCAGATGAAAATACACTTGATTTTCTAGAGGATGTTACAGTCTGGATGGAATTATTTTTGAAGATAAATATTTGTATTCTCTCTTATTTTCTAAGTGACAGATCATCTTTTGATTCACTTATTTCTCTTACAATTCTTGTAAAAATTATTAGATACTTGCTGATTCATAGACTAATATTACCTGTAGGAGTCCTTCCTCTACTTCCTTTCTTCTGAACTCAATATGCTGCTTACAAACTTTTTTCAAAATCGGTGACATCTTTAGTTGCTCAAAGTGTGTGATTTATCTTGTACTTAGGATAATCATCAGAAGCTGATTTTATGAGTGGGATGTTATGCCATTTTAATTGACTAAGTAATCATGAACACTTTGATATATGACCTATGAAAATCAGCTGTTTAGACTGAACAGAAAGTAGATGTTAACTGGCAACTAAAATAGATGTCAGATATCTCTTTTCTTAGTTGAGCCCAGAGAACTGAAGGATTAGAAACCGAGCAATCTGGATTATTTATTTAGCCCAGTCTCTCAGCTGCTAGTTGGTCACTGAAAAGCCCTTTTTTCATATGGGTAATAAATATCAAGGGCATACCCCTGGTCCTGTTGTGAAAGAATGGTACAGATATGGACGTGGGTGTAATCTCAGATAGTCAATAGTACCTAGCACCTAATACTCTTATTTATGAAATGAGTTAACTACCTTTGAGGAATGGAGGTATTATTAGGATACTTGATAGTTTCAGGCTTTTGGTTAGCAAAGTATTTTGTACTAATACCTTTTGGAAAAATCTCTAGCTCTTGATTCCTTTAAAACAGGGTTTCCCCACCTTGGTAGTATTGACATTTGGGTTAGATAATTCTTTGTTGTGAAGGGCTGTCCTGTACATTGTAGAGTTTTTTTTATTTAACAGCATCCCTTTTTTCTACCCTCCAATACTAATAGCACTCTGCCCCCCAAATGTAACAAGCAAAAATGTCTAGACATCACCAAATGTCTCCTGGGGGAGGCACAGTCACCCTAAGTTGAGAACCATTGATCTAAAAGTTGCCATTGTGTTGTATTTCTGTATTACTAAATTAATTAAATATACTAATTTGCTTTGGGACACTAAAAAAGATTTCTCCCCATCCTCTTTGAATTGTTATTGATTTTATCTGCACCTGTCTCCAAAGCAGAAAAAATATAAATACATGTGAATATGCTGGCCAAAGCTTCTAGTAGTAAAAATAGACTAGTCAGTAAGTCCTTTCCAATTCAATGGGATTATAAACATGAATGAGCTTAGAATGTATAATTATAGTCTTAACCCTGATTGCTCCCAATTATTAGGGCTTTCAGTTTATCATATGAGTTATTACTCTCTGAGTAACATCCTTTAAAAAATTGATCTGTACATTTTTTTGTTTCAAACAGTGGACCAGCATCTATACTTTCAAGATACTTATGTTTTCTACCAGTTTTCCTCTGATGAATGTAGCTACTTGTACTGTGAATTTGAAAGAGAAGAAGAATGGCAAAATGGTGTCAAGCTTTTACTGCAACTTGTGCCTCTCATTCCTGCTAGAGGTGGCATCTGTGAACTGTAAGTAGATGCTCTCTTGTGCCATTGTATTCTTACACTTAGACAACATTTACCATGTCTAGGGACTATATTCTGCTCTTTAAGATCACTGTCTCATTTAAGAGGGAGTTACTATCCCCATTTTTCAGATGCACATTTAGAAAGATAAAATAAATTGCAGAAAATTAAATCCAGCTAATAAATAACTGGTATTCAAATCCCAGAAGCCCATGCCTCACCATCTGTACCATGTGGTTTCTAAATTATCATCGTTATAGGAGTAGAAGATCTAAATTAAGAAAAAACATATGATTGGGCTTAAGTTGGAATAAAATAGTAACTCCCATCCTATTCGCTATCCAAGTCGTGACTTTCCTAAGAGCTCAACAGAATGTTTCTGAAAATAATTTAGAAGCAACATTTGGCAAATTAAAACACGTGAATCATCACATGAAGATACTGAATCACTATATGATTAAAATGAATTAAAATTAATTAGGGAAGGCTTGGGAACAGGACTTGAGTCATGATATGATTCTGACATGACTTTGTTTATCTATGGTGATAGCTTATTTTAGAATTAGGAGTTATGGATTAAAATTTCAGTTAAAAACTTTTACATATGCAGAACACTTCAGTGTCCAGAATGCTTTCCCATATTGTTGACTCTTTTCACTTCTATGATATTAGTGGGCCAAGCAGTATGGTCTTTATGTCATAGATAAGAAAGTAGGTTCAGAGAGAAATACCTGTATAACCATAACAAGGGTAACTCTTATTAGTTAAAAAAATGACAATTGACTGTTGAGAAGGAGGTGGAGCAAGATTAGGGAATTGAAGTCTCCACCAGTTGTCTCCCAGGCAACGACCCTAATTTAACAACTATCTACACAGAAAAAAACACCTTCATAAGAACCAAAAATCAGGTGAGCACTCATAATACCTGGTTATAGTTCCATATTGCTGAAAGGAGCACTGAAGAAATAGAAAAAAGAGTACTGAATCACTGATACCACCTCACCCCCACCATTTACACCAGTGTGTGCGATAGACACAAATAAAATTAAATACCTAGGAACTAACCAAAGAAATGAAAGATCTCTATAATGAAAATTGTAAACACTGATGAAAGAAATTCAAGAGGACACCACAAATGGAAAAAATATTTCATGTTCATGGATTAGAATAATCAACATTGTTAAAATATCCATATTACCCAAAGCAATCTACAGATTCAATGCAATCCCAACCAAAATACCAATGACATTCTTCCCAGAAATAGAAAAAACAATCCTAAAATTTATATGAAACCACAAAAGATCCAGAATAGTCAAGGCTACCCTAAGCAAAAACAACAAAACTGGAGGAATCACATTACCTGACTTCAAATTATGCTACAGAGCTATAGTAACCCAAACAGCATGGTAATTGCATGAAAACAGACACATAGACCAATGGAACAGAATGGAGAACCCAGAAACAAACCCACACACCTACAGTGAACTCGTTTTCAACAAGGTGCCAAGACATGCACCGAGGAAGACACAGTCTCTTTAATAAATGGTGCTGGGAAAACTGGCTATCCATATGCAGAAGAATGAAACTAGACCCCTGTCTCTCACCATATAAAAAATCTAATCAAAATGGTTTAAAGACTTTTAGAGCTCAAACTATGAAACTACAAGATTGGGGAAAATTTTCAGGAAATTGATCTGGGTAAAAATTTCTTAAGCAATACTCCACAAGCACAGGCAACTAATGCAAAAATGGACAAATGAGATCACATTAAGTTGAAAATCTTCCTGCACAGCAAGGATACAATGAACAAAGTGAAGAGACAACCCACAGAATGGGAGAAAATATTTATAAGCTATGCATCTGGCAAGGGATTAATAACCAGAATATATAAGGAACTCAACTCTATAGGAAAAAATCTAATGATTCAATTCAAAAATGGGCAAAAGATCTGAATAGACATTTCTCAAAAAAAGACATACAAATGACAAAACAGGTTTATGAAAAGGTGTTCAACACCACTGATCATCAGAGAAATGCAAATCAAAACTACAGTGAGATATCATTTCACCCCAGTTAAAATGGCTTATATTCAAAAGACAGTGGCTTATGTTCAAAAGACAGCAATTACAAAAGCTGGGGAGGATGCAGAGAAAAGGGAACCCTTGTACACTGTTGGTGGGGATGTAAATTAGTACAACCATTATGGAGAACAGTTTGAAATTTCTCTAAAAAGTAAAAATTGAGCAACCATAGTATCCAGTAATCCCACTGCTGAGTGTATACCCAAAAGAAAGGTTATATATCAAAAAGATACCTGCACTGCTATGTTTTTTGCATCACTGTCCACAATAGCTGAGATTTGGAAGCAACCTCAGTGTCTATCAACAGATGAATGGATAAAGAAAACGTGGTACATATACACAATGGAATACTATTCAGCCATAAAAAAGAATGAGAGATAGTCATTTGTAACGACATGGATGGAACTGGAGGGCATTATGTTGAATGACATAAGCCAGGCACAGAAAGACAAACATTGCATGTTCTTATCTGTGGGGTCTAAAAATGAAAGCAATTGAACTCATGAACACAGTAGAAGGATGGTTACGGGAGGCTAGGAAGGGTAATTGGGGATTAGTGGGGAGGTGTGGATGGTTAATGGGTACCAAAAAAAAGTTAGAAAGAATGAATAAGGCCCGCTCTTTGATAGCACAACGGGGTAACTATACCAATAATAACCTAATTGTACATTTTAAAATAGCTTAAAGAGTGCAATTGGATTTTCTGTAACTCAAAGGATAAGTGTTTGAGAGGATAGGTACCCCATTCTCTCTTTCACACTGCATGCCTGTATCGAAATATCTCATGTACCCCATAAATATATATACCTACTCTGTACCCAGAAAAATAAAAAAAGAGAAAAAATAAATAAAATCTCCTGTTAAATGACAATACTGAATAGTTAATATGGACTGTTTTTAGGAGAATAAGCTTCAGAATATTAATGAGACTGTGCTAATAGAAAGGTTGATTGCAGAGAATGAATTTTAGGTCAGGCACTGTGCTAAATGCTTTATATTCATTATTTTACTTTCAGAAGAATGTTATAAGACAGGTACTATTATTATCTCTATTAAATAAGAGAGAAAATTAGGTACAGAGATCGGGTAACCCGTCCAAGGTCACACAAGGATTAAGTGGAGTTTTAGTGTTTGAATCTGTGTGTGTCTGGCTTTAATGACTGTGCTTTTAATACCTGATATTATGTGTCCTTCCCCAGAAGTTATGGGGATCATTCTAGGACCTCTTCCTATAAAATTATAAACAGAAGCTATAAAAGTGTTAGACTTAGCTCTGGTGAAATGATTATGGATTTCCCGTCACTGCTGTCTATAAAGGGCTTTGCAATAGGAAAAGAATTCAGATATCATTCGATTGGTCTGACTCTAGGAAATGTCCTGTATTGTGATATGCTCTTAATATAGGTCAGAGCGTTCTGAGAAAAGTCAAGGAGCAGTTCAATGAACCTTAACAAGCTTCCTAAAAAGGAGTGGCATGATTTTAAACCAGAGATGGCTGTGGGTAGCTGTGACTGTTTGGGACTGGCGTTCTTCAGCAGCTCCTTTCAGCCTTTCCTGTCCTGCACACAAGATGGAGGTGTGCATAATCCCATGTGCGTGCCCAGATTCACCGGGGCATAGGACTGTGGAAATAAACTTGCAAGCTGTCCTCGTGTTTTAACTCCACCTCCTTCTCCGCCACTTGGAAAACAAATTGGAATGCCAGTGAAATGACCTTGTTATAGAGAAACCTTGGGTCTACTCTAATTTCTAAAAATGAAAATTTTTAAAATTTGCATCCTAATAGTAACTCCAGATTACTTGCAGTCTTTTGTCATACTGGTCACTATAAACACAAATCTTAGGCTCTGGAGTTGAGAATTGCTATATAGCATGCCATGTTTATCAGCAAGTTTTTTCTGTTGGTGTGAATGTGTGCATTTGGGAGTAGTAACTGACTCATACAGCAAAATTGTCATTGGGGAACCTATGGACCTGTCTGTTCTAAAGTACTAAATATATGAAGATAAAATTATTAAACCATTGCAGGTCTCTTCTAGAGAGAGACAGTATATACCTTTTTCTTTTTTTCAATACTACAATCATAAGCCAACTTTTATGTTATGGTAGAATGTTTTCGGCCTAAATTTGGAGATCTAAGCTTTAGCTTATCTAGACTTGGAATCTACTGTGATCAGAGAAAAGATGTCCGTGGACATTGTCCTCATTCAGTTGCACTGTCCCAATACTTTCTATGGTTGCACATGCATGATCCTATCCCATTCTTTTCACCCCAGCCCACACCTCTTTACTTCCTCATGCCAGTGTGATACTCTTGCTCTTTCCTCTGCTCTTCTTGCCTTTTTCCAGTCAAATTCTACCTAACCCTGAAGGGGAAGCCCCAGTCCTGCCTTGACCACAAAACTTCCATGATGTCTCTAGTCCATGTTGCTACTGCTTTCAGTAACTTACTGCTCTTGCATTTTGTATTTAAAAAAATTCCATGCTTCCATGTCATTCTTAGTTCTATGATGCTTTGTTTCTATCCATTTTATTCAAGTGCCCTCTTGATTCTTACATTGTCCATTCATTTGCTGAAAACCCAATTTTGTGTTCCTTTTAATAACCTTTTTGACGTTTAAAGGCTGCTGATACCTACCTGTGTGAGCCTATCTACATTAGGCCCCTCTAATTTGCTGTCTTCTAAGTGTCTTCAAAATAATGCAAGGAAACCATTTAATGTCTCTACGTAAACACAATTTTTTTCCATACAAATGCATTTCTAAAAATAGTAAAGGGGATTTTTCTCATTTAAAAAAGAATCTTTAAAGCAGGAGGGGAAATGAAGCTGTTGCAAGGTTTCTAAGCTAGTTTGAAGAAACAGAATTTTATACAAAATAACTTTTATACCCAAACTGAATAGATAATTAGAAAAAAAAAAGTGACTGAATCAGTTGTCAAGGGTACTATCTCTGGGGGAAAAAAGAACAGTTATGGTATCTCCTTCCAACAGACAGCCAAATCAAGTTATCCAGAATGTACTGTTTCTAGCTCTTTTATTTTAAGCAGAGAGTCGGGGAAGAATCGGTGAAGAATGATGAAATAACAGCGTAGGAAAAGGCAGTCTAATAATTCCCTTGGGACTGGTAAGATGCTTCTAACACTACCTTGTTTGGGCCTTTAGGCTGTGAGGGAACTTGACTATTTCAATTCAGCTGTGGTTATAGCAGCTCCCAGCTTGCCAGGGGTGGGAGTGGATAGGGCTTTGAATAGACAGTCTGTGAAGCTTGAATGCATAAAACTGTATCCTACCACTTACACAATAGTTAACATTTATGCTGTGATTAAGACATAGAGGACTGCTAAAATTTAACTCATATTACACTCAAATATGGAAAGAAAATGTAGCTTCTTTGTTTTTCTCTAAGTGTTCTGATGTTTGTCTACATGAACCGCCATCCTGCAGAATGGCCAAAAAAAAGGGGGTGGGGGTGGGGGGAAGAAGCACCCTTTAGTAAAGTTATTCTAATATAGGAATTTAAAAAGTCTCTAGTTAACTTTTTAGTGTCTTTTAGTAAAAGAGCCGAGTCTCTGTATTTCTCCCTGTTTCTCAAGGTAGCCTCTGGGTACATGGCGAGTGGTCTGGGCGCCTTGACCTTGGCAGAGGAGGACAGGGGAGTCTCTCCTGTCAGAGTAGGCATTTTTTCGTCCTCACTGGTCTTGCGAGTGGATGGGCAGCCAGCTCCTTTGTGCCACTGAGATATAATTGTTCTTGGCATTCTCTTGGCATCTGCTGTTGGAGCATGAGGCTGGTGTAAGTTGGGTGTCAGCTTCATTAATGCCTGGTGGTCCTGCCTGGCTGATTGGCTTTCCTAGATGTCTGTTGGCATTGCTGATACTCCTAAGGTCTGGCTGTGGCTCCCATATACACCCTGTTCAGCCACATGGCTTCTGCTGAAACAGCCCCCTCTCTGTCCTGACTGGCTAATATTACTATGATAAAAAGATTTTACCAAATATGCTGCCTGTCGCCACTTGGCTGACACTTCTGAAAAGTCCACAAATTTAGCTTCATACATATTTGTATCCAAAAGGGATTACAAGATCATGGAATTTGCTTCTCTTAATGTTTAGGTGAGGAAGAGGAACAGGGAGCAGAGGGTCTGGGAAAAGACAACTACTTGTCACCAGCACTCTGCGGAGTGACTTACTCACCAGGCATCTACTGATCTTAAGCTTCCGTGTTTGGCCTTGCGAGGGATATGACGATATGTCAATAATGTAAGGCCTTCAGCAACTAACAGGGGCTGAGCTCAGTTCATACAGATAACAAGCTGGGAAGTCGTGTGCCACAAGTGATACCTGGGAGCTTATCACGAAGGTTCTGAAGCTGTGGGGAAAAAAAAAAAATTATTTCCTGAGAAATGAAAATATTTTGTACAGTTAATTTCTAAATTCATAAAAAAATCTGTAATTACTGTGTGGAATATTCAGCACTTCCCAACTATTGAAAATGAGTTTTTGTTATAGGTTATTCCTGTCTTTTGTGTTTTCTACATTTTCATTATCTTATTACATTTAACAATAGAACTGAAATGCATATTTTCAGCCTATCTACTCTTAAATTTTTTTTTTTTTTTTGAGACTGAGTCTCACTCCGTCACCCAGGCTGGAGTGCAGTGGCACAATCTTGGTTCACTGCAAGCTCCACCTCCTGGGTTCACGCCATTCTCCTGCCTCAGCCTCTCAAGTAGCTGGGACTACAGGCGCCTACCACCACGCCCAGCTAATTTTTTGTATTTTTAGTAGAGATGGGGTTTCACTGTGTTAGCCAGGATGGTCTTGATCTCCTGACCTTGTGATCCACCCGCCTTGGCCTCCCAAAGTGCGGGGATTACAGGCGTGAGCCACCGTGCCCGGCCCTACTCTTAATTTCTTTGCTGCAAACCTTGACTTTTTGGCCTCTTATGAGACGTTAACTATGGCAAGATAATAACGAATTCCATTGAAGAGTCTTATGAAGAATAATCTATTGATGGAGCTACAGGTTCAGGCCAAGATGGAGCAAGTCTACTACAGCCTATCTCTTGTATTGATTACAGCTGAAACCTCTAGATAAAATACAAACAATAACTACCCGAGGCCTCTCAAAAGTAAACAAAAGCAGGCAGATTATGGAACGAAGTGAAACTTTGGAGAAGTGACCTACACAGGTGTGAGTTTTCCCTTTTTGTTTCTTTTATTTCCCAGCGTTGCCTCAAAGGCAGGCCTCAGATGTAGACAGGGAGATCAGTGGTGGCACAGCTGTCAAAATCTACAGTAGAAACCCCATCTTTCTGGCAAGAAGAATCAGGAAAATGGGTCCCTGTAGTTTTGAAGAGTGTGATGGGGTGGGGTGGATGGAGAAATCCTTGTCTTGATTCTCGTTTTTTCTTATAGGTTTGTCCCAGGTTCAAAGCTCTGTGGTGGTAGCAGTGCAGGCAAATAATAGGCAAGGAGTGTTTGGTTTTGGTCAGAACTGGGCAGAGGAGCCCCAGCTAGTCTGACAGTGTAGGGGAATCCAGGAGAGGGGAAACCTAGGGAAGGGATTCATTAATTTTGTGTATGAACTACACAAATGTGAGTTTCCTGAGCTGGACATCTGTGGGACAGACCCAAGGTACCACAGAAGAGGCATTGAAAACTGAACTGCAGCTGGAATCATTGAGGCTGTATAGCATTATGTTCAAAATGGCCAGGATATAATACAGAATTACTTGACACAAAATAATCAGGAAAATATGACCATTTGTCAAAGAAAAAGCAATTAATGTTAACCCTGAGATGACTCAGATATTGAAATTATTAAAGACTTGATAACAGCTATTTTAACTATGCCCTATTAGGTAAACACATTTCCAATGAATAGAGGGATAGAAGTTGTTAGTCAAGAAATAGAAAATAAAAAATAAAAAAAGAACCAAATGTAGTTTTAGAACTGAAAAACATACTTGAAATTAAAAATTTGTTGAATTGGCTCAATAGCAAGATAGAGGTGACCTGAAGATAGATCATTATAAATTATCCAGTGTGCAGGACAAGAAAAAAAAAACATTGAAAAATATGAATAGTCTCAGGGACTTGGTGGACACTGTAGTAAAGTCTAACACATGTTGGCATCCCAGGAGGAGAGGTCAAAGAGATTGGTGCAGAAAAAAACTTTTAAATAATGACCAAAAGCTTCCCAAATTGAGTGAGAGACAAATCTATAGATTCAAGAGGTCCAGTGAACCCCAAACAGGAGCACTCAGAGAAACACACTCCTAGATACTTAAAACCAACTAAGAAACAAATAATGAAAATATCTTGGAGGCAGCTAGAGTAAAATGACATATTACCTACAGGAGGAGTAATGATTCCAATAATTAGAGGTTTTATGTTAGAAACCATGGAGGCCAGAAGACAGTGGAAGAAAGTCTTTAAGGTGTGGGGGGGGTGGGGGGGGGAGAAATAACTCTCAATCCTCTACAATGAAAATAGTTTTTAAAAATGGAGGTGAAATAGACATTCTCAGATGAAGGAAAACTAACAGGATTTTTTGCTAGCTGACCTTTTCTAAAAGAAATCTAAAGGAAAAATTTCAGGTTGAATAGAAACAATATCAGAGGGAAAGTTGGAAATTCAGGAATAAAGGAAAAGCTACATAAGTGGTAGATATTTAGATAAAAATCAAAAGCATTTTTATTTTTATTTCTTTAAAATATATATGACTATTGAAAGGAAACATTTGGTGGGCTTTTCAGTGTATGTAGATGTAATACACATTATGATTATAACAAAAAATAATTGGGGAAGGATAAAGAGGCATATACAATAATATATTTAAAGGTAAAATGATATTTGTAAAATCTCCTACTATTTGGAAATCATCATACTTTGAAGTAACTCATGGGTGAAAGAGGAAGTCCCAAAGGAAATAAGGAATATTTAGTATAGAATGTATATTAAAACATAATGTGCTCAAAATTATGGGATGCAGCTGAAGCAATACTTAGAGGAAAATCGATAGCTTTTAATCCTTATATTAGGAAAGAATAAATGTCTTAGATCAATGATCAGGGCTTCCACCTCAGAAAGCTAGCCAAAGAAAAACAAACTACAAAGAACGAATTAATAAAGATAACAAAAATTGATGTAAGTGAAAAGAAATTAGAAAAAAAACTAATGAAACTAAGTTGGTTCTCTGAAAAAAAAAAAAAGTATGAAATCTCTCACCAGTGTTGAAGAAAACAAAAAGACAAATTGCCAATATCAGGAAAAAAGAAGGAATATCACTGCAGACTTACATTTGAAAGCTAACAAATGAATATTATGAACAACTATATGATTATTAATTTGAAAACTTAGGTGGAATGGACAAATTCTTTGAAAGACATTAACTACCTATGGTCCTTCAACAAGAATCTGAATAGAATTATGTATACTAAAGTAATTGAATTTGTAATTGATGCCCTTCAAACAAGGAAACAATGGGTTTATATAAGTTTACTGGCAGATTTAACTAAACATTTAAAAAATAAGTTAATGTCATTTCTCCCATCCAAGTATGAACCAGGCCCAATCCTGCTTAGCCTCTAAGATAGCACAAGATCGGGCACCTTCAGAGTTGTATGACCATAGACAAATTATGTCATTTCTATACAGTCTGTTTCAGAAAATTAAAGAGGAGTAACTGTTTCACATTCATTTTATGAGGCCAGCACTGTCATGACAAATTTCAGAGAAAGAAAACAATAAGGCCAGGTGCGGTGGCTCATGTCTGTAATCCCTACACTTTGGGAGTCTGAGGCGGGCGGATCACATGAGGACAAGTTTGAGACCAGCCTGATCAATATGGAGAAACCCCATCTCTACTAAAATACAAAAAAATTAGCCAGGCATGGTGGTGCATGCCTGTAATCCCAGCTACTCGGGAGGCTGAAGCAGGAGAATCGCTTGAACTGGGGTGGCGGAGGTTGCAGTGAGCCGAGATCAAGCCATTGCACTCCAGCCTGGGCAACAAGAGTGAAACTCCGTCTCAAAAAAAAAAAAAAAACAAAAAAAACAGAACAAAACAATATGACTCATTAGTATAGACACAATCTTCCTCACATATAAAAATTATAAATACATTATGAAAAAGGGGAGTTTACCCTAGGAATACAAGGATGGCTCAACACTCAAAAATCATTGAATATAATTCACCATATTCACAAATTATATGATAAATTTTATAGATGCAGAGAAAGAATTAGAGAAAATTTACCCCTTCAAGATAAAAATTCTCAGAAAAATAGAAATGTAAGAGAACTTCCTCAATCTGATAAGACTTTATACAAAACCGATAGCTTGCATCATACTTAATGGTAAGAGACTAAATGCTTTCCTACTAAGATCAGAACAAGGCTAATATATCTTCTCTTAGTACACCTCTTCCACTCAGGCCAGTGCAAGCAGTCAAGAAAAAGAGATAAAAGGCATATATTTGGAGGAAAACATAAAGCCATCTCTCTTTGCAGATGACAAAGATATATACATAGAAAAATCACAGGATCAATACTTCCTCTCTCTTCAGCCATCACTGGCCATGGCCATCTAGCGTCTTGTTCTGTCAGATTTTAAAGGTAGATGGAAGAGGTGGTTCGTTAAGGAGTCTAAGGATGATCAGTCTCATTTTATATTCATGGCCTTTAATCTTGAGTGGGTCTTCAATGCTGTGGGGTGGTCCTGTTCATTTCTTGGTATATTCAGTCTCCTAGAAAACTGTATCACAATTGTTCCCCTCTTACCTCTTTGTCCTTGCTTTTTATTTCATTGAAAGGAACATTTTAAAAACTATCTTTCTCATGTTTTATTTACCAAATCTGTCAACCTGCCTGCATCTATATTGGCGGACTCTATCTTTGCTTCTGATAAAAATGGATGCATGGTCCACATTCTTATTCAAGGTCAGTTTCCTCACATTGTGCACTGATCCCATCTCTGCACCCCTACTCAAGGATCTCATTTCTGAAATCTCATTTTTTTCCTGCTTCAATCAGCTTTTTCCTCTACTGGATTGTTCTTTTCAGCATGTGTTGATATTTCCCTATATCTCCCTCTAGCTGCTGCACAATGTCTCTGTTCCCTTTTACAGCAAAACTCTTCAAAAGATATATTTATGGTTACTTTCTCTACCTTTTCTGTTCTTTTCTGAATCTGCTCCATTCAGGCTTTCAATAGTACCACTCCACTGAAGGCAACCTTGTCAAGGTTACAGAAGTCTTCCATGTTGCCAAATGCCAAAATGTTGATTTTTCAGTCCTCATCTTACTTGACATGACAGCAGCATTTGGCACAATTGATCACGTCCTGGAAGCAGTTTTTCCAGTTGACCCCTGGGATAACATCTCTTGGCCCTTCTGTCTCACTAGCTGCTGCTTTTAAGGCTCCTTTGTTAATTCTTCCTTTTCCTGATTGTATTAACTGTGTTTCAGTGCTTTGACATCTGGGGCCTTGCTGACCCTGGAGAGACTGCCTAACCCAGGAATAGTCCGTTCCTAGAGATAGTAGAGAACTTACTTGCTAGCTTTGCTGGGAGCACACCTTTCATAGGTAAGCCAGCCATTCCAGAGCTCATAACATAACCACTTTTTTTATTGGGCTTTCACCTTCTGGGCTACTTTTCACCTGCCCTAATCACCCCAGCTCCAGGTACCAAACAGTTAGGGGCAGTCCCTATGCTTTTGGTCCTGCTGAAGTTAATCAAACAATCTATCCTCAGCCTGTTTACCCTGCCTTACCTGTTCTATTCTGGGGAAACCACAATAAAGGTTATTTCCCACATTTTCCCCCATGTTCTCTGCCTCCTGACTGACACTGGTGCCTCCCTGTGTGGCCCCTCCTTGTGTGTCATCCCCCTTCCTCTTGGGAACTGTGAGTAAAAAACTGTCTTTTTAATGCCAGTCATCTCTTGAGCTGTTTGCCTCAGATTATTCAGACTGGCTGTCCCTAAACAATGAAACCTACATTTTGAAGCAGTGACCTTTAAACACAGTAGAGGTCAGTCTTGGACTTCTCTTATTTTTTCTGCTCTCACTTTGGATGTGCCCTCACTCAGTCATGTAC
The DNA here is from genome assembly GCF_028885625.2 of Pongo pygmaeus. Taxonomy (NCBI): domain Eukaryota; kingdom Metazoa; phylum Chordata; class Mammalia; order Primates; family Hominidae; genus Pongo; species Pongo pygmaeus. The sequence goes on from NC_072379.2 coordinate 64,386,338, forward strand.
TTAATATCGTCTCACAGTGATGGTTTCCAAAATTCAGGTCCCTGTCTCCTCTTACCAACCTATACAAAATAGCACCTCCACCACCCCCTCACTTCTGCCTCATTTGTTCTCCTTATCCTGCCTGGTTTTTTCTTACTACCTGACATTTATTAGCAACATGAGACATCCCTTGGCCTCCTTAGTTTCTGAAATGGTGATGGATTCACACTCTCTGGCCAGAGAGCTTAAGTTCAAGTCTGCTATTCCGATGTCTGAAGCCCACCCTTTGTATTCCTAACTTAACTTTTCCTAATTAGATCCTCATGACACTTGGAGAGGAGGAAATACCGTGTGGGTAAACAAACTTTTTTTTTTTTTTTTTTTAGTGTTTTTCAAAAAATTTTTGTGATGGAACTTGGCGTAAGATTTGTATTGGCATCGTAAGTGAACAAAATTTCCACTTATTACTTTAAACTGTTTTTGTAAAAAGTGTTATGAAGTCAGCTAGTCCTAGTCTTTGTGATTACTCATTACCTCCTCTCCCAAGGAAACACTAAGTCCTTCAAAATTTCCATTGTTTATAGACAAGGCTTATTCCAGGTGTGGGAACAGATTGCTTATTTTTATCAGAGTACATTTATATTTAAGAGTAGTACAGGAATTTTGCAAAAATTGGACATCTAGGCCTGATTATATTAGCATTTGAAATTGAGCCATCTAATTAAATATTAAACATTAATACTCAAATCCTCAAAATCAAATGTGAAAAATCTAATTTTATTCAGTTTAAATTAATATATAACTATACACTGTGGACTCTTAATGAAACCTTTCCCATTCATAATTCCCGTTTAGTACATTTTTTCTACAAGCATAACTAGTAGCCAGATGCTATGAAAAATTATCTTCTCTTGAGAAGGTGAACAGTGTTTGTATTCATGATATCAAAGATCTCAAGAAAAATCTAATTCTCATTCTTCCACCATCCTACTTCTTTTTTCATAGGAATTTGCCTTGTTAAGCAAAACATACTTGTCTAGAATATAGACATCATGGGTAGGGGAAATGGGGAGATGTTGATCAAAGCATACAAACTTGCATTTATTAAATTGAGCAAGTTATGGAGGTCTAATGTACAGCATGAGTGGTGATGGGTGTTAATAAATTTGATTGTACTAATCACAGTGTATTCACAGATAATCATGTGGCACACCTTGAATAGATATCTTTGTTAATATATTTGATTGTGCTAATCACAGTGTATTCACAGATAATCATGTGGCACACCTTGAATAGATATCTTTGTTAATTACATATTTTTAAGTATAAAAAGATTTTGGCTTTATGCTAAGTGAGATGGGAAGTCATTCAAGGATTTTGAGTAGAGGGACATGAACTAACTTACATTTTAGCAAGACTACGCTGGCTCCTGGGTCCAGGTGAAAGATGTTGTGGCTGGGACCACAGTGGCAGTGATGGAGGCGGTAAGAAGTGGTCAGGTGAGAGGTATGTCTTGAAGAGCCAATAGGATTTCAGGGTGGATACAAGGCAGAGTATGAGAGGAAGAGGTTCAAGGATGACTTCCAATTGGAAGGATGGAGTTGCCGTCAATTAAGGTGAGGAGGACTATAGGAAGGGCAGGGCTTTTTGTTATTTTCCTTTTGGGTAGGAGTGGGCATAATGATAATGCATCCAGTTTGATGGTTAGAGGGATGAGGATTGAGGACCATAGGTTTTTGTCATCTCTGCATCCTCACAGTGACACCCTTAGATATTGCAGACCTCTTGAACTTACAGAGACATCTGCCTAGAGCACCAAGACTCAGCACTCTCCCCTGGAGAGTTACCAGGTCTGGCTTGGGGTATTGGTAAGCAGAGACCTTGAAAGGTAACCCAGGGAATTCCTAAAGGAGAGCATCTGTTGGCATAAACCCTCAGGGAGGGATCTTCCTTCCAGGGGTCACTCTGTTTCTCTTCTCTTTCTGTCTTATGTCACTTGTCACTGTCATTACCTGCTGATTCCAGTAAGAGTTTCTTTATTTTCTTTCTCTAATCACTGACAAACTAGACCCACAGCTTCTCTCTCTCTGTCATTCACGAGCAGCACAGCCCCCTTTAGTAATAATGGAAAACATGCAAATATTATACTTGCTTTTCCTCTGCTGCATCTGTTTCCTTATTTATTTTGATTGCATAAGTGAGAACTTTGTCTTTCCTGGGTTGCACTGAAAAGTATTTACACACATTAAAACAGAATGTGTTTAAATTTTGTAAAAGATACATTTGCTGGAGAAAAGAGAGTCTGGTATTTTTGGGCGACTTAGTCTAGAGCTGAGGAGGAGGTTTAAGGTAAAAAGTGACCGTAGTGGTGAAAGAAAGGAGAGTGGCCGAGTATTGCCTTCTCTCTTCTTTCCCCCTTTTCAGGCTCTCCCGCTGTTGCCTGTTGCTACCAGTCCTGCCTTCGTGACCTTCCTTTATACCAGGTGAGGGACAGGTGCGTGCTGGTGCAGCGGGGCATGGGGCATGTTAGCAGGGAAGGAAGAGCATTTCCGAATTCTAGAGCTCTCAGTGGGCATTGAGGAAAATCCCTGAAGGTTTGGAGTCTGGAGAAGAGCAGGACCAGATCTGGGTTTCAGAAAGGTGATCCTGGTATCTTTAGGCATCTGGGTACAAGAAGAGAAGCCAGAGACAAGCTTGTTAGAAGGTGGTTAAAATAATTTGTTAAAGCGAAGTTGAGAGCCTAGACTGTTGAAGAGGCTTGGCAGGGAAGGAAGGGAAGTGAGAGGATCTGGTGACTTCCCAAAGGCCGGAGTGAGGAGGGAAGGGATGGCTCTAGGGTGAACAGGACCTGCGATTCCAAGGGGAGAGCTGAGGGCAGGAGGTAAGAGAGGAGTTCAGTGTGAGTTAGGTTGAGTTAGCCTGTAAGGTACCCATGTGGGTGAAAATAAAGTTCCTGGAATTGCCACATAGAGCCACTTTGAAGGCAGATGGAAAAACAAGGCAAGCTCAGGGGAGAGCCAGAAGCTAGAGAGATACTTGGGAGTTCTGGGCTTAAATCTTGGTGATTGAGGTGATAACAGTGGGATATGGGCTGTGGGACAGCTCTTGGGAGATCATCACTCTGTCCCTCTTACACATATTTCCTTAAGAAATGTTTTTGCTAAGGCATGGTTTGTGCTGGAAGATCAATGAAAGACAGTTTTGCTTCCAAACGGGGACTAAATTATTTGTCACTAAAACAGCAGCAGCTCAACCGTTAGTTACCAGTCTCGTATACAAGAGCTTCTCTTGGAATTTTGAGTTCCTTTCAGCAGCTTGTTGAAAACAGATTCATGAGAGAATCTGCTAGTGCAAAATACCTCATGCCCATTAACTAATACTTCGGGTATCTGTTGGGGTCTGAGAAACATGAAAAGGCACGACAAGCCCATGTGTCACTACAGACACAGACAAAGCAACAGAAGCCCTTGTTTGGTTCTCTTGCCTCTAGTGCCTTTGGTTCTTAATTTCCTGTCTGTTCAGTCGCCTCAGCTTAATCATATAAATCTGGTTTGGTGGTTGAGATTATAAAGCGTTTCCAGTCTCTTCTCATTATAACCACAGAAGCCTTGTGAATGGAGAATCTTAATAATAAAGCTTATTCAAAATACTCATCATCCAGGTAACCCTATTTAAAAAAGATCCCAAGTTATAATGCTCAGTTCCCACAGTTTTTATTCGGCAGATTGTTAGCAAGCATCTCAAACACTTTGCTGCATGAGCGCTTAAGTTATTTGACAACATCGGCACTGCTTCATACCTCTATCTTGCAATTTTTGTAAAGGCAGTGGTTTGTAATGCATTGCTGTGATTTGAAGGGTGGGACTTTCTTTCTGGAAAAGGGTTTAATAACATTTACAGAAACAAGAGGGCAATGCCAGAATTGATCCAACTGGCTTTTCTCTTCTTAAAGAGCTGCTTCTCAGCTGTCCCGTGAGCTGGGAGAAGCCCTCCTGCCCCATAAGGCTGGCGTTCCAGCTGACACACTGTAGTTACTGAGATTGAAATCAATCACTGGACTGTGATGCTGATAATGCTGCTCTGCAGGGCAGTTACCTCCAATACCCCCTCCGCCCCCCGCCCACAGCATACATTGAAAGGGATTGCTGTGGAAATAGATCTTGGAGACAATTTTACATATTCAATTGCATTAGTCAATTTTATTCTTTGACCAAACTAGGAAAAAATGTAGTTTGTAAGATTGTTCTTAAGAAGTAGATAATTTTGTCTGTTAGAATATACATTTGGTGAAGCCTTTTTTCATGAATTAAGTTAAAAAGATCATTTTCCCCAAACAAACAAACAAACAAACAAACTGATCTTACATTGTTACACATCTCATTAGTTATTTAACATGTGCATAATATTCTTAGCTTCTTAGTTGGGCGGTAATCTCTTGAGAAAGCAAATACAGAGCTATACAAAACTTCTGCGTTTTTGTATTCCTCATAATTCCCATAGTGGTATTAGGCCTATAATAATACCATTTTATAGTAAGTTTGTTTTGACTAAAACTCAATTTTCGTGGAAAGTTCACATTTCATATTTTCAAAATCTAGATTTCATTTAGATTTAGAGGAAATTTCAGCACTTAACCACCTTTTATTTGCATCTACCTTCTGTGTAAGCCCATGTATTTTACAACCGGCATGTCAGGGTTATTCTGCTATATCATGGGGTGAGTAATACCCCATCCTCAGGATTCAACTGGTGCATTGTAAACAGGTTCTTGCTAATTGATTTTGTGAGAACATTTGGCCTGCAAGAGGATTATGTTCCTATGGCATTATTGTCACAATCTTTGTTATTTTCATGAGTACTTTTGCTAATATAATAACAATGACATTATTTGCCCTTTATTCCTCCTAACTTGGTAGATAAATTTGAGCAACTAAAACTGAAAAGTAATTTGTTCTTTTTTTTTTTTTTCAAAGGTCTCATCAGAAAATTGAAGACTCCGAAGAAAGCAGTGATGAAATTCTCGTGCGTCTAACATCTGCGGTAAGACCATGCAATTTTCCTGCCTAGGGGTGCAGAAATAATGAAGCTGGGGTCCTAGAAGGGAAGTTGTTTGGGTGATGGTATAGAGATTTTCCCTGTGGCTGCTCATCATTGTGGGAGGTAATGAGGCAAGGCAGAGGGAGACGGTGGCTTTGACTTTCTATATGTGGCTGGAGCCTCCCTTCACGAGATCATAGATATTTCTGGTGGAAAGTTCCTGCAACCTTTGTGGAGGTGGAGGTGTAGTATCTGATTTTTTAAATACAGTATGAGTTAACCTAGGAAAGTTGTGACCTGCTGCACAAAGGAGAAAAGACTCTTTCATTAGGGAAAAAAAAGAACTACTTCAGCCAAAAAAGGCCAGTTTGCTAGTTTTTAATGTACCATATTGCAACATTTTCATTGTGGTTTTTAAAGCTATTGATTAGACTTTGTTATAGCCTTGTTGGTTGAAGGAAAGTTCATGGCTTTCTTCATAGGAAAAGCTGACTGTGGTCACTAATCCTTGAGTTTCAGTTTTTGACAGGCTCTAGCAATCCTATGTCACCAAACCTGTACCTATTGACTTGGCTATTTGGAAACTTTTCTAGCCTTCCCCAAAAATTATTTAGTTCTGCTTTAACTCCATTATTAAAATGGTAATTGCTGAAAATCATGGTTGATTGGGTTATGTGTAAGGATGAAACTGGTCTGTGCAGAGTTTTATACACTAGGTCTTGTCAACTGGGCACAGCTTGAAGATTGAAAGTGTCTTTCCTACTCTTCTGGAATGCAGCTTAGAAAAGTAATTTTTTATTAAATATGTGTGTTCATTTGTTCTCACACTGCTTTAAAGAACTACCTGAGACTGGGTAATTTATCAAGGAAAGAGGTTTAATTGACTTACAGTTCCACATGGCTGGGGAGGCCTCAGGAAACTTACAATCATGGTGGAAGGGGAACCAGGTATGTCTTGTATGGCAGCAGGAGAGAGAGTGAGAGTGTCTAGGAGGAAGTGTCACACACTTATAAAACCATCAGATCTTGTGAGAACTCACTCACTATCATGAGAACAGCATGGGAAACTGCCCCCATAATACAATCACTTCCCCCAAGGTCTCTCCCTAAACACCTGGGGATTACAATCCAAGATGAGATTTGGGTGGGACTCAAAGCCTAACGATATCAATATGATAATCAATGGTGTAAAAAACATGAAATGAAATCTTGACAGCATATTATGAAAACATATTTAGAACTTTTTGGTTTAAAATATTGACCAAAAAGGAGTGCCTGTGGTGTGCAGAATTATAATTAGCCATCTGTTTAAAAAGCATTCACTATGGGCCAGAAACTGTGTTAAACGTTGTGTGTTTGTGTGTACACACACATACATACACATTCTGCTAAGCTGTACCGTACAACAGCGCTATGAAATAGGTGGTATTATGTCTATTTTATAGATATGAAAGCTTACAGAGTATGAGTAGCTTGCCTAAAGTCACTCAGCAAGAAAGAACAAAACAAGAGTCAGAACTCAGAATTTTTATCTCCAATATTCTCCTAACTACTATGCCTCATTTAAAAATATATAATAAATAATGTAATATAGTTATTGGGATAGTTTCAGAAGTGATAAAGACACGTATGATTTGGTTCCTATAGCCACACCAAGAAGATAAGACAGATATATTCAGAAAGCTAATATATAAAGGAGTTGGAAATTGTGCACAAAGAAAGGTGGTGAATAAAGAAAGGTGGTGAATAAGTAAAATCATAAATTCAAGGACCATAACAGAAAGCTTCACTGCAGACACTGGACTTGAACCACCATTGAAAACAGTCAGGATTTGGAGATGATAATTAGGAGGATGTGTATTCTAGCTGTGGAATTTATTGTGGGCAAGCATAGGAATGAGAAAGTACAATGGAAAAATCTAAGTAGACCCACCAAGTTAGAGAAGAAGGTCTTAGTTAAGAAAAATGAAAGATTTTTTTTGAACAACAGATTAATGCCATGAAATAGATGTTCAAGAGTGAAGATAAGTTGAAGATAGGGAGATTGGTTAGAGGCTGATGAAAACCTAGTTTATGGTGGTTTTTGTGGGAACCAAAAGAAAGATGACTTCAAAAAGGAACACAAATTGATTTTTTTAAGATCGAGACATCCTGGCTAACACGGTGAAACCCCATCTCTACTAAAAATACAAAAAATTAACCAGGCGTGGTGGCAGGCACCTGTAGTCCCAGCTACTCGGGAGGCTGAGGCAGCAGAATGGTGTGAATCCAGGAGGCGGAGCTTGCAGTGAGCTGAGATAGCGCCACTGCAGTCTGGCCTGGGTGAAAGAGCGAGACTCCATCTCAAAAAAAAAAAAAAAAAAATTGATTAAAAAAAAATCATTATGAGTGGGTAAAGGTGGAGGAGTGAGATAACTGAAGTTCTGAACTTGCATGACTGGGGGCATGATGATATTCTTAGGAAGTTGAGTAAATTATGCAGTAAGGTAGGTGATTTTGGGGGATATGTTGCATTTGAGGAGATAAGAACATAGAAATATGCAGGAAACACCTGGAGACAAGAGTCTGAAGCTCAGAGAGCTTCTGGAAGCCAGTCACAGAGAAGTTGCTGATTGAAGACCTGAGTAGAAGATAGAGTCTGGGGAACAGCCATAGGCAGAGGGCAGTAGGGAGATGAGAGGACAGTGAGAGGAAATGGAAATAACTGAATGGTTTATACCATGAAGGTCACATTCAAAAGACCCTCTGAAAAGGAATGGGTGGACAGCAAAGTGTTCACTGTGGATTTAGTTGACATAATCTTGCTGGAAAAATCCCCAGGCTAAAAGACTGAAGAAAATGAGGTAAGATGCTGGAGTGGTATTTAGAAATGAAAATAAACAGCAGAGAGGAAAATTTCATCTCTTCAATTGATGGGCAATCGGCCTGCAATATTGAAAATATCCTGTACTAAGATTAAGGGCCTTGATTCTTATTTCTTCCAACAATGTGACCTTGGCCAAGATGAGTGGTTGGACTAGACAGTTGCTAAGTTCCTTCAAGTTCTAAAATTCCATTGTTCATTCTAGAAGCATTTGTTAATGGACAGTGGGACTCAGTCTACCTCTTCATAACATAGTTGTTCCTGTTGACAATGGCATGTAAACTTTGTTACCTAGGTGATAGTGTGTGCAGAAAGATATTTACATACATCACTGAAGGAACAGTTCTCATCTACTGTGACCCCTAATCATGATAAAGGAAAGCAGAAGTAATGTCTGTAATGTAGAGTTGCCACTGTACTCTTTGAGAGTCTGTGTTTTGGGGGTATTGGAATGGGACAGTGGTTTCCAGCAGTACAGTCAACTGTGCCCTCTTGTATATTCACCATTTTTATTCAAATGTGGGATTTTTGCTTGTGACTATCTTAGAAAATTTCTCATTTCTTTAACCCCAGTAGTTTATTTCCTGGTTCCCTCTTAGGTTCATCAGGAGGAAAAATCCTGTCATCTAAAAATATATTATCTGAAATTTTACTCTGGAAGAGGATACACATGAGTTTTCATATTGAAGGAACATGAGAAGATGGTGCATGTGTAGAAATAAGAATGTCTTTATAATTCAGTCAAATGTATGGCTGTTAAATGTACATAAACATGAGCAATTAAAATGTTCCAGCCATGTTTCTAGTGGTCTTCAGGAAAGAGCCATCTTTCCAAGTGTCAGACATACAGAAACCTAAACAGTGAAACTCTGTAAGAAGTTTTCAGTTTAAGGAAAAAGGACATGGCTATAATGGACCCTTTCCATTACATAAAGTCTACAAAAACACTGTAGGAATTATCTGGAAGCAGTGTGACTTTCCGCATTCTAACTTACCACCTTAGCCTCCTTTCTAATATCTTCTGGTGCTACACATTTTGTTAACTTGAAAACCTCTTTTCATCGACTGCAAGTCTATGTTGCTGTGATAAAGCTGGCAGGCCAAGAAGGGCCTTTGAATGACACAGCTCATCAGTTTCCACCCTTGAAGTTCTGAGTATTGTTTTATTTTTAAACATGAATTCTTCCAGTGTTTGTGACAAATAGAGTATTCAGAATTGATCAGACAAATTTAAAATATTCATATTACAACCCAGGGGTCTGCTTGCTCAAACCTAAAGTAAATATGGGAAAATTTTTATGGTGAATTCTGTATTACTTTCAAAGCCACAGTTCTTAAGGATGTAAATTTAGGAAATCAGCTAAACTTTGAAGCATTTAAAAGATCTGAGAAGTACTTGGGAAGCGTCCAAAGACAGGAAATAGAAACATGAACATTCTTAAATAGGAGATAAAAATGTATTCTAGACTTCCATCTCATATTTACTTAAAATCAACAACCAGAACAAAACCTATTAGGTTGTTTCTGTTTTTTAAGGCTAAGTTTTTATGTTGGAAATTGTAGAAATAGAAAAGACAAACATCTCATCTGGGTTTGAATGAAATTTGTGATTTTTGTTCATAGTCTAATTGTCAAACACCTGAGGTGATGTGAGTTAGGCTAAGTTGTGCATTGTTTATATTAGATGCCTATTTGGTAAAATGGGTATGTGGGAGGTCCTTATAAAGGGACAGGGAGCATGTGATGTGTCCTCTATGCTGCTAGATTCAATGAAGTCAGCCATCACATGGATGGGGAAAGAGAAGAGGGTCTGAGTGTCTGGAATAAAACATTAACCTGGTGGTGGTGGTGGGGAATTTATGGCTGTCTCTTAAGAGATAAATTAAATTTACAAATTGGGCGTTCAGAATTTAGGAGGAGAGATCCATGGGGTTGAGAAAAACACTTGATACTCTTGGATCATGTAACTGGGCACTCTTACACCCTTGTGTTCCATGTCAGCTCACCCAGTTTATAACTTTTATCCATTTAGATGTTTCTATTTGTATGGTTCTTCTCTATCTTCTCGCTCATTTTCTTTGGTTCATCCAACTTTCTTGTGGGATCTCTGCCTTGGATGCATTTAGTGGTGTTTTTTAAATTCCTTTTCATAAGGGCTTCAGGTATAAGTCATCCCTCCTCTGAGAAATACCACTGGACTAAAATCTTACTTGCCAGTCAAGTCCTGTCTCTTCTTTCACCTGAAACTTCAGTCATTTTCTTCGAAGGGTGTATCTTTCACAGTACTCTATCTATAGCCTTTCTTCGTCCAGAGAGATTATAAAATGACAAGGATTCCTTTAGTTTGTCCTTCTTGGTGACTCTACAATTTGGATTTGATATATTGGAGAAATTCCTCTTTGAACAAGAATTGTTATTTTGGACAGGAATTTGTTATTCAGTAGCTGAATAACATTGACAATTTCTTTGATTGGAAACTTTTAAATTGATACTGGTTCAGTAATAGCATGAGGTTTGGGTTTTGATGAATCTTTAAAAAGAGAAGTTTAGAGACTTAAGAGATTGTGTGCCAAGTTAGCAAGGTCTGGGAGTAATCTTAGTTGAATGAAAGTTGGGGGGATTTGTCATGTTGAATACAGATGGTCCTGACCATGATGGTCCGATGTAACGATTTTTCAACTTTGTGATGCTATAAAAATGAGACGCATTTGGTAGAAACTGTACTTCAAATTTTGAATTTTGATTTTTTCCAAGGCTAGCGATATATGATAGGATACCCTCTTGAGATGCTGGGCAGCAGCCGTGAGCCATGGCTCCGGGTCAGCCTCATGGTCACCAGGATAAACGACTGGTACTCCACAGTGCTCTGTGTTGCCAAATGAGTTAGCCCAGCTATATGCTGATGTGAGCATTCTGAGCACATTTAAGGCAGGCTAGGCTAAACTAAGATGTTTGGTAGCTTAGGTGTATTAAACAAATTTTTGACTTACAATCGTTTTAATTTATGATGGGTTTATTGGGATGTAACCCCATCATAAGTCAAGGATCATCTGTATGTGATAAGCACAATTGAGTGATGAATTTCTATCACATTTAGAAATATGTTTTTCTAAAAATGCAAAAAAATGGGTTTCTACTCACCCTTTTTCCTGGCTATCTGCCTTTTTCTTCCTGGAGAATGCAGAAATGGAGTGTAGGTAATCCCTTCCCTTAGACTATCGCAGCCTGATCAGACATGGCTGTTCAAAGAATAAAAGTTACACCCCCAGTGAACGACAAGCCTTCTTTTTGGCTGCCACAGGATCATGAACATCTTGTTACCTTATATTTCTTATTTGTAGGGAACATAAAATTCCTACTTGGAATCCTTAGGCTGGCTCCAGTCCTTCCAGTGGCTTAAGAGCTACTATATGATTTGGGGAAGGGCCAGGCAGATTGCGTTTTGAGGGAAAGTGTCAAGTGAGACCAGAGAAGACGGATCTAGTTCCAAGGAGCATTAAGGAAATACCAGTGGAATTGTAGCATATTCTGGTAGCAACTTTTTTCTGTGGTTTATGCGGAGCCATAGGACTTGATACTACCTTCTCTCCTTGTGTTTCAATCTGTCCTCATCCAATGGGCCTTGGGCTATGGACTGTCAGTCTCTAGGACCAAGTGGAATGCTGGTTAAAGCTCCTTCTGTTTCCTTCAGTAGGATCTCAGAGTAACACGTCACAAACCTATACCTGTCAATACCTGAATAGATTGCTGAACAGTGTATTTCTATTGCTTGTCAATAAAAAATTCTTATATGTTCTGTCTATTACATATCTTCGTCCTGGTAATAGATCCCCAAATACCATAATATACAGGTTTGCACATGCACACACACACACACACACACACACACACACATACAACTTTTTAAAATTAATTATTCAGCCATCATCTCTAATTCCAAAGAAACTATCAAAATCTACCCAGATTGTGTGGTAACTTAATTTTTAACTCTAGCCCTGAGAGTTTGGTTTTGGTAAGCAGCATGATACATACTGGATTGCCTATTGAAATGAAGCAATGCAGGGCAGGGGGAAATTTATCTTCATGTGTTCAGAAAGGTGTAAGTGTACCCAACTCATTTAAGGGTAAAATGTCTCAATGAATCTCTTAGGAATAGGGAAAGAGGATTGAGAGGATTGTGCGTGTTTGCATACATGTATGTTATGATATTTGAATATCTGTTTCTGAGATGAAAATCACTTTGATATGCAATACTCATGGAAAATATAGACTTTTTATTGACAAGAAATAGAAATATACCATTCGACTCTCAATTTGGATATTGAGAGTCATGGGTTTGTGAAGTGTTAATGTGAAATCTTCTCTGAAAGAAGCCAATGGAGCTTTAAAAGGATGATCCATGAATGTTTCATATTTGGCTGCTTCTTTGTGCATTTCTTTAAAATAGAACTTCTTATAGATGCTTTATATGAAATGTAAGTTTTGCATACTTCAGTCAGTGTTATAGCTTTGTATGGTATGCCCATATATAGAGGAGAACCAGGAGGCATATAAAACAGTGAAAATTACTTGAATTTTTTGGTGGTGATGGAATAAGACAAATTTTAAATTAGTTTCTGTTATTTTATATTGTTGTAAAAATTATAATATAATGACATTTTATGTGGATACTGGGTGGAAATAGTGTGAATTCATTTCCTATGTTTGTAAATGTCAAATGAGAAGTCTGACAGTGAGATAACCGTACTGTGGATTATGCTTTGCAGTTTCCTTTTTATTTAGTTGACATTTGTATTATTTAACTTGAATATAAAGACTTTATCATTTTTTTAAATGCAGATTAGAAAAGTGCCTATAATGAAATGACCCAGAAATAAATTATTATTACTTGCTAGGTTATTTTTCGTGTGTGTGTGTGTGTATTTGTTTTTACAGAATAATTTTTTTTTGCAGAAAAACCCTAAATATTTTATTTTGTGTTCTATACTTTTTATTTAATATGTTCTGGGAGCTAAAAGCACTGGCCACAACATATTTAGTGATTCTATAGTATCCCATTACACAGATTTAAAATCATTTTCTTCTATTTTGAACATTGTGATTTTATTTTCACTCTTTTGCTGTTATGAACAGCTCAGAGATGAACTTCTTTGTGGGGAAAACTTTGAAGAGACTTGTTTGCAGTTGTTAACGCATTATCCTGCATTAATGCATTAGACCAAGTGAGAAATGGGTAAGAGGCTAAGAATGGCTAATATTTGTCGAGTTCTTACCTTGCATAGGCATTTTGATACTGTTTGTCATACGCTGTCACATTTCAGTCTCACATGACAGGGTGTATTACCATTGCATTGGAGAGATGAAGCATTTGAGACAGACATTATTAATTATTTAATTGTCTATATTAAAAATAATATCTATGTGGGTTGAAAGCACAGTTTTCCACATTATCATCACTTAAAACATTTTATATTTACTGAATAAATTTTAACAAGTTGGGCAGGGAATGTGATTGTGGAATTCTCTCCTAATTTGAAGGATTTTATGAAATGATGCCCATGGAATTATATTAAATAGCATTTTAATTTTTAACCTATTAGAAATTATAAAATAGTGGTAAACATGGCTAAATGATTTAGCAGTTTAGAAGTTTATTCAGACTGGTTATCAGGTTTTGTGATTCCATTGTGTGAATTCAGAGGAAAAAAAATACAGCTTGGTCCACGTCTGCAAGGAGCTTACCATATAGAGGTGAATAGCTATAAAGGTTCTCTGTGGTGAATACAAAGTACTGTGAAGGTCAAAGTAAAAAGTCATTGTGCTCAGTTAGGGTTTTAAAATAGGTCCCCTGGAGAGGGGGGAATGGCTTGAATGATATGTTGAATATAAAGGATAGTATGAATGAATAGAAAATATTAATAGCAATCTGATTAGAAAGAATAGCATGAATGAAAAAGCCGAGATGGGATATGTTTGAGGAATGGCCATCATTTCTGTTCAGCAGAAGTCTATGATGCATAGAAGGCAGTAATAAAGAATCCGTGTATCCAGTGGGCAGAGTGAAGTGTCTACTAAGATCTAGAATTGCAGAGGGAGAGGCTAAGATTTTATGTGGTAGGCAGAAATAGCCAGTGAGGCTCTTGAGAGGATTGGAATGTGCTATAAGAAGCTTTATGTAGTAACATCTTTGTCGGATGCGTTAGAATATCGAAAGAGAATGAGGTTCGTAAGTTAACCCAGGAAACCCTGTTGGCTATCTTGGTTTCATTGAACTCATCTCAGTTCAGCTGAACAGATATCCACATTGTATCTCCTCACCACAGGTTCTGCAGTGTACCTCAGTAATTAAAATGAGGAATTATTACAGTTAATTGGAATTCTTCAGTTTGAGAACATCATGGTTGGTTTATTTGGAACAAGGCTAGAAGGGAAGACAGCTTTAGATATTATCTTCTTCACCAGGTGCAGTGTGGATCACACTTGTAATCCCAGCACTTTGGGTGGCTGAGGCAGGCAGATTACTTGAGCCCAGGAATTTGAGAGCAGCCTGGGCAACAAAGTGAGAACCTGTCTCTACAAAAAATACAGAAATTAGTCCGATGAGGTGGCGTGCACCTGTGGTCCCAGCTACTCAGGAGGCTGAGGTGGGAGGATGGCTTGAGCTCGGAAAGCAGAGGTAGCAGTAAGCTGAGCTCGTACCACTGCTCTCTAACCTGAGTGACAGAGCCAGACCATGCCTCAAAAGAAAAAGAAAGAAATCATCTTCTCTAATTCCCTTGTATTACGGATAAGAATAGGAAGACCCAAGGCAATTAAAAGAATTGCTCAGAGACCCCAGAACCCTATTTGTGTTTAGAGAGCAAGAGAGAAGAAGGGGTCTGTCAGGTAAAAATGTAGACTATAATTTTATTCATGTTTTTCACATTTGCTCTCTCTCCCAATCCTAAGCCAAAAGAGGAAGTTATGGAACCACTCTTAAAGTCAGAAGTTTATGTTCAGGCAATATTCTTTTCTTCTTCTTCACTAAATTTTGAATTTCACGCTGCCTAAGATTACCCCAGCATTGGACATGAGCAGGCACTGCTTCCTCACCTAGATTGTTTAAATGAAATTTAGTTAGGCTGACATTCTAGATGTCAGAGATTAAACCCATACTGCAGCATCAGCTCAGGATGTAAGAGAAACATTCCCAGACACAAAACAAGGAAAAGGGGATAAAGTTAAGAGGGAAAAAAGAAATAAATGGCTTTTGTACCTATATGTTTCCAGTCTCATTATAAAACCAAGTAGATACATATAAATGATTCATTAAATGAACTAGTCTCAACAAGATAACAGCAGGAAAAAATTTACCCTTTTTTTCCAGTTTCCTCGAATAAGTTCTGACTGGTTCATTCCCACTCCCGGGTGAATCTTTGTGCAGATCCATAGCTTTTTTCAGCTTTCTCAGAGCAGTCTCCATTTCTTCAGATATTTAAAAATCCATTTGAGTCCAGTATCAGAGCTTCAATCTTCCATCCACTTCAAAGCATCTCCTTTCCCCCAACCTGAGCCTGGGAAAAGGGCCAGGGTTGGTTTTGTTGACATTTCCCATCATATTTTTCTGTTTTTTCTCTTCCCTGCCTCCTCCTCTGCTACACTGTGCTGCTTCTGGCTCAGCCAGGGTTTGAGAGGCTAGGGAGAAGAGATGCCATGTCAAGAAAGGTCTTTCTTGACTGCTACAGTTACAATTTGGCCTCAGGGTTCTCTGTGTGAGAGTTGTAGAAATCTCTTTTATTTCCTGTATGAGGCCATTGTGTGGATTGGTGGATATTCCTGTGTCTAAAGAGTCCGGATTATAATTCCATGGCCCTGTCATTTCCTCTTCTTCTGAAACTTTAGGACTGTCCCTCCAGCCTCTGGCTTCCTTCTCACAGTTTTATTCTATTGGGGTCACCCTACCTTTTCAGGAGACCTGTTTCCAAAATGACCTATACCCAACCCTCTACTGGCACATAGGAAGCACGAGGGCATTATTGTCCTGTCAAACCCTGGAAATGGAGGCCATCCCAACACAGCACAGCTTTTCTCTCTTCCTCTGCCTCTATATGCCCCATTTGCCAGCCCTCTTGGACTTTTACAGATGAGAGCAGTCCCTAAACTTTAGGAACAAATGCCAGCCAATTCAAGTGATTAAGACCCCTGTCATTTGACTTGAAGTCTGTACGTATGTATAATATTTATCCTTGTAGCACTCCAGCAACTCCCTTTAAATAAATGGTCTTTGTTGATCCCTACTGAATAATCTTCAAGTCTCCCTCATAATTCCTTAAAGTGGGTGAAGGGATGAGGGTTGCCAACATGGTTTTACAGAATTTTGCTGCTTCAGGACTAATGGAATCTGTGGGGGGTGCACCTAGCTCTATCTTTCGGAGGTCTGAGCACTTTTCACCAATTGTTCTTGACTTTGGGTTTCAGTGAAAATGCTAAGACCACAGGACAAATCTCATTTAATATCCTCTTGCCTATAATACTAATATGAAACTATGCATAAGAATATATTATGTCTTAGTAGATAACAGAGCAAGTTTTCAAACTTAATAGATCCTATGCCAATCATGAAAAATTAAAGCACCGTTTTAATTTAATTTGAATTTGGATTAGAAGAAATATCAAGGAATAAAGTTCAACTTTTTAAAAAGCATCTACAGGTAGGAAAGTTCTTTAAGTAGATTAACAATTAATCTACTTAAAACTGTGTATTGAGAGTGAGGACAAACACATGTGGGGTTCTGAGAATTGAATGGGCAAAAGACAGATTTAAAAATAGATACTAAAACCTTCCAAAAAACTATTACTGGGCTCTTCTAGTTGTATAACAAAAATTTCCTCTTTAAAACAAAAGAGCCTATGGATTCAGTGGAATATTAGTAGCAGGTTTCAGTGGTTTGTAAAGAGGTTTGAATAGGCTATGTAGCTGGGTAAGGAATTATAAACACATATATGAGATCTGTGTGCATATATGAACTTAATTCATTCTAGATTATCTTCATAAAAATTACAGAACTTCTTCAAGAGCTTATTTATGCAGGTTACTACAGGTCAGATACAAAAGGCATTATGCATATAAATTAAGCCAGTGAATACATGGAAAATAGTTGGAATGGTGCCCAGGTACATAATAAGTTCTATGGAAGTGTGTGTTTTGTTGTTTTATTATTTTATATTCTGTACTCTGTGTAGAGGATTAAGGCATCTAGTATAGAACTGAAGTAGGTGACCTTTTTATTATTTCTGGCCTGCAATTCTGTGATACCAATACTTTTCCTAAAACCAACATTATTGGCATGAACCATCTATTGACAATAGATAAAATAATATGGTAAATAAATCAATTTTTTTGGCTCATAGCTAATAATTAGTATCATGTTACATGCAGTGAGTGAATTTAGGATTAGCTCTTTGGACACTGGGACTGGAGATGATTTTTCCTCATCTACTTTTGTTCATTTTCTGAATTTCAAAAATAAACCTACATTACTATAAATTACCCAACAGAAACCACAAAAAAAGTGATTTTGTTTAAAAATTAACATAAGTGTAAATTATAGATTTTCCAGATAACACACATTGTGTGGTGGTGATGAGATGTGAAAAATCAGAAAAGTTATGGACGTCTTGATAATTAAAGTTAGCTCCATGCAGAAACGGGAATGCAGGCTTTGTCTAGATAAGGGAAAGAAAAGAACATTCTAGATAGATTGTAAGACTTGAGAGACATCTCAAGGGGTGAAAATGGAAGCAAATAAATGAGTTAATTTGAGATGAATTTGGGGCACTGGTTGGGACTTTGGGGTACAACAGGAGAAAGGTGTAAAGAGAAAGAGAGTTTGGTGTAATCTAGTGAAGATTTTATAGCAAGTAAATCATGTTCCGGAGCTAGGCTGTATTAGCAAGTGACTTTAAGGCCCTAACGAGGTGTTGAGGGATAGTTTTTCAGGATATGTGTCATTCTGTAAGGGGTAAAATGGTCCCCCAAACATGAATACCCCACTTGGTATCTGCACATATTACATTACAGGGCAAAAGGTGCTTTACAGATATAATTAGGGCTACAGACCTAGATTGTCTGTGTGGACTCTGTCTAATCATATGAGCTTTTAAAATAAAGGAGAGAACTTGCTTTTGTGGGAGTCAAAGTGATATGGCAGAAGTCAAGGTGAAAGAAATTCTAAGCCTAAGAAGGGGTCATCATGTCATTGCTGGTGGCTCTGAGATGTAGGAGCCCATGTGCAAAAACCAGAAAGAGGGCCCTAGGAGCTATGGGCAGCTTCTGGGTGATAACCAGCAAGGAAACAGGTACCTCAGCCCTACAGACATAAGAACTGGATTCTGTCAATGACCTGCATGAGCATGGAAGAACCTGCTCCCCCTAGAACTTCCAGTTAGGAGTGCAGCCCAGCAGGTACTTTGCTTTGGGCCTTACAAGAGGCCTTGTGAGAAGCAGAGAACCCAGTTGAGCCACCCTGTACCTGGACTTTTGACCTATACAAATATGAAATAATAAGCGGATATTAAGCAGTAAAATGGGTGATAATTTGCTATGGAAGAGATACTAAACTAATGCACATTTCTTGTTGAATACAAGAATTTGAATTTGGATTTGAATTTGAATTTGAACCCATAATCTCCTGATTCATAATACAGCAGTTCTCTTTTGAACGTCAGAAGCTGCCAGGGCACAGCTCCTTAAGTTGATTGATACCTCTGACATTTCAAAGTGAATTTTGATGTGCTGCTGGATTCGGTTTGCCAGTATTTTATTGAGGATTTTTGCATCAATGTTCATCAAGGATATTGGTCTAAAATTCTCTTTTTTGGTTGTGTCTCTGCCCGGCTTTGGTATCAGGATGATGCTGGCCTCATAAAATGAGTTAGGGAGGATTCCCTCTTTTTCTATTGATTGGAATAGTTTCAGAAGGAATGGTACCAGTTCCTCCTTGTACCTCTGGTAGAATTCGGCTGTGAATCCATCTGGTCCTGGACTCTTTTTGGTTGGTAAGCTGTTGATTATTGCCGCAATTTCAAATCCTGTTATTGGTCTATTCAGAGATTCAACTTCTTCCTGGTTTAGTCTTGGGAGAGTGTATGTGTTGAGGAATTTATCCATTTCTTCTAGATTTTCTAGTTTATTTGCGTAGAGGTGTTTGTAGTATTCTCTGATGGTAGTTTGGATTTCTGTGGGATCGGTGGTGATATCCCCTTTATCATTTTTTATTGCGTCTATTTGATTCTTCTCTCTTTTTTTCTTTATTAGTCTTGCTAGCGGTCTATCAATTTTGTTGATCCTTTCAAAAAACGAGCTCCTGGATTCATTAATTTTTTGAAGGGTTTTTTGTGTCTCTATTTCCTTCAGTTCTGCTCTGATTTTAGTTATTTCTTGCCTTCTGCTAGCTTTTGAATGTGTTTGCTCTTGCTTTTCTAGTTCTTTTAATTGTGATGTTAGGGTGTCAATTTTGGATCTTTCCTGCTTTCTCTTGTGGGCATTTAGTGCTATAAATTTCCCTCTACACACTGCTTTGAATTTGTCCCAGAGATTCTGGTACGTTGTGTCTTTGTTCTCGTTGGTTTTAAAGAACATCTTTATTTCTGCCTTCATTTCGTTATGTACCCAGTAGTCATTCAGGAGCAGGTTGTTCAGTTTCCATGTAGTTGAGCGGTTTTGAGTGAGTTTCTTAATCCTGAGTTCTAGTTTGATTGCACTGTGGTGTGAGAGACAGTTTGTTATAATTTCTGTTCTTTTACATTTGCTGAGGAGAGCTTTACTTCCAACTATGTGGTCAATTTTGGAATAGGTGTGGTGTGGTGCTGAAAAAAATGTATATTCTGTTGATTTGGGGTGGAGAGTTCTGTAGATGTCTATTAGGTCTGCTTGGTGCAGAGCTGAGTTCAATTCCTGGGTATCCTTGTTAACTTTCTGTCTCGTTGATCTGTCTAATGTTGACAGTGGGGTGTTAAAGTCTCCTATTATTATCGTGTAGGAGTCTAAGTCTCTTTGTAGGTCACTCAGGACTTGCTTTATGAATCTGGGTGCTCCTGTATTGGGTGCATATATATTTAGGATAGTTAGCTCTTCTTGTTGAATTGATCCCTTTACCATTAGGTAATGGCCTTCTAACCTGAAGTCTGTCCTTCATACATTTATAAAGGCTTCAGAATTCTATAGAAATCTAAAAGTTCATTTTTAAAGTGAAGTCTGAAAGTAAAGTCTGAAAAAGCACTTTAAGCACTGTTTACACATTTTCACTGAAATGCTTCAGCCTCTTTTATTCTAGTTGCAATGGGACTGGGCTAGGTAGGTGACATATAATAAATGGAGGAAATACTGATTGTGAAAGAGTTTATAATTTAGGTGGAAGAAGGGGCTTAAACATATGCAATATTAAATCAGTTAAAGACTGGATATGTCCTTTCTTCTGTCATTCAGCTCAACTATGTTCTAATAATGTGATGAGGATGATAATAGCTAACACTCAAATAGCACTTACTCTGTGTCAGATCAATCAGTCCCGATGATTTATACATGTTAATTCGTCTAAATCTCACAACAATCCTATGAGGTAAAGGACTGTGACTCCACCCCACCATCAGGAAACTACAGCTTCTCTCAAGGTTGGCATAAAATAATTAGAGATTTCCTACTCTTGTTTTAGATTTTTGGATCTCGGGTTCTGAATCTTGTTCTTCTAGGAGGCTTCACTTGTTAACAGTTTTTATGTGTAGAATTTCTAGCTGGAAACAGTCTTTACCAATCTGAGTTTATCCCAATATCAGTCTTTGTAATGTAACATCCCTACACGGTTCTACTGGAATCTGTCCCTACAAATAAGAGATTGCTACCATAGAAGATCCCTAGAATATCTGGGACTTGACTGTTGATGTAGTTACACAATTGCTACAGTTTATAATCTTACCTCCAAAGGGCATGATGATTGAGAAAAGATATGTATGGAATGGTGTGTAACGTAGAATAAAAGACATAGTAAGGCATGAGTTTAAAAATTATATTATGGCTTTGGAGATGCTTTGTTAAATAAACTGTATCATGAAAATCCACTTGAGAATCATTTATGAGCTTTTTGTAGATTGAATAATACACTGGGTCTACCAGAAAACACCAAAAAAAGTAACTTGAGACATAAAAATTAAAATTTTAATGATGTAAACATAATGTTTTATTTCATTATTACAACAAAAATTAAAATGTCTAACATAGACTTATTTCCTTAAAATACATTTTATATACAAATTTTTATTTATCAGGAAATTCAGGTAGATCAGCAGTTAGGGCTTCAGAGAAATTACCAATCAGAGGTTGTAAGAGCAGCTTTGAAAACTGAAGACACAGATACACCTGCTCTTTTGAAAAGATGTTGGTGTCGTTAGCTTGCTCTTCTGAGTTCTTGTAAACATCTATAGTTTCTCCTGTTGTTTGTACCATGAAATTCATGAGATTTCCATGACAAGAAATGGTTTCCAACAGTTATTTTTTATCTATTCGTTCAGATTTGTACCACCTCTATTTCTGTCAGGTGGATTAGATGGCCATAACATCACCAACTGTTCAACTGCAGGCTAACAGATGTCACCAACTCCCATGTGACATGAACAACCCCCATGGTCTCCAAAGAGAACATGCTTGTTCTCTTTTGGTAGTGGGGTGATTAGGAAATGAGACATTCTTAAAACAAATCTTTAGAACAATCCTTAGGGCACTTCTGATATACACCTTCCCTTGTAAAACATCTCCTGTAGAATGTCACAAATTCAATAGACCATTTCCACTGTGGACAGTTCTGGGTATTTGAAAGTTCTTACATTGAGCTAAAACATGTCCTTTTGCAGCTTCTCTCCATTGGTCTGAATTTCAGCCTCAGACTTTGAAACACTTGAAGTTAATGATCATGTTCCCCCTACACCTTCTCAGTAACAACTGTAAACATTTTACTTGTGTTCTTGATCACAAACATATGTACCAGGAATGGTGCCAGGAGTCAGTTTCATAATGATGAATAAAGAAGTCCATTTCAGTGGGCTTATAAACTAGTTTTGGAGCCCTCCAGCTAAAGAGGAGATTTCATTAGAGTGTGATAAGTGCTATAATTGAAACAAGTATAGAGTGCTATTGGAGAATAAACAGGACTTCACACAGGAGAGGTGAGTGGTACTCAGGAGAAGATGGTACCTAAGTTGGGATCTGAAGGGTAAGTAAGTGACAGCCATACAAGGTGGGGAGGTGGGGAGGCATTCCGGACAGAATATGTGAAAAGGCCTGGGGCAAAGAGAGAGCATAGTCCATCCAGGGAATAGCAAATGCCATATTTTAATAAGCTTTGAGCATGGATTTTGGAAGGAGGAATGGAGATAGAGATGATACTGAAGACCCGATCAGAAGAACACTATATATGCAGTATCAGACATTGGACTCTGTCATAGTGTCATGCAGAAATTTTGAAGAGTTTTTTGGGAAAAGATATAATATTATAAAATTTATATTTTAGGATGATTTAGTCTGACTGCAGAGTAGAGGATGATGTGGGATGGAGAGAGAAAAATTAGAGACAGAGGCCTGGGTAGGAGACAGTGATGGGCTGAGCTAAATCAGGGATACCTTACTTCCTGGCTTGGGACTATGCTGTCTGATGGTGTCATTCATGGAGCAGATTTGTGGAGTGCAGCGGAATTGGTAAAAAAGTGACTTCAGTCTAGCTTCAGTGGCTCACTCCTGTAATCCCAGTACTTTAGGAGGTTGAGGCAGGAGGATTGCTTGAGCTCAGGAATTTAAGACCAGCCTGGGCAACATAACAAGATGTCATCTCTAAAAATAATTTAAAAATTAGCCAGGCATGGTGGTGTGTGCCTGTCCTCTCAGGTACTCGGGGGGCTGAGGCAGGAGAATTGCTTGAGCCCTGGTCATGGAGGCTGCAGTGAGCCATGATTGGACCACTACACTCCAGCCTGGGTGACAGAGTGAGACCCAGTCTCAAAAAAAGAAAAAGTGAATTCATCTTTGGAAATGTTGAGTTTGAGCCACTAAGTGGGACTTTCAGGTCCAGAAGGTAGATGGCTGTGGGGATCTAGGGCCCAGGAAATATGGGCTGGAAATGCAAACATAATTGAAGTAGTGTGAGTGAATGGAAAGAGAAGAAGGTCAACAGGGTTGAGGATAAATCACTAAGGGACATCAAAGTCTTTATAAAAGGCAGAAGAAGGGGAGCCTTTGGAGAAGAGAAGCAGTAGCCAGAGAGGAAGGAGAAAACCTGGAGCATGGGATGCCATGGAATCCCAGTGGTTAAGAAAAAGGGAGTGAGTGATAGTCAAGTTGTGCAGAGACGACAAGGTAAATGAGGATGGCTGTGTTCGTCAAGTAGAACTACAGGGAGGTGACTATCTCCTGGTCATTCTCCTGTGGATACTATCTACTCCTCATGGACCTTAACAAAACCAAATACAATCCAGATGTTGATCTTTCTGGAGTCCATTTTTTTGTGTGACCTGAATGTCATACCTCTAGTAATATTCCTAAAAACACTGTTATCCATTCTAAGTAATCCAGCTCCCATTAACTCAAAGTATGCTTGTACTCAACTATCAGATCTTTTTAATGTGAACCTCTATCACATTAGGTGTATGTGTAGCAGACTTAATAGACGTTTAAAATCGTAGAAGACTTTATTCTAGTTCATTTTGTTAGTTTCAGATCACTTCTACATATATTAGTCTTTAAATGGCCAGCTATTATCTCAGTTACAATAAAGTTAATATGCATATTTGTTTGCATTAAACAAGTCTATTTAAGTGATTTAAAAATACCCCTAAGTGCTTTGAAACAGATGAGTAAGGATAGATACATTTTATCATCACAGCATGCTTAACAAACCCCTCTTTGATGTGATGACAGCAGTTATTGGGGAAATAACTATCTGTTAAATAAACTATTTGGTGGAGAACAGTAGTTTCTTGGCTGGGCATGGTGGCTCACGCCTGCAATCCCAGCACTTTGGGAAGCTGAGGTGGGCAGATCACTTGAGGTCAGGGGTTCAAGATCAGCCTGGACAACATGGTGAAACCCCATCTGTACAAAAACATACAAACAAATTAGCTGAGCATGGTGGCAGGCGCCTGTAGTCCCAGCTACTCAGGAGGTTGAGGTGGGAGGATTGCTTGACCCCAGAAGGCAGAGGTTGCAGTGAGCTGAGATCGTACCACTGCACTCCAGCCTGGGCAACAAAGTGAAACCTTGTCTCAAAAAAATAAGAAAATAAAAAATAAAAGTGCAGTTATTAAGAAGCATATTTATTTATTTTTTCTAGAATTCCTAAAGTCCATACTAGCTTAACATTATATAATGGCTTAAAAGTTGTATGTTTTTTGGGAATAAAACATGGAAGGATATTAGATTATGTTTCTTCTTAACATTTAGTTTAGGAAATTGAGAAAAATGGGCTCTGTATTTTAAAAACATTTCCATCATGGCATCAAAATTTAAATGTTTCTAAGATTAATAGATTTACTAAAAGCCTTTAGGGAATTTGTGAATTGGCAATTCTATTAAAAATTAATTTGTGAGGACAACCCTTTGGTAACTAAGACCTTTGCCAATATTGCTCTGTCCTCTCAAAATGACGTTCCTTGATTTATTTTTTCTTTTCTTTTCTTTTTTTTTGAGACGGAGTCTTGCTCTGTTGCCCAGGCTGGAGTGCAATGGCGTGATCTCGGCTCACTGCAGCCTCCGCCTCCCGGGTTCAAGTGATTCTCCTGCCTAGGCCTCCCGAGTAGCTGAGATTACAGGTGCGCACACCATACTCAGCTAATTTTTTTGTATTTTTAGTAGACACGGAGTTTCCTCATGTTGGTCAGGCTGGTCTTGAACTCCTGACCATCATGATCTGCCCACCTCCCAAAGTGCTGGGCTTACAGGCATGAGCCACCGCGCCCGGCCCGACTTTCCTTGACTTTATGATTGAGCTTCATACCTTGCTTTCAAGGGCTTCCTCTTCCAGGAAACCTGCTCATGTCTTCTCAGTTAACCTCTCCCATGGAGAAACTCTCTGTCACTCAGAGTTTGCTTGAGTCTTAGCTTTGATGCAAAACAGGTCTGGGAGCCTTTGGATTTTAAGACCGAAGGCACTATTAAAGTGCCAGAGGAAAAAGAAGACAGAATGCTGGACATAAGACTGACTCTGATTCTCACTGAATGTCAAGGCTGTTTTGTGAACAGCCATGTTGGTTATCCAAGATAGAAAGCCAAAACATTTCGACATGTTTCTGACTCTGGTTTCTGATGGGTAACTAGGGGAGAGGGAAAAATTTGGGATATGTTTTATCAGTCCTTTAATCATCCTCTATTTAGACATTTACAAGGCCAAATATAACTGTCAGCTGCAAGTATTTTGAATTGCATAGTTGTTTTATATTGAGTAAACTATATTTTAAATTAAACTTGAAGGTTCTTAAAAAGCCTCGTTGCAATTTTCTTTGTACTTGAATAAATCTTGTCTGTCGAACTGCTACTATAGTAAGTGAATCTTATTTGATTGGATTATAGCATAATTTTATATCTAAATACAGTGAAGGCCACGTTCCTTTACAAATGAATTAAATTAGAGGAGGACAAAGTACAGACTAAAAATTTTCAGTTGAAATGAAGGTTGATATATGGGGCCTTGGAGAAAGTAAGATACTCGTTGAATAGAGCGGTGATTTCTCACCCTGGATGCAATAGAATCACCTAGGAAGCTTGGAAACAACAATGCACACTGATGCCTGGTTCTCTCCCGAGATTCTGATTTAGTTGGGGCCCGAATATCAGTATTTTTTTTAAACCTCTCCAAATGATTCTAATATGCAGTCAAGTTTGAGAACTGCTGAACTAGATGAAAACTCAAGCTATTTAAAGAAAGCATTTCCCAGTAAGCAGACAAAAAGTAGTGACCAAATAACAATTGGAAAAGAAGAAACATGAGAGAAAGATGAGGGAGGGAAACTTTAATGTAAAACTGGTAGAGGTTTACAGTCCATTATTCACAGTCCTACATCAGAAAAACTCTGAAAAACAAAAGTTCTTCATAACTAACTTGGTGGCAAAATCCAACCCAAACGGAATGTATTTGGTGGCAAAACTAGGCTTTTTCTAGTCTTCCTTTATCCCATTTGGTTTGAATAGTAATGCATTTCATAGAAGAAATATTAATGTATCTGACTACAAGTTGCTGCCCCAGACCTCACTGAAGATACCTTTCTGAAATGTGTAAAATTTTGAATTCTGAAATACATTTAGTCCCAGGGGGTTCCGAAAAGGAGTTAAGGATTATAGTAGGGAAGGGTTATGATAGGAAAAGCCAAGCTAATGATTTACTGTTTCTGTCAGAGTAAGAACAATGCATTTTTTTCTAATGACCTAGGCAGTGGTTTTGTATCCTCAGTGGATAAAAACCATGGCCAGTATCAGAACATGGTTCTACTACATTTGGTACATTTCTCAAGCCTAACCCAACAGTGGCTCTATTTCGGGCATGGTGAGAGGAACTCAGGTTAGCCAACAACACAGTTAGATTACAGTAGAAAAATCATCATTGTCCTATAAAAGACTCTTCAGCATAACAAATGACTCCAGAATCTACAGATTTGAAACAACGTGTATTTATTATGTTAGTACCGGGTCTGTCTCACAGACCCTGGCGGTTGGATGAAATGAGTACTCAGACACAGGTAAGCAGTGTGAGAGCACCTAGGTGACTGCCTGGCTCTAGTGGCCAGAGAGCAGCCCTGAGAAGCTGGAGCTGCTTGCTTTTATTCAGTGCAGGCGCAGTGCCGAAAACCTGGAGCCAACACTACCTGTAGGTAATTAACATTCATTGTTCCCCTTTCAGGGAACGTTAGGTGTACATAGATGATCAAAGGTCAGTTCCTGGTCAACATAAGTAAGCAAGCTTGTTTAAGATAAATTCCCCCACTCTTTTGTACCTACTCCTTGCCCTCTGCCTCAGTTTTATAGAACAGCTGCCTTCACCTGTTCTCCCCCGGGGCTCTGCAGAACCTTCCGACCTTTCAGAAGGTTTGTGTCCTTTCCCTATAGTTTTTCCCACCAATCTGACCGATCCCCCACATGTTAGGAGTTGGGAAGCACCTTAGCTAGGTAGTTCCTGCTCAGGGTGTCTCAGGAGGTTGTGGTCAGAATGTCAACCAGAGCCTCAGTTATTTGAAGGCTCAACTGGCACTGGAGCATGACATTTCTTTTCCAGTGCCAACAGGTCCCTTATTAGCACACAAAGAAAAGTGTAGTCCCTGTTTATGTAATTGCTCAGAGTTTTAGTTTTCAGTTCAGTTTCATATAAACCTAACAATTATTTGCAAAGGCCAGCTTTGAATCCTTCTGACATGTTCTGAAGATTTCTGCTGGGAGTAGCTTATGACAGGGGAATGCCTTCTCTGAATTTTCATTGTCCTCCCTCGGGAAGTTTTTTCTCTCCCCTGAGTTCTTTCTGTGTTTGTATAAATAGGGTTGTCTCTTTAACCACTTCTTGTGGGCTAATGAGTGAGTGTCAATTGCCCAGGATAATGTGAAGAAAAGGCAAACAGGTTCCTGCCTCAGTGGAGTTTCCAGCCAAAATATAGGCATTAGTCACACAACTTTAAATGATTAATTGATTGCTAGGTCATTTAAAAAAAACAAAAAAGAACTGTGAAGATGCTGTAGCAGCATAAAAGGGATCTTACCCAGTGTGTGCTCTGCTTGATCAGCACTTTCCCCTTTGTGTCTTGTAGGAAGACTAACCTATCTTTGGGTTTCTTTTTTTTTTTTTTGTCAAAACCTTTTTCCCTCCCAGTGCAGAAACACGGAAGCTATTGTACATCCTACTTTGCATAAAATACTCGTATCCTCCCATGGCAGAGGTTCAGTTGATGTAGTGTAGTACAGTACAGTAATCTCATTTATTTTATGTAAAAAAGCAGCCTAGGTTCTAAGTTGAACTGTGAAGTTCTTCGTGTCTTTCTCACTGCCTGTCTCTCACCCTCCCAAGTGCCCCGGAAATGCTCCATTTTTTGCTTGCTCATCTCATTCCTTTCTTTCTCTGTCAATTCTTTGAAAAGCTGTAGTGTTATACAATGGTGGGAATATAATCCTTTCCTTTTCTGAGCTGTTTCTATTTTGGGCATCATTTTCTAATTGGAAAAGGAAAAACTGAGAATCCCATAAAGGGAATTCAGGAAAATTAAAAGCGGAAGCTGGAGATGACCGGTTTTGATCCTTTGTGAGCAAATTAAGTGATCCACCTCATGCATGATTTTCCATCTCCGCCTTCTCCGTGTGTGTGTGTGCCATAGTGGGGTTTTCCCTTGGAGGTCATAGAATTTAGAAACCATTGACAAGACCCTTGTGAATGTTTATAATTTGCCTCTTTGTCCCAACTCCAAATATTTGTGACACTGTGAATGAAGAAAATCCTAAAAAGAACTGGTAATACTACAATAAACCTTACAAATGACTTAAAATGTGTAAAATATGCAGTAATTGATATTTTTACTTTGATGCTTTTTAAATTTATTTGAGTATGCATACCAGTACTTACGAAGGTTTTCTTGTGGTCATTCATCACTTCTGTCTGCCTCAGTACTCTTCCCGCTAAGTTCTTTAACTGTAAACTTTCCAACTGTGAGCATTTTCAGAGCTCAAACTCCTAAGGTTGGAGAGGGACTGATTGTCTTCTCACTGCTGTGTAATTTTCCTGAGAGAATCTTACGGTGTCAAAGAATCAGCTAAATCAAGACTATGCATTTTTGAATGGCTTTCACCTAACCCATCAAGGAAAGTGCGGCAATAAAGACAGTACATGGGACAAGCTGCCTTCTGCAGGGGTGATGATGCCCTGGCCGTTGAGAAAGCCAGTCCTAGGTGGAGTCTCAGGGTCTAGCATATTGCTACATTTGCCTTCCAGTAAATGTATGTAGATTACGTTAATTTGAATAGCAAATCTGCAATTTAACCTTGAACTCCCTTTAAAGTGTCATTACTGCAATATATTCTGCTGCCTGATACCCCTACCCCCCGAAAAAAAACCCCACCATCACCAGTTCCAAACACCTGAACACACAAACTTCTGAGTTTAAGAGATTGTGTCCTGAAGGGGAGAGAGCTTCCTCATTATGGAATTTTTATTGATACCTTCATGTTATCTTTGAAAGTGACTGTGCTTATCATTTTTGTCACTGTTTCGTGTTCTGCTTTGAAAATGTTTTCAAGGAAGGATTTAAGTGTTCAAAGTGGGAAGGATGAGAGTGAGATTAAGTGCTAAAAACTTTGGACAAGTAAGTAGGGTTTAAGACATTTAGGATTTTAAAGGTCATCTAGTATATTCCCATTTCACCTGCCCTGTGCATTGATGATGCTTCTTTTATGTGGCATATTATCCAAAATGGTTGCTGGAAACTTGTCAGACTTGCAGTGAACATTCATTATATTTGAGCAGAGGTCCAATTAAACCAGGATTACCTATATCAACTTTACTAGAATTTCTGTATAAACTAGCATCTTTGAGGGATAAATAATATTTAATCTTTATTATGGTATCATGTATATTTTAATAATTCATAATTGCATTATATCTGAATATTATATAGTTTTTTTAATGTACTTCCCATCATCACAGGGTAAATACCAGTGTTTTACAATGTATACATTCTGGCAATTGTCTGACTTTTAAAAAAGTAATTCAATATGATTCTTCTAAAAGTTTCTATGCAGAGGTTTTTCCATGTACTAAAAACAAGCAAAAATCAAAAAAGTGCTGGCAGCAAACTTAGGTTTAATTGCAACAGCTCTGAATTTGGGTTGGATATCTAAGAACAAAGTACTGCTTTTGATGGCTACATTTTTCTTCTTCTAATTTGATTTTCCCCCCTAATATTTTATTAGGTGCAGAGAGAGCTAGCAGCTGTTATTGCTTTGAAAGCAAGGAAGTCTGGTAAGTCGTCTTTTATGGGGCTGGAGGAAGATTCTAATTCTTTGGGGGTATTTCACATATCATCTGGTAGTGTGCAGTTGAGTGTATCTCAGGAAGTTGTGGTGTAGAATGCAAAGAATTATACCATTTGTTTTTAAAAATCATTTGTTCTGCCATCAGAATAGTACAGGATGTTATATGTAGTTCTTTAAGATAAAATGTCACTGCTTTGCTCTAATCTATTTTTGATTTCAAGAAAAAATGAAATTTAAAGTTAAAAATATGTTTGAAGTCCATTGCAACCATATAAGGATCTAGGTACATGACAAAGTAAGCCGATCACCTTGGAATTATGTATCTTGATGACAAAGGACAATGGGTACTATAGAGGTGGTCTTTTTTTATAAGGCTTTAAAAAAATCTCAAAGTAGTTTCTTCTAAAAATAATTGAATTGCTTAATGAGATTTCAAAGCAAACATTATTTCTAGGATTGATTGATAGGTCTGATTCCTCATACCTATAGGATATAATCTGTGGAAGTAACATGTGGAAAGGAAAAGGGGGCTTTCAAATACATTTTAAAGGAGAAAATAATCTGCTAGAATTCAATATGAAATGGAGACTCACTGAAGTAGAAAAATGCTTGCTTAGATGGGAGGAATGTCAGTAGGAGGCATCCTTTGCTGCGAGAGGAGGTCAATGCTGAATGGAATGAAAATCAGAAGGGAGGTACTTCTTGGATGATGTTAAACTAGAATAAGACGTTTCAGGTGGAAAGACTATGACAAAATCAAAGTGATGACCAAACTTGAAGAAATAAAAGGGAATGGAAATGTCTCAGGAACACAAACTGTACATTTTATATTTTTCTTTTTCCAGTTAGAAACCCTAAGAATTTGATTTTTTCTCAGTTACTATTTGAACCAAAAGACCTTAGTGTGAATTAGCTTATTACATTCATATTACTTTCTTTGTTGGTTTGGCAGATGTTGAGGACATAGAGACTGGAAGCTATAAAGGTAGTGGGGAGGAGGATGCAAGGAATAGCAATCTTGGGTATTGAACAGAGGGCGGCATGAATAAGGCTCCCCAGTGAACAGCATTATATTTGCAGAGGTGGAGGCCAATGTAGAGAAAGGACATCAATAAAGATTGCAGGAGGGAAATGCAAATCAAAATCACATTGAGATTTCTCCTCATCCCAGCTAGAATGGCTGTTATCAAAAACACAAAAAATAATAGATGCTGGCAAGAATGTGGAAAAAGGGAAACTCTCATACACTGTCGGTGGGAATGTATGACACTATGGGAAATAGAAATAGTACAGCCACTATGGGAAATAGTATGTAGGTTCTTCAAAAATGTAAAAATAGAACTACCATAGGATTCAGCAGTCCCATGGAAATCAGTGTATCAAAGAGATATCTGCACTCCCATATTTATTGCAGTGCTATTCACAATAGGCAAGATGTGGAATCAACTTAAGTATGTATCAACAGATAAATGGATAAAGAAAATTTGGCACATATACACAATGAAATATTATTCAGCCATGAAAAAGAATAAAGCCTGTCATTTGTAGCATCATGGACAAGCCTGGAGGACATTATGTTAAGTGAAATAAGCTAGGCACAGAAAGAAAAATACTGCATGTTTTCACTCATATGTGGCAGCGAGAAAAGTTGATCTCATTGAGATACAAAATAGAATGATGGTTGCTAGGCTGGCAAGGGTAGGAGGGATGAAGAGTTGGTTAATGGGTACAAAAATACAGTTAGAGGAGTAAATTGTCTACTGTTCAATAGCACAGTATTGTGGCTATAGTTATCAATAATCTATTGTATATTGCAAAATAGCTAGAAAAGAAGATTTGAAATGTTCTCAATACAAACGACATATGTTTGAGGTGATGGATATCCCAACTACCCTGATTTGATTATTACACAATATTTGCATGTATTAAAATATTGTGTACCATACAAATATGTACAATCATTATTTATCAAAAAAGTAACTCTAAAAAAAAGATTGTAGGAGGGAGGGCCTAGAAATAAATCGTGCTGGAGCTGATCTTGATTCTTGTCACGATAAAGAGACAAATGTACAGTCCGTACAAGTCGGGATGACAGTGTCTTGAAGGATAGAATTTGATTTTTTAAAATTTCAGAATAAAGTAGAGAAGTAATAAAAAAGTTATAGCATGTCATTGCCAGAGAAAGAGCAAGTAAATACAGATAGAGAGGCTGGAGAAGGGGTGGCTGATTTACACGAAGTGGGATTGGAAAGCCTCTGATTTAGAGATTTTTGAGCCAAGACCTGAAGCTGGTGAGGGAGTGAGTCCTGTGGCTATCCACAGAGTATTTGGGTGGACACATTGTGCCAGATGGGTTTGAGAGACTGCAAGGAGGCAAGTGAATGAGGCTGAGAGAGGTAGCTTTGCAATGTCAGATGAAGTTTCAACTTTCTGGAGGTGGAGGGAGGGAGATGAAGATGAGCAAGCAAGAACCATACATGTTAGATTGCATAATGTCAAAGACTGGTATGAAGTCAATTTTATTATGTTGTGATGTCAGTGTATGAGATTAGCATGTCTGTTTTCCTTACTTGTTTGATCAATGGAGTTTGGAATGTGAATACAATTTTGGCAACTTCTCAGGGACAGAGTAAAGTGATCTCATACACTTATACTAATGATGGGGACATAAATTCATAGTTTTTCAGGAAAGCAGTTGTTCAGTATATTCCAGTAACTCTATAATCCAATAGGTTCATATGACTGGAGGTCTGGCTGTAGGACATAATCAGACATGCATGTGAAGATTAAGATAGAAGAATATTTGTTGCATTTTTTTTAACAGAAAGTAGAAACAATCCTTAATTCCTTATGATAAGGAAATGATAAAATTGATAGATCAGTGCATTGGAATATTAAACAGCTTTTAAAATGATGTTTGGAAGAATTAATATAGTAATTTTTTCAGTGAAAAAAGTTGTATACAGTAGCATGTATTCTCTTTTTCATGATGAAAATAGCTTTATTTTTTCTTGCTATCATAGTAGAGCATGTTCATTGAAAAGAACTTTTATAATACATGAATGTATGAAGAAGAAATTTGAAAGTTATGTATCATCTCACCAATATAACCACTAATACTCTTATTTTATTTCCAAACATTTTTTAATTTTTAATTTTAATTTTAATTCTTTGTATTTTGGCTATTTCCAATTCTTTTTTCTTTTTTCTTTTTCTTTTTTTGTTTTTTGTTTTTTTAAGATGGAGTCTCGCTTTGTCACCCAGAATGGAGTGCAGTGGCGCAATTTCGGCTCACTGCAACCTCCGCCTCCCAGGTTCAAACAATTCTCCTGCTTCAGCCTCCCTAGTAGCTGGGAATACAGGCATGTACCGCCACACCCGGCTAATTTTTGTATTTTTAATAGAGACGGGGTTTCGCCATGTTGGCCAGGTTGGTTTTGAACTCCTGACCTCAGGTGATCCACCCGCCTCTGTCTCCCAAACTGCTGGGATTATAGGCGTAAGCCACCGTACCCAGCCACCAAATTTTTAAAATTAATATGCAAATATTATATATTATGTATTAATATGCTGCTGATTTAGTAAAAGGATCATCTTATATATGCTCTTTTGAGATAACTGTAGATTTGCACACAATTGTAATAAATAATACAGACAGATCCAGAGTATCTTTTATGCAAGTTCCCCCAATGATAACATTTTGCAAAACTACAGTACAGTATCACAACCAGAACGTTAACATTTTCATCAACACAGCGATCCCTCATGTTGCTCCTTTATAGCTACACTGACTTTCCACTACCTCTTTTCTCTTCTTAATTCCTGGCAATCACTAATCTGTTCTCTATTTCTGTCATTTCAAAAATATTATATAAATAGAATCAGACAGTATGTAACCTATTGAAATGGGCTCTTTTCACATGGCATGATTTTCTGAAGCTTCATTCAGGTTGTTGGATATATCAGTAGCTTTTTCCTTGTTTTTGTTTGTTTGTTTTGAGACAGGGTCTCACTCTGTCACCCAGGCTGCAGTGCAGTGGCACGATACTGGCTCACTACAGCCTTGACCAAGGAAATCTAAAGCAGTCTTCCCACCTCAGTCTCCTGAGTGGCTGGGACTACAAATGCACACCACTACACCCAGCTAATTTTGTTTATTTTTTATAGAGACAAGGTCTCACTACG
Organism: Pongo pygmaeus; assembly: GCF_028885625.2. Lineage (NCBI taxonomy): Eukaryota > Metazoa > Chordata > Mammalia > Primates > Hominidae > Pongo > Pongo pygmaeus. The sequence continues at coordinate 64,420,420 of NC_072379.2, forward strand.
TTGCTCAGGCTGAGTGCTCTCTTTTTTATTGCTGAATAGTGTTCCGTGGCATGAATGTACCGTAATACTTTTAACCATTCACCAATTGAAGGATATCTGGGTTGTTTCCAGTTCTTTGGCTATTTTGAATGAAGCTACTACAAACATTCCTATTTAGGGTTTTTTGTATATGTGAGCCTATCTTCATTTCTCTAAATACTCAGGAGTACAATTGCTGTGTTCTGTGTTTATATGTTTAGTTTTTTGAGAAACAGCTAAACTATCTTTCACAGTAGCTGTGCCATTTTTACATTCTCACTAGCCATGTATAAGTGCTCCAAATTCTCTCAGATTCTCTGCATCCTTGCCAGCATTTGGTATCATTATTATTATTTTTTTTAATTTTAGTCATTCTGATAGGTGTGTAGTGATATCTCGTTGTCGTTTTTATTTGCATTTCCCTGATAGCTAATAACGTTGATCTTCTCAAGTGCTTATTTGCCATCTGAATGTTGTTTTTGGTGAATTGTTTGTTGATGCCTTTTGCCCATTTTTTAATTGAATTGCTTGTTTTTTTGTTTTTTATTGTTGCGTTTTGAGAGTTCTTTATGTATTCTAGGTAGTAGTTCTTTGTTGATAAGGACTGGTTGGCAAATATTTTCTTCTAGTCTGTAGCTTGTCTTTTTCATCCTCTCAACAGAGTCTTTCACAGATCAAAGGGTTTTAATTTTGAAAAAGTCCAATTTATTAATTTTTAATGAGTCTTTTAATGCTTTGGGGTTAAATCAAAGAACTATTTACCTAGCTCTAGAGTCCAAATATTTTCTATGCCTTTTCTTCCCCTAAAAGTTTTAGTTTTATGTTTTACATTTAAGTCCATGATCACTTTTGAGTTAGTTTTGATATAAGGTATGAGACTTAGGTCAAGTTTCTCTTTTTTTTTAGCCTATGAATGTTCAGTCACCTCAGCACCATTTGTTGGAAAGACCATCTTTCCTCCAATTGCTTTTGCACCTTTGTCAAAAGTCATGTGGGCATATTTGTATGGGAGTATTTCTGAGTTCTTTGTTCTGTTCCATTGAACAGATTCCATTGGTATCCATCAATACTACAATATTGATTACCGTAGCTATATGTAAAATCCATTTTTATAGGATTAATATTGTTATTATTTTTGAGACAGGGTCTCACTCTGTTGCCTAGGCTGGAGTGTAGTGGCGCAATCACAGCTCACAGCTCACTGCAGCTTTGACCTCCCAGGCTCAAGCAGTCTTCCTGCTTCAGCTTCCTGAGTAGCTGGGGCTACATGCAGGCATGTGCCACCACATCTGCCTAATTTTTTTAATTTTTTTATTTTTGGTAGAGAGGGGTTTTGCTATGTTGTTCAGGCTGGTCTTAAACTCCTGAGCTCAAGGTGCGTGATGATCCTCTCACCTTGGCTTCCTGCACCCAGCCTAAATTTTAAATCAGTAATATAGTTTTACATCATTTTTATTAATTGTATATACTAGCAGTTTAATTCTCGGTTGTACATTTAGGTTTTTAGTTTTTTTTTCCATTGTAAATAATAATAGAAGAACCTGAATGTACATTTTTGTACATATCTCTTTGTGCCCTTTTCCAATTATTCCCTTATAACAAATTACTAAATGTGGAATAGCTAGGTGTGGACAGCGTTAAGGTTTTATTTTTCACATTTAGGACTTTAAGTCCTCTAAAATTAATTTTATGTGTATGGTGTGATGTGGAAATCAAAATGTTTTCCTTATGTTAAGCCAGTTACCCTATTAGCATTCATTGAATTCTTTGCTCACTGATCTATAATGCTTACTCCATTATATATGAAGTTTATATATACGCTGTGCTTGGATTTATTTCTGGTCTCTGTGTTCCACTGATCTATTTACCTTTCCTTGTGCCTACACTATCCTGTTTTAATTACCAATGCTTTATAATAAGACTTCAGGGGAGAGTGGGGCATTGGGCGGGTAAGGCAAGTCTCTTCTTACTTTTCTTGTTCTCTTCAAAGTTTTAATTTGTCAAGTTCCATGAAAGTCTCTATAGGGATTTTTTTAATGTGTATTTACTTTATAGATTATTATATAAATCTGATATTTTTGAGATAATGTGTTTCTATCAATGAATATAGGGTATCTTTCCCTGTACAAGTCTTCGACATTTTTGTTGGATGTATTTTTAGGTACCTTGTAGTTTTGATTACTATTGTAAATGAACTATTTTTGGTAATATCTTTTTTTTTTTTTACTGGTCCTAATCTCTGCATTGTGTGATGGTTCCTCAGTCTTTTTCTTTAATGAAATTTCTCTTTTTTTTTTTTGATAGACTTAATTTTTTAGAGCAGTTTTAGGTTCATAGCAAAATTGAATGCAAAGTGCAGAGAGTTGCTTTATACCTCCTGCCCCACACATGTACAGTCTCTCCACTATCAGCATCCTACTCTGGTTTGGAATGTTATGTTTTTTACAATAACGGAACCTCCATTGACATGTGGTTATCACCCAAAGTCCATAGTTTAGGGCTCACTCTTGATGTTGTACATTCTATGGGTTTGGAGAAATGTATAATGACATGTATCCACCATTATAGTGTCATACAGAGTAGTTTTACTGCCCTAAAAAATTCTATGTGCTCCACTTATTCAACTCCATGTTCCTCTAACCCACTACAACCATTAATTTTTTTTTTTTTTTTTGAGACGGAGTTTTTGCTTTTGTTGCCCAGGTTGAAGTGAGTGCAGTGGCACGATCTCCACTCACTGCAACCTCTGCCTTCCGATTTCAAGCAATTCTCCTGCCTCAGCCTCCCAAGTAGCTGGGATTACAGGCACCTGCCACCACACCCGGGTAATTTTTGTATTTTTGGTAGACGGGCTTTCACCATGTTGGGCCAGGCGTGGTAGCTCACGCCTGTAATCCTAGCGCTTTGGGAGGCCAAGGTGGGTGGATCACGAGGTCAGGAGTTTGAGACAACCATTAATCTTTTTACTCTCTCCGTAGTTGTTGTCTTTTCCATAATGTCATATGGTTGGAATCGTACCATACGTAGCCTTTTCAGACTGGCTTCTTTCACTTAGTAATATGCATGCAGAGTCTTTTCATGGTTTCAGAGCTCCTTGGTTTTTAGTGCTGCATAATATTCCATTGTCTGGATGAACCAGTTTATCCATTTACTTACTGAAAGACATCTTGGTTGTTTTCAAGTTTTGGCAATTATGAATAAAGCTTTGGATATGCAGATTTTTGTGTGAATGTAAATTTTCATCTCTTTTGGGTAAGTACCAAGGAGTTTGATTGCTAGATCGTGTGTTAAGAGTATGTTAAATTTTATTAGAAACTACCAAGTTGTCTTCCAAAGTGGCTATACTATTTTGCATTCTTACCAGCATAATTGAGAGGTCCTCTTGCTCCACATCCTCACCAGCATTTGATGTAGTCAGTGTTCTAGATTTTGGCCATTCTAATAGGCCATTTTAATAGATGTGTAGTGATATCTTGTTGTTTTCATTCACAGTTCCCTAATGACATATGATGTTGAGCATCTTTTCATGTGCTTATTGTATGTCTTCTTCATTGAGGTATGCGTTCAGGTCTTTTGCTCATTTTTTAATTGGTATGTTTATTTTCTTATTGTTGAGTTTGAGTTCTTTGTATATTTTGGATAACAGTTCTTTATCAGATATGTCTTTTGTAAAATATTTTCTCTCCGTAGCTTGCCTTTTTATTTTCTTTAGTGTCTTTGCAAAACAGAAATGTTTTTATTTTAATGAAGTCTAGCTTATCAATTTTTTCTTGCATGAGTCATGCCTTCGATGTTATATTTACAAAGTCATCACCAAATCTAAGGTCATCTAGATTTTCTCCTATGTTATAGTCTAGGAGTTTTATAATTTCACATTTTACATGTAGGTCTGGGGCCCATTTTGAGTTCATTTTCAAGGGAGTAATGTCTGTGTCTAGGTTCTATTTTTATTTTATTTTATCTTTTGCATGTGGATATCCAGTTGTTTCTGAACCACTTGTTGAAAAGACAGTCTTTTCCCCATTATATTGCCTTTGCTCCTTGTCAAAGATCAATTGACTATATTTGGATCTATTTCTGGGCTCTCTATTCTGTTCCATTGATCTATTTGTCTATTCTTTTTTTTTTTTTTTTTTTTTGAGATGGAGTTTCACTCTTGTTGCCCAGGCTGGAGTGCAACGGCGCGATCTTGGCTCACCACAACCTCCGCCTCCCCAGTTCAAGTGATTCTCCTGCCTCAGCCTCCTGAGTAGCTAGGATTGCAGGCATGCAGGTGCCACCATGCCCGGCTAATTTTGTATTTTTAGTAGAGACAGGGTTTCTCCATGTTGGTCAGGCTGGTCTCGAACTCCCAACCTCAGGTGATTTGCCTGCCTTGGCCTCCCAAAGTGCTGGAATTACAGGCGTGAGCCACCGCATCTGACCTATTTGTCTGTTCTTTCAACGATACCACACTGTCTTGATTGCTGTACCTTTACGTTAAGTATTGAAATTGGGTAGTGTCTGCCTTCCAACTTTGTTCTTCACTTTCAATCTTGTGTTGACTATTCTCAGTTTTTTCTCTCTCCATAAAAACTTCATAATCAGTTTATCTGTATCGACATCTATTATCTCTTCTAGTTGGCTCTTTTTTTGTTGTATGAGAATTTTCGATTTTGTGTCCCTTAAAATTGTTTAACTCCAATGAGTTCTAATAGCTTCCTTAAAAATTATCTTGGATTTTCCACATGGACAAATTCATCATCTGTCAATGATGACTGTTTTGTCTATGTTTACCAATGCGTATAATTCCTTTTTCCCCATATTATAATATTTCATTAGAGCCTTGCAGTATAAGTTTGAATAATATCAGTGATAGTTGTCATTCTTATTTTGCCCCTGACTTTAATTAAATATAATGTTTTCTGATTAGAAGAGCAATATAAATGAAGAAGATTTTATTAGGAAAAAACAGAGACATTTCTTTCTTACAACCCCTCCCCACCCTGAACTACAATAAATTTGGGAAACAATCTAGGGGTAAAAATAACCAACAAGATATATATTACTGTATTCAAAGAATTCAAATATGGAAATATTAGAGATACCTGACTGATTCACTGTGCATTCTCAATGCTTGAGTTGGCATTGAGTGTGGATGTAAAGGAACAATGGCAAGGTACAAAAGAGCCTAAGTCATAGGTGTTGTATTCATTCGTTCCTTTATCAAACTCTAGCTGGGCACAAACTATATGCTGAATGCATATAGTAAGTCACAGGATACAATAGTGAGCAAGGACAAGTATGGCCCCTGCTGTTTTAAAATCATAGCATATGTTTCATAAATAGAATGCATTAATGAGTCAGTGACTGTCAGAGAAAGGTAAACTTATTATTGTGATTTTAGGAGGTGATCAAACGCGGAACCATTAAACATGGCCTTAATTAAGTAGAGTTCCAGCTGCAGAATGGTGTCTTCTATGTATGCTTCTTATTTTTAAAACTATTTTGAATATTTTTTAAAGGAGAAGAAAAATAAGCTAATATACATCAAATAAAAAAGTATTTAAAATGATAGCTGGCACATCTGGAGCTTGACAGAAGGAATTGATTACTATCTTATGTCTTATAGTAAAACTGTTAATTAGGGCTCAGGTGGTCCTGCCAGATTTATGTCTAACAGCAAGAGGTTATTAAAATGAGCAGTAATGTAAAAAATTTTTGTTTCAGCCCACTGTACAAACAGAAATAAAAGTAACTGCCAATCAATGTAGGTTTTATAAATAATTAAAGGCTGTAGCTTAGTAAAAAATCCATTTGTTGTAATTTTCTAAAAGGCCATTAGGATGTGCCTTTGAACAGTTTTCTACCCTAAGAGCGAACCTTAGTGGATGTGAATAGCATTTTAAGGCTTCATAAGATTTGCAGAAATTTGCACAGATATCCTTGCACTTCTTTCTCATTGTTGGATTGCTTATTCTCCTGCTAATGTTGGCTCATTAGTGTCTTGGGAGATGTGTTACTTCTCTTTTCCAGGGAATCCAAAGCACTTTTAGCTCTCATTATCTTTAGATCATATGAAATTTGTGCCATGGTGGGCTTCTATTTCTGGAAAGCCAGAAATCTCATAGTAAATCTCCTTCGCAGTGTTTAAATTTCTCTCTCTGTCCTTAGCCCATAGCTAGTTAAGTGTTTAAAACTGAAGTATCTGGGATTTTAAAGTTTGAAAAGGAAAGAAAGGGCTCCAGGCTCTGTTTTATTTTTGCCATTACATGTCTTTGCGACCTTAGCTTTGTGATTTCAATTTGTATCTTGCAGGGGCTGGTGTGAAATCTGGTAACCTCAGTGATTCCTTCCAGCTCTAATATTTAAAAATCCTATTCTAACAATGTTTTCACTTTTTACATTCATTCACCTCAGTCACAACCTTGGGACTATTTTATTCAGGATTATTTTAGATGCATGTGACAGAAAAACTAACTGAAAACCAAAAAGGGAATTTTTTGCCTCAAGGACTTTGTAGAGTTTAACAGTCTCAGCGAGGGATTGTCCTGATAGCCCCAAAAGAAGCTTTGCTAAGCGATCTTGTTGGAAGGATGAAGTGCCCACCTCTGGAGCAGCAGGAGAATGGCAGGGGGAGGTAGACAGGTCAAGTCAACCCCGCACAAGCAAAATACATGGCTCTACAAAGAACAGCAGAGGGGAGAATGGCTGCTGGGCAGGCAAGAGTAATGTGATCACCCCAGAAGGAATTGTTTGCACTGTCTCAATCACAAGATTTAGAGAGGAGGTGCCACCCTGAGACTCACACAGGCTAGAAAGTCTGCAGGCAGAATGCAAACTCAGGTTTTCCAACACCTGGTCTCTGGCATTTCCAGCCACACTCCCACTCTTGGTTAGTAATTTTCAAGATAATGAGAGTAAATATGTAACTTGTGAAAAGGCATTCTTATTCTGCTTTTGTTCCTGGAAATTGAAAGGAATGAATTGAAAACTCATAAACTCTTCAAGTTGTGAGTAATAGCATTTTTTCCCTCTTTCTAGGATAAACCAGCCAGGAATTCAGGTTAAAGTGTTCTTCATGTACCAAAATATTTTACTAAGATATTACAATATATATGATATATCAAAGTGTATAAAATGGTTTAGGCTATTGTGTTTTTGGTTTTGGTTCTGGTTTTGTTTTGAGACAGTCTCATTCTGTCACCCAGGCTGGGGTACAGTGGTGTGATCATGGCTCACTGCAATCTTTACCTCCCAGAGTCAGGTGATCCTCCCACCTCAGCCTCCCGAGTCACTGGGACTACAGTCATGTGCCACCATGCCCAGATAATTTTTAATTTTTTTTTTTGGTAGAAATGGGGTCTTGCTATGTTGCCCAGGCTGGTCTCAAGCTCCTGGGCTCAAGCAGTCCTCCCGCCTCGATCTCTCAAATTGCTGGGATTACAGATGTGAGCCATGGTGCCCAGCTAGCTTATTGTGTTTAGCTTTTTAAAACATTATTATTTTTAAGAGGCTAGAACGGATAAGAGAGAAGCCAATGTTTTACGTTAAATTGTTTTTTCTAAGATCATATAGGATACATCTTTGATTCCTATGTTCAAAGAATGTATCCTATATGACCTTAGAATCCTACATTCAAGCTTAAATAGGCATTTGGGGTGGGCATATGGTTTCAACAACCTGGTAACTCTTATTTGCCATGACAGTGAACTCCAGGTAAAACATTCAAGTAGGAAACCCCAGGATCTGGTAATCAAGGTGGACCTGTTAGACTCGGGGTCCCCAATCCCTGGGCCATGGACTGGTGCCTGTCGGTGGCATATTAGGAACTGGGCTGCACAGTAGGAGGTGAGTGGCAGCAAGCAAGCATTACCCTCTGAGTTCCACCACCTGTCAGATCAGTGGCAGCATTCAGTTTTCACAGGAGCGCGACCCCTGTTGTGAACTGTACATGCAAGGGATCTAGGTTGCATGCTCCTTATGATAATCTATTGCCTGATGATCTGAGGTGGAACAATTTTATCCCAAAACCATCCCATCTCCCCCTTCCTCTCCAAGTCCATGGAAAAATTGTCTTCCATGAAACTGGTCCCTGGTGCCAGAAAGGTTGAGGACTGCTCTATGAGACAATCTGAAGGGTTTGATTTTTTTTTTTTTTTTTTTTGAGACGGAGTTTTGCTCTTGTCACCCAGGCTGGAGTGCAATGGCACGATCTCAGCTCACTGCAACCTCCGCCTCCTGAGTTCAAGCGATTCTCCTGCCTTAGCCTCTCAAGTAGCTGGGATTACAGGCATGTGTCACCACACCTGGCTAATTTTTTTTTTCAGTAGAGACTGGGTTTCTCCACATTGGTCAGGCTGGTCTCAAACACCCCACCTCAGGTGATCCGCCTGCCTCGTCCTCCTAAAGTGCTGGGATTACAGGTGTGAGCCACCACGCCTGGCCTTTTTTTTTTTTTTCCTTTTAATTACTCTTTGTCTAAAGTCCCAGCTTTCCAGATCTACTGTGAGTAACAATCACATCACCAGTAACACGATTTTGGAAAACTTAGAGGTTTTAAGCCCCCTTTTCAAGTATATGTATGTAATATTGGGAGCAGTCACATGTTAGCAGGACTCACCATGTGAGGCATTTGTGAGGTTTGAAACTGGACACCAGTGAAAAGGCATATTCTCCTTTGGAGCAGAATATTCCAAAGACAAGATATTCATGTTGCTTTGTCACAAGAAATGAAATTGATGATAGAATATTTTTAACAGTATAAATAAGGCTTTCCCTTTTCCATGTGTAGAAGAAAAAAATAACCTTTATACCTGTGGAATAGCTTCTGCTTTTGTGGTCTTATAAATTTTTACTTTTTATTTTTAGTTGACAGGTTCTTCTTTTAACGTAGCACCATATTAGACTTTACCTTGATCCTTTGGTAAATACATAGCTAATATTTAGGAGAATGCGTGACAAATAGGATTTTAGAATGGATGTTAGTAATAAAATTAAGGGCCAGCAAAGACAGGCTGACTTGTTTAGTATAATTATTGCCATCTCAGATTTCCTTTACCTTTCTGATAATATGTGTTTAATTTTTTTGGAAGAAATTTAAGTTATCTTAAAAAGTTACAGAGATATTATTTTGAATGATCTCCTTTTGATCTTCTTTCCATCTAACTGCTGAGTGTTCTAATACAGAGTGTTTACGCTAAAAAATGCTACATTATAAGAGGAGTCTGTTGGCTGTATTTAAGTAATTAAAAGTTTATGCTTATTTTTTGGTGATATTTTCAACCAAGTACATTTCCCAAGACTTTCACAGCCTCTCAAAGGATGGACCAGGATCCTCTCAGAATTGATTTTTCCAGATAGTTTGTTTCTGTTCTTTTCTTTTCTTTTGCCACATCCTCGATACTGTGTCCGGCAGCGCCCATCACTATCATTTGTGGTCAGCACAGGCCAACACCGATTGTCTGATAACCCCACTGAATGTGTTGTTTAGCATTTGTCAGCCAAGAGGAAAGAAGTGTCATGTGTTTTCCCCTAAAATAATCAACACAACATTCTTGTCTTCCTAATTGATTGATGATTCCTAGCATGTTTTCCCCAAAAGAGAGAGCTTTGCCTAACACCATGCTGATTGTTGAAGTTTGTAAAATCTGTCTCCTTCTCCAGTGCTATAATAACTCCTTGTTCTAACATTTTCAGAGATAGTTCTTCTGTCCCTGCTTGCTGACAAATTTTGTATATTCACATCCTGTCTCCACCGGTGCATGTTCCTGTTGATCAGTGATCAATTCAATGTTTGATGGGTTGTATCTTTCTTTTTTTTTTTTTAAGTGAGGTAAAACCATCATAAGAATCTTAAAACAGTAATTCTTAATGCATTATAAAGTTAAAGTATATTTGAAAATGTAAAATTCTTACAATCAAGAAAGTAATAGCACTGGTAAAGCCCAGGAATAATTGAAAATGCATTCAGCAGATGCTTTGTAAATTTTTTCTAACTCTCCCACTGGGATACAAAGAAAATTGCCTTTAAAAAAAGTCCCATGACACTATCTTTTGTAATTAGAGCTATTAAGTCGAAATGATAAATAACCATTCAGTGGCATACTATAAAAGAAAATAGCCCTTTTCACAGATTTCTCCTGATGAGCAGGAGATCTGAGAGTAGTGAGTATAAGAAGTTAGATTCCTTTAACCCTGAGAATTGTTTAGAATTAAGAAAATCAGAAAGCAAGGGAAGATGATTTTCTTTTTAATCCTTCAATATGGTCATGTCCATTAAGATAGTAAACGAAACAGATTTGCCAAGGAGGTGAATAATCATAACTATAGCAGCGCATACTCCAGAATCCAAGGTTTTTGAGGTCTTGGTTTTCAAAAATACGTGGGGCACTTCAGTCAAGCTGTGTAACACTTAGTAGACAAAGCTAATTGCATTGCTGTAAGTGGAAGCTTGTTCCTATTGTAGGGAATTTGATCCTGGGAAGAAGAACTGAACGCTGATGGTGCCAGTAAGGTGATGTTGCCCAGAGCAAGTTACTGTCTGGTCTTGAGTGGTCCAGGACAATGATTTTAAGCTCTTCAGAGTCCTACTTCTTCTTGCTCATGTTTTATACACATTGCTAAGCCTGGAGGAACAGTTTCCTGAGACATTGAGCAGAGAGGTGGGTGTAAGGCGGGGAAGAGGCATTAAAGAGAGAATCAAGTTTTCTAGTTGAGAGGTAAGAAGCAGCTTCCAGCATTGCAGCTCCTGGGAACATGTTTTTTTTGTGAGGAAACTAGATGAGCATAATGAGTGTACCCTGTGCATAAATCCAATATTAGTTCTGTACCCAAGGTCAAATGAAAGTTAATGACCATTTACACACCAGAGATCTGAAACCCACATTTTATTTCCTACTCATAATGACAAAAGGGGAGAGCAATTTATATTTAAATTGATTTAAATTTCAAAGCATAAACACAGAGGTCTCCCTGGCACCTCCACTTTTTTTTTTTTTTTTTTTTGTCAATGAAACTTCCTGGCAGGGCTCAACTTTCATGAAAATGAAATCCCATCCCGTATCATTTTCCCAATGTGGACAGGTTTTTGTTTTTTGTGGAACTACTTCATTCTCACCCTGCTTGGTTAGTGACACCAAATCAGAAGTCAGCAGTGCAGTCAGGGCCACTTTATTTAATGATTTAGGTTTTGCATTTGTTGAGCTAATTAGCTGATTGTGGCAACTAATGGCTGTCCTTAATACACTGTTGACTGGGCAGCTACTCCCCTGAAGCCTGCCAGCTTCTTTGTCCTTGGTTCCCTGGTGAGTGGAAGCTGGTTCCCAGATGAATCTGTGATACATGCCACCCAGCATTCTGAGGCAGGGCCCAAGAGGCCATTATGCTAATTACCAGGTGCCCTAAACGGGACATGCATCCACTTATAACCCTGTATCTGAAAAATTCTGTGTATTTGAGTAAATAAAGGTTTGCATTGGAGGGTGCATGAGTGGTTGCTGGGGGGGTGGCATTGTCTATGATTTATTTTTAGAATTTACAATTCTGTGACTGCTTCTCTGTAAGGTACAACATTTTTATATTATATTTTGCTTTTGCAATCTGTAGATGTTTTAAAATATTAAATATTAAAATATTGGAGGAAATATTGGGAGATGATCACATAATTAAATGGAAAACTTTAATGGCTAAAATCATGTCTCTTATATACTAAAATATTCCTTAAGAAGAAAAATCCTTGCCATATGCTGTTCTTATAGAGTTATGAAATTCTGTGGAAAACATGGGCTTCTACCAAAATTTAGCAGTTCTGGGGGTGTGGGCAGGAAATTGGACTCCTACACTGGATGTGTTCCCCCTGATTAATCACTGTCTTTTTTCAGCCTCAGTTTCCATTCTTTTATAAAATGCATTGGTAGGCTTGGTCGATGACTAGAGTACCATGCTGGAGGTCATGTCCTAAGTACCAAGTACTAGGAAGCTCCCCTTCTCTCAATTATACATTGCTGTCTATTCCACAAGAATATGAGAATAATAATTACTAATCATTTATTTTCCTTCCTAAACTTTTTTCATTTTATCGACTTTTTTCCTAGTAAAAATCTACTGAAAGCCTTCTTTTTTCCCCCTGGGGACATTTTCTTCTGTCATTTGTATTGACAAGTAAGAGCTATCAAGGGAAATCTTTGTCCTGGCCGTATGACCCAGCTAGTGTCCATCATTCGTCACATTAAAAGTCTAATTGGATAAACAGACATGCAAATGGAACTGTTCTCAGTAAAACTGGAAATGATATGAACATGGTATGTGAATAAAAGTAAATAATATTCCATAGTAAGTGATGCAAAGTGCATAATTTGCTACAGCTGAATTCCACCAGGATAAGTGATGCTTACGACAAAAGTGAAATTTATATACTATTCTTTTCACTCATGTAATAAAAAATACTTAACACTTGAGAGTTTCTAAATCAGACATTGTCTTTGTAAGCAGATAAGCAAGCCCTGGTTCTAGCTATTTGCATTTTTCAGATAGGTTATAAAAATACTGTATTTTAAATACTGTCATATAGTGATTAAGATTTGTTTTGGGGATAAGATTAGTGATAGACATTTTCACCTGGAGTCAATGAAGGCACGTATTGTACAATTTCAGCTTAAGTGGTACATTTTATTGTGAAGTGTTTTTGTTTGGAGATAAGGAAACATAGATAGATAGATACTTTATAAAATAATCCTAGGTCCTTTCTGATAGCCGCATCAAAGTCCCCCCTTGACTAAATAAAATTTTGTTTTTCTAAAACAGTGGTTGTCAAATTTAATTTGCATAGCAGTTACCTGCAGCACTTTTTAATAGTGCTAATTCCTGGGCTCTACCTCATGGGGCTTTATTTAAGTATAGACTGAGGCCCTGACATCTAAATTTTAACCAGCCGTTAGCCCTCAGTGATTTAGATGCCAGACTTTGACAATCACATTCAAAAGTTTGTATGACCCGCAGAGTTAGGGAATGAGCTGGTGTTTTATAAAGGGTGTTTGGTGGTCTAAGAAACCAATCACAATAGAATAAAACATACACATTATAGTTCTGCGACTAACTTATTTATTGGAGAATTGCCTAACTTTTAGTGTTTCTCTATGAGTAAAAGCTTTATAAAAGGAGAATTATTACCAAGCTTTGTTTGGTGGACAGTCAGGAATAAGCAAATATTCTAACTAAAGTTTCTATACTAAACTTGTCAAGGCTTTTCTTTTTTTTGAGTGGATTTGCACTAGTTTAAAGGATAAGATGGGGTGCAGTGGCTCATGCCTATAATCCCAGCACTTTGGGAAGCCGAGGTGGAGAGATCACTTGAGATCTGGGGTTTGAGACCAGCCTGGCCAACATAATGAAGCCCCACCTCTACCAAAAAAAAATACAAAAATTAGCCAAGCATGGTGGTGCATGCCTGTAGCTACTCAGGAGGCTGAGGTGGGAGAATTGCTTGAAACCTGGGATGCTGGGGTTGCAGTGAGCCAAGATCGCACCGCTGCACTTTAGCCTGGGTGACAGAGTGAGATTCCATCTTAAAAAACAAAACAAAACAAAACAAAAAAGGGTAAATAACTTTAAGCCTGGCTCCAATTAAGTGTATCTGAACTAAGCCATATCCTTGTAAACGGTGTGCAGGTCCCAAGGGCTTGTCTGGTTCTCCTTTTGCCAAGAAGTAGCTAACTTTCATTTAATGAAAATGAAGCATTTGCTTTAAGACTTATTACAATCAATTGAGGAAGTTTACACCTTATCCTGTTATTGTTTTCTGGTAGAAGAATGACTGTGAGAAATTTCAGTTGAGGTTGTCTTTGTAGGCTTAGGAATAGATGGTAGTATTTAGAAATGTTGCCGATTTTCTTCCACCCTGGCTACAATAGGGAGCAAAGCATGATCAATACAATTTGCCATCTTCTTTTATAGGTTCTAGTCTTCTTCACTTTGATTTTTAGTATTGTTTTAGCATGTTTAAAAGGCTCATTTCCTACCTCCTAGTTCTGGAGGTAGAGCTAAGTACGAGTTCTTCCCCTCTGTGTGAGAGGCCTTACAGAGCAGACACACGTTTATCACTTATGCCTAAGAAAGCAAGCTTCCCTGCCCTGCTGGGGATTAGTGAGGAAGATTAAGGAAATAAGAGATTATCAATAATCTCTGGCTGGGAATACTTCTTGCTGACAGTGGAGGAGTTGGGGGCATTGTCCCAGCAGCCTGTGGTCCTCAGGGAAGTGGTGTGTCCATCTGGTCTGGTTAGTAGGGAAGGGGCAGATTCCATCACTGGGCCTCACAAGTATTGGAGCAACACACCCAGTCTGGAAGTTTGGACACTGGGCACCTCACATCTCTAGTTCTCAGCTTCATCACTGAAACTAACCCAAGACTTAGAATTCAAGCTTAGCATTGGCACCTAAATCCAAGTTAGTTGAAGTTGATATGTTTTGTTTATAACAGGCCTCCATGAGTCAACTAATTTCATGGTTAGCCTTGTAACCAAATGGACAGTGTCATCAAAAGATCACATTTATTGGAATGATCCGGGCCCCTCTAAGGGAATTTTTCTAGGGCCTACTCTAGCACAGGGTTTTTGTTTTTTGTTTCTTTTTACTTTGATGATTTTAAAAAATAATTTCAACTTTAATTTTAGATTCAAAGGGTACACGTGCAGGTTTTTTACCTAGGTATATTGCGTGATGCTAAGGTTTGGGGTATGCATGATCCCGTTACCCAGGTACTGAGCATGGTACCCAATAGTTTTTCGGCCCTTGCCCTCCCTCTTTCCCTCATCCAGTAGTCTACAGTGTCTATTGTTGCCATCTTTTTGTCCGTAAGTACCCATTGTTTAGCTCCCACTTATAAGTAAGAACGTGCAGTATTTGGTTTTCCGTTCCTGCGTTAATTCACATAGTATAATGGCCTCCAGCTGCAACCATATTGCTACAAAGGACATTATTTCATTATTTTTATGGCTGCATAGTATTTCATGGTATATATGTACCACATTTTCTTTATCCAGTCCACCATTAATGGGTCTCTGGGTTGGTTTTATGTATATTAGTGCATTTTCATACTGCTATGAAGAAATACCCTAGACAGGGTAATTTATAAAGAAAAAGAGGTTTAATGGACTCACAGTTCCACATGAATGGAGAGGCCTCACAATCATGGCAGAAGGTGAAGGAGAAGCAAATGCATGTCCTAGATGGCAGCAGGCAAGAGAGTGTGTGTGAACTGCCCTTTATAAAACCATCAGATCTCTTGAGATTTATTTACTATCACAAAGAGCAGCACATGAAAAACCCACCCCCATGATTTAATTACCTCCTACTGGGTCCCTCCCATGACACGTGGGGATTATAGGAGCTACAATTCAAGATGAGATTTGGGCGGGGATGCAGCAAAACCACATCACCATGTCTTTGCTACTGTGAATACTGCTGCAGTAAACATATGAGTGCATGTGTCTTTTTGGCAGAACGATTTATTTTCTTTTGGAAATATACCTAGTAATGGGATTGCTGGGTCAAGTGGTAGTTCTATTTTAAGTTCTTTGAGAAGTCTTCAAACTGCTTTCCACAGTGGCTGAACTAATTTATATTCTCACCAACAGTGTACAAGCATTCCCTTTTCTCTGCAGTCTTGCCAGCGTCTGTTGTCTTTTGACTTTTTAATAATAGCCATTCTGAGTGGTGTCAGATGATAACTCATTGGAGTTTTGATTTACATTTCTTGGATGATTAGTGATGTTGAGCATTTCTTCATATGTTTATTGGCTGCTTGTGTGTCTTCTTTTGAAAAGTGTCTGTTCACGTATTTTCCCATTTTTTAATGGGGTTGTTTTGTTTTTCTTGTTCAATTGTTTAAGTTCCTTATAGATTCTGTATATTAGACCTTTGTCAGATGCACTGTTTGCAGATATTTTCCCCCATGTTGTAGTTTGTCTCTTTACTCTGTTGATAATTTATTTTACTGTCCAGAAACTCTTTAGTTTAATTAGGTCCCACTTGTCAGTTTTTGTTTTTGCTGCAATTGCTTTTGAAGGCCTAGTAATAATTTTTTTTTGCCAAGGCTAATGTCCACAATGGTGCTTCCTAGGTTTTCTTCTAGTATTCTTATAGTTTGAGGTCTTACATTTAAATATTTAATCAATCTTGAGTTGGTTATTATAAATGGTAAAAGGTAGGGGTAGGTTTCATTCTTCTGTATATTGTCTAGGCAGTTATCCCAGCACCATTTATTTAATAGGGAGTCCTTTCCCCATTGCTTATTTTTGTTGATTTTGTCAGAGATCAAATGGGTGTGGGTGTGCAGCTTTATTTCTAGGTTATCTATTCTGTTCCGTTGGTCTTCGTGTCTATTTTTGTAACAGTAACATGCTGTTTTGGTAACTGTAGCCTTATAATATAGTTTGAAGTCAGTGAATATGATGCCTCTGGCTTTGTTCCTTTTACTTAGGATTGCTTTGGCTATTTGGGCTCTTTTTTTTATTCCATATGAATTTTAGAATAGTTTTTTTCTAGTTCTGTGAAAAATGACGATAGCTTGATAGGAATGGCACTGCATCTGTAGATTGCTTTGGGCAGTATGGCCATTTTAACGATATTCATTCTTCCAATCCATGTTTTTCCGTTTTTTTGTGTGTGTCATCTATGATTTCTTTCAGCAGTGTTTTGTAGTTGTCCTTGTAGATACCTTTCACCTCTCTAGTTAGATGTATTCCTAGGTATTTTGTTTTTTGTGTGGCTGTTGTAAATTTGATTGCATTCTTGATTTGGCTCTCTTCCTGAACATTATTGGTGTATAGAAATGCTACTGATTTATGTACATCAATTTTGTATCCTGAAACTCTACTGAAGCCACTTATCAGTCCCAGGAGCCTTTGAGATTTTCTAGGTATAGAATCGTATCAGTGAAGAGAGAGAGTTTTCCTAATTGGATGCCTTTTATTTCTTTCTCTTTCCTGATTGCTTGGCATGGACTACCAGTACTATTTTGAATAAGGGTGTGTTATGTTGATATTTTAAGAAGAAAAGCCAAATAGTTGAAGTAGCCTATGGTTTTGTCAGTTTATGTGGAAATTCAAAATACATGTACTTTTATTTATTTGAGAGGAAATATGGCTTAGTGCCTTCAACATGGACTTGAAAAATATACAAAATGGGCAGTCTTTAAATCGTGCTGGGAAACTGGATATCCTCAAGCAGAAGAATGAAATTGGACCCCCTATCTCACACCATATACAAAAACAAATGAAAAATAGATTAAAGACTTAAATGTGTGAATTTACACTGTACACTTCTAGAAGAAAACATAGGGGGAAATCTGTATAACATTGATCTAGGCAATGATTTTTATGGAAATGACCCCAAAAGCACAAGCAATAAAAGCAAAAAAAGACAAATGAGATTACATCAAAGATTACATCAAACTAAGAAGCTTCTGCACAAGAAAGGAAATAATTAACAGAATGAAGAGACAACACACAGAGTGGTAAAAATTACTTATAAACCACACATTTGATAAGGTGTTAATAGCCAACATATATAAAGAATTGAAACAACATGATAGGAAGAAAATCTGATTTTAAAATAGCCAAAGAACTTAGACATTTGTCAAAGGCATACAAATAGCCAACAGGTTTCTGCAAAAAGTGGTCAATATTACTATTCATGAGAGAAATGCAAATTAAAATCACAGTCAGCTGTCACCTGCTACTTGTTAGAATGGCTATTAGCAAAAAGATGAAAGATAAGTATTGATGAGGATATGAAGAAAAGATAACCTTTGTACTTTGCTGGTGGAAATGTAAATTAGTACAGCCATACGACAATATAGAGTTTCCTCAAAAAACTAGAAATATAATTACCATATGACCTAGCAATCCTACTTCAGGTATCTATCCAAAAGAATTGAAATTAGTATGTTGAAGAGATATCTGCACTCTCATGTTAATTTCATCAGTGGTCCCCTACCATTTTGGCACCAGGGACCTGTTTCATGGAAGACAGCTTTTCTATGGACTTGGGTAGGGGAATGGTTTCAGGATGATTCAAGCACATTATTTATTGTGCACTTTATTATTATTACATTGTAATATATAATGAAATAATTATACAACTCACCATAATGTAGAATCAGTGGGAGACCTGAGCTTATTTTCCTGCAACTAGACAGTTCCATCTGGGGGTGATGGGAGACAGTGACAAATCATTGGGCATTAGATTTTCACAAGGAGCACGCAACCTTGATCACATGTGCAGTTCACAATAGGGTTCACGCTCCTGTGAGAATCTAATGCCACTACTGATCTGACAGGAGTTGGAGCTCAGGCGGTAATGTTCACTCACCCATCGCTGACCTCCTACTGTGTGGCCTGGTTCTTAACAGGCCATGGATCAGCACCAGTCCGTGGCGTGGGGGTTGAAGACCCCTGCATTACAGTATTCACAATAGCTGAGATATGGAATCAACGGAAGTGTCCATCAACAGATGAATGAATAAAATATGGTATGTGTATATATATATACACACACACGCATATATGTGTGTATATATGTATATATATATGTGTATATATGTGTGTATATATATACACACACACGTGTATATATGTGTATATATACACACACACGTGTATATATGTGTATATATACACACACACGTGTATATATGTGTATATATACACACACACGTGTATATATGTGTATATATACACACACACGTGTATATATGTGTATATATACACACACACACGTGTATATATGTGTATATATGTGTATATATATACACACACACAATAGAATACTATTCAGTCTTGAAAAAGAAGGAAATAATGTCATTTGCAACAACATGGATAAACTTGGGGGACATTTTGTTAAGTGAAATATGCCAGGCACAGAAAGAGAAATACTACATGATCTCACTTACATGTGGGAATCTTAGAAAGTGGAACTTACGGAAGTAGAGAGTAGAAAGGTGGTAACCACAGGCTTGGCGGGTAGCAGTGGGAGAGGACTAGGGAGATGGTGACCAAAGGGTACAAAATTTCAGTTAGATAGGAGGACTAACTTTTCCATATTGATTGCACAGCACAATGACTATAGTTAATAATAATGTAGTATCTCTTTCAAAATTACTAAAAGAATAGATTCTCAGTGTTTTCACTGTAAAAAAATGGTAAGTATGGAAGGTGATGTATATGTTAGTTTGATATGATCACTTGACAATGTAAACATAGTCATTCTAAAATCATTCCACAATGTATGCATATATCAAAGCATCCTATTGTATCCCATAAATATATACAATTCTTATTTGTCAATTAAAAATTAAAACTTAAGAAATAGATTGGGCTGATAACTGATGCTGTATCAAAACTTTTTTTTTGGCCGAGCACAGTGGCTCATGCCTGTAATCCTAGCACTTTGGGAGGCCGAGACAGGTGGATCACCTGAGGTCAGGAGTTCAAGACCAGCCTGGCCAACATGGTGAAACCCCGTCTCTATTAAAATACAAAAATTAGCTGGGCATGATGGTGGGTTCCTGTAATCCCAGCTACTTGGGGGGCTGATTTGGGAGAATCACTTGAATGTGGGAGACAGTTGTTGCAGTGAGCTGAGATCTCACCACTGTACTCCAGCCTGGGCGGCTGAGTGAGACTCTGTCTCAAGAACAAAACAAAAACAAACAAACTAAAAAAACTTTTTTATCCCCAAATATATTTTGGCTTAGTTTCATTATTTGACAATCTTATGAGATTGCTTTCTTTTGTGAGCCGTAAGTACTTACATTGATATTCAAAAATGGTAGTATAGAGGCTTTCAGAATTATTAACTGCACTTAAATGTAGAGGGGAAATGCTGTGTTCTTTATTTTTGGCAGTGGCTCTGTCGTCCTTACAAGTTGCTACCCACTGTCACTGAGCAATATTGTAGTTGTTTCTGATTTGAACTCTTTTCTTTTCTTTCTTTCTTTTTTTTTTTTTTTTTTTGAGATGGAGTTTCATTCTTGTTGCCTAGGCTGGAGTGCGATGGCGTGATCTTGGCTCACTGCAACCTCTGCCTCCCGGATTCAAGTGATTCTCCTGCCTCAGCCTCCCAAATAGCGACCATGCCCCGGCCAGTTTTGTATTTTTAGTAGAGATGGGGTTTCTCCATGTTGGTCAGGCTGGTCTCGAACTCCTGACCTCAGATGATCCGCCCGCCTCGGCCTCCCAAAGCGCTAGGATTACAGGCGTGAGCCACCGCGCCTGGCAATTTGAACTCTTTTCATAATGAAAAGTCTGTTTAAGATGTAGCTGCCTCCTGGGGCTGGTTTCAGTCCCCGCTTTTGGATCACTCATTCCCTGGCATGCAGGGATTGTTGGAGCCACATGGGCCATGCCAGTCACTCTGCCCTAGTGAATTCGAAGTGGTGATCAGTGGCCCTTCTCAGCTGGGTCAGGGTCTCTAGGCCTTTCTGGCTGCCCCACCCCATATTGCCAGAACTTAAACCCTATGGCTTCCCTGCCACATGCTCCATCCAGACCTTTGCCTTTTATAAGGGGAGGCTCCATAGCAAGTCCCTATCCCCAGGGCATGTGGAAACTGCTAAGTGCTAGGAACCTTCCCATCCTGGGAAAGAAGAGCTACTCAGGAAAAATAGCTGCTGACTTGCTGTGACTCTGCTAACTTCCAGAGGTGCTGGGGGCAGACTTTGGGGCAGTCTTCTCTGTGTGCCAAGACTGATCTGTGTGCAAACCAGCACCCCTGCCCACAGTTTACCCTCGGCCATCTCTCTGGCCTCACCCTCTCAGACCTAGCCCATCCACGGGAGATCAAGCCCATAGCTTTTTACCTGCCCTTTCTGTTGCGTTGTCACCCTTCTTCCCACAGTCTACTTGATGCAATATGGGGACAGCCTTGAGCTTTTCCAACCTGTCACTTCCTGACTTCCTCCTTTAGGGGAGGAGCCTGCAACTTAGCATCACAGGAGAGAAGGTCAAGATCTGGGACTTAAAGAGTTGGTTCATGATATGCAAAGAAAGGTAACAGAATCTCTACAGATTCTGCTATTTCAAGTCTTTTGTCTTGCCACAAAGTTCTGCTTTGGGTGTTGGAATATAAATATTAATGACTTTGTTTTTACATTCCTTATCTTCTACTCTACCCCAGTGGTAGGTGGGTCTGACTAGGAAAACCATCCCATCCACAGATAACAATGCAAAAAAGCATATCACCATGTTTTGTATAATAATATAAAGTCACTACCATTGATTAAGTAGTTTAAATCCATCCCTCCTTCCACACATCCATCCCATAGGTTTTTATCATCTCCCATTTACAAGCAATGAAATTGAAACTTGGTGAGTTGGTGTAATTTCACAAACAGTTGTATAAGAAGTATTGTAGGAATAATGCTTTATTTTCCCCCAATGTATAATAAAAGGAAGTTCCTTTAAATTCTAGCAGGATAGGTTTTGATGAGGGTTAAGGCAAATTTTCCAGTCTTATTTCCTGGGCTTCTCTTGGACTGCCCCTGCCACCTCTATTTATTTAGTGGCTCATTTGGTGTCACTGCTTGTATTTGCAAACACAAGGACACCTGGGGAATTCTTGGTGGCTCCACTGTATGTTTTAAAATTCCACTGTAATGTCACTGGGAAGATTTAGCAGTAAAATTACTGACAATTCAGAAACAAAAAAAAACTTAATGAGCATAATATAAGTGGCAAAAAGTTGCAATAAATGTTTTTAAAATGTAGATGTCTGCCATAAACTTTAGTTAACAAGAATGTCCTTTAGACCTGACCTGTTGAGTTTTCTGGTTTACAATCCCCATGGCAGGATCAAGTAGCTGTGAAAAGCAAATCGAAAGACTCAGGTTCAGTCCTGGCTTAGCCACTTGGCATGACTTAGTGACTTCTAGAGGCTCATTTTCTTATTCTGGACAATGGAGCTAATGGCACGTACTTCTGGGGCTTGTTGGAGGGGCTAAATGAGATGGCCTAAAGCACACAGAGTTTTGTACTGACACATAGGTAGGCTCAGAGTCGTTTTTCTTTTGCTGGCTGAAATAAATCTTTTACAATTTAATTTCTGAGAGAAATTGTGTAGAGTATTGGAGTACACTAGGATCTTTTTAAATGAATGAACATTTTGCAATATCTGGGAATCATTGCTGCTCAATATTTTACTGTGTGATGATAGCAGATTGACCTGAATCTGTATTGTCACCAGAACACAACCTTGAAAGGCACAAAAAAAAGTAAAGCCGGCTAGTCGTGGTGGCTCACTCCTGTAATCCCAGCACTTTGAGAGGCTGAGGCAGGCGGATCACTTGAGGTCAGGAGTCCGAGACCAGCCTGGCCAACATGGTGAAACCCTGTCTCTACTAAAAATACAAAACATTAGCCGAGCGTGGTGGTGGGCACCTCTAATCCCAGCTACTTGGGAGGCTGAGGCAGGAGAATTGCTTGAACCCGGAAGGTGGAGGTTACAGTGAGCCGAGATGGCGCAACTGCATGCCAGCCTGTGTGACAGAGCAAGATTCTGTCTCAAAAAACAAACAACCGAAAAAAGTAAAGCCTTTCTGCCTCCCAAGAAAAATATTGAAAAAAAAAAAACAACACCCAAACCTATTGCTAAGGTTAACTTGATTTTGTTCATCAAGGTTTTATTTTAGTTGGATAATGCACAAGCCACCTTTGCATTAAAAGAAAACGTTTTTTGTTTTTTGTTTTTGAGATGGAGTCTTGCTCTGATGCCCAGGCTGGAGTACAGTGGCGTGATTTTGGCTCACTGCAACCTCTGCCTACCAGGTTCAAGTGATTCTCCTGCCTCAGCCTCCTGAGTAGCTGGGATTATAGGCATTCACCACCACTCCTGGCTAATTTTTTGTATTTTTAGTAGAGACAGGGTTTTGCCATGTTGGGCAGGCTGGTCTCGAACTCTTGACCTCAGGTGATCCGCCCACCTCACCCTCCCAAAGTGCTGGGATTACAGGCATGAGCCACCACACCCGGCCAAAGAAAAACTTTTTTCCAGTACATTTCCTTATAAGAATAGCAATGAAACGGGCTACTGGTATCAATTACTGATTACGTCTGTATTACCCCAAGCCAGTGGGATAAGTATTTATACTCTAATTAAAGGAACCGACATGAGATACCTTCTGCTCTAATGATATTATCATTGTTTTCTGTTGAATAACTTTTCCATTGAATGGACGTATGTTAAATCTTAATCAAAAGAAAACATTGTAAAAACCTATTAGGAAGTAGAAGAGAAGCTTGGAGAGTCTTAGCTATTAAAAAAAAGATGTAAGAGTTGAAATGGAGTCCTCTCTGCTGTGGGGCAGGGATAAATCATGCAATCAGTAAGGCAGCAGGGAGGGTGGAGCGAGGCCACCCAGAACTCTCTCAGTGGCTTGAGTTGCCCCTGGTCAAGTGTGCTGAGCATGGAGCATCTGATGGGGGAGATGGGAGCTTTTCAGCCACCTCTGCTTTCAGTCTCCCCACAGTAGATTTATTGTGCTGTCTGAGTGCTGTGGCTTTCCTGAACATACAGCACGCCTATATTCAGATGTTAATAAAAATAATACATTTCTTTCATGTAGCAAACATTTATTATCTTTTTCTATAGAACCGTGGGCTGGAAGGCATAGGGAGGATTTGGGGGGAAGGCAATGGGTAGGAACACTTAAAATTGTGTAAGTCATTACGGCCTTAATGACAGAGCTGCCAGTGACCACTCCTGCCTCCACTCTCCCAGCACAGGCCCACCTGGGCACATCTCCGTAGCAGGACCCTGGGAACTGAAAGGCAGCCAGCTTCCATTCCAATCCCAGCGCCATCCCTCACTGACATCAAACATCACTTCTTTAAACATCAGATTCCTTAGTTCTTAGTAGGAAATCTAAGTCAGTTCATGCTTACACTGTTTGAAGTAAAGCTCCTGCTTTTGTTTGTTTGTTTTCAGCCTCATTTCTGTTCAATTTATTTTAGGCTGTTTAATCTTTAAAACATATTGGTACAGATAGTGTCAGACCTAAGTGTACTTAACTGTCTCCTTTACTCACTTCCTGTATAATTCTGGGCAAACTATGTGACATCTCTCAGCCTCAGTTTTTCCATCTGTAAAGTGAGTATAATCTTGGAATCTGATTAAGGAGAGGACCAACCACACACCTGCCTTACAACATCACTGGTATAATGGCTATATGCTCCCATTTAACTCAGATTTTTTAAATGAAGAATCATATAACTGTCAAATGTAAATGGATTCTGCTTTGGCCAAGGAAGTTGGTCTTATCTACTGAAAAGTTATAAATACTCCTTGTTGAGCTTGTGTAATGACTGAGGAATTCTTTTTCAGTGAGCATAATGTCATCACTCAAGGCCCAATAAGGCAACGCCACCAACCTATAGACTAGTTGGCTTTGGTTGGTGAGTAGTGACAGTTCTGAAACCAGATCGTGCATGGGGTGTTGCTGGGTCTGGGCAATGTGATTTCATCCATGTACATGCTTTACCTCTCTCCTTAGTGTGTTGGAAAAATTATGAGTGTCAGAAAATAAACACAACTACAATTTGTCAATTTACAATTTACAAAATAACTTTTAAAGTATCAGAAAAATTCCTAATTGAGATAATTCAAGAAAAGTGAATTGCTAAATTCCAAGAAATGCTATTCACCTTTTATTAATAGAAATTTGATTTTTCACTAGCCCTACTAAGTAAATGCTGAACAGATATTTAACAAATGTTGGCACAAAGAGGCATCAAATTATTGCCCTCAATGGCCACATGGCTCAGTGCAGTCTTGCCAGGACGTCTACCAGAGGTTTTCTAACATTTTCCTGCTCCCATGTCAGATCCCAGGGGTTTCTTCAGTTGACGTTTGTTTATGCCAGCTCTCCACCTTGACTGCATTTCTCCCCTTTTCTCATCCACCTACCAGAATCCACATTTTCCTGGATGTCTTCCATGATGTTAACCCCCTCCCCACAAACTGCATTGACATTTTGTTCTATTTATATCTGTCTTATAATTATTACTGTTCTGAATTGACTACCTTTGTTCAGTTCAGTAGACCGTTACTTAGTACCTCTGTGTTCTAGAAATTATTCCAGGTGCTGGTATTACTGAAACATGAGGGGTTTAATCTAGGTCCTGCTGCTCACCACACAGAAAGCCAATCTCTGAGACGAGGATTATTGCCAAGGTAGAAGGCTTTAATTAGGTGCTGCAGCCGAGGAGATGGGAGCTCAGTCTCAAATCCATTTCCCTGACCAACTAAAACTAGGGGCTAATGTAGCAGGGAAGAAGTGTAACAGGTATAAGAAAGCAGGAACTAGGGAGGGGAAAGGAAGCAATCAGGATGAATGAAGGGTCTGGCCTGTCATGTCTGGATGCAGTGATCTGGTGAGTTTCAATTCTTTTGATTTTTTTTTTTTTTTTTTTGAGAAGCCTAAAGGTTGTTTCCTGAGGAAAGAACTCAGATAAAACAAATATAAGTCTCAAGCTTTAAGACCAGAAGGGTCAATCTCTATGTTTATCCAAAAAAAAAAAAAAAAAACTATCTATGGGACTACTGGGTCAATTTCACCGGGAATATGAAAATATACACTCTGTCCTCTCGAAGAACACATAATGTAAGTTAGCAAAGACAGATATTTGTGTTGCTGGCGAAAAGATATCAAGTGTACAGAAAAAGAGCTTTGTTTGGCTAGGAGGAAGCACTCTTCATTTTGTCAGGGGCCATAGATGCAGAGAATGAGGACTCAGAGGACTCTTCATTAAGGAGCTGGTGTTTGGGCTGGGGAGCCCGGTGGACAAGAGTAATTTCACCTGGTGAAGGCAGGGACAAAGGCATTCCAGGTTAGAGACAAAGAAATGTACAAAGGAAGAGATGCACCTGGGACCTGGGGAGAGGGTCCAAGACCTAATGGCCTGGCCTTTGAGGCCAGGTTGAGGGCTTCCACCTGAACATTGGCCAGTGCTCAATAGAGTGGGGATCACAGGTATCAGAGCTTTCAAACCTGCACATCCCTGAGCTAAGTCCCATGGCATCAGAGACACTGGGGATGGGGCTGTGGAGCCTGAATTGGTATTTATCTCCCTGTGTGACTCTCATGTGCTGTAAGCAGGCATAGGCAGGATAGGGGGATGGCTAGATCAGACTTCCATTCTGGGGATGGAACTCCAGCAATTGTGTGGAGAATGGATGGAGAGAGAGGCCATGCCGTAGCAGCCTACATGAGATGTGACCATGGCAGAGAGGATGACAGGTGGAATCATTCCAGAGGTAGAAGTGACAGGATTTAGGGTGAGATTGAGGTGAAGGCTTAGGGGAAGGAGGACCATGAAGGTGCCTGAGATTTGCAGCTTCAGTACTTGGTGGTGATCTAAACTGAAATACCCCAGGAGCAGGAAGATGCTTGTGTTTCAGACCTTCGTGTCCTCACGCCATATGAAATCAATTACCCTTTCTTGAGGTGCAGATTGTGCCACTACACCTATCACAGCAGTTTATATGTAGCAGACATGTTACCATATGTGAAATGAAAATATTCAACTTGTGAGTGGAAATGTGGGCCTGGAACTCAGAGAAGTGGGCAGAAATGGAGACAGATTTGAGAATAAACTGTATTGCAGTGAAAGTTGAAACCCTAGTAACAGATAAGATCACCAAGGAAAGAGGCAAAGAGAGAAAAGAGAGCCTGGGGAAAGCTTGCAGTTTTAGAAGATTTGAGGATGATAAGGACACAGAAAAGAGAGTTTTAAGTCAACAGTCTCAAGTTCAGCTGAACAGATTGGGGTTGAGAAAAAATGCTGGAGCAGAGATGTAGTGGTCATTGGTCCACCTTCAAAGAGAAGTTCAATGGCACTGGATGAGCCAGGTTATAATACCATATAGAGTGGCTTGATGGTGAACGCTGACCCCTACTTTTCTAATTTTAATGCTAAAAAAATACAGTGATGAGGCAGAAAGGTTACAATTACCATTTTTCTTCCTTTTTAAAGAATGGAAGAGATTTGAGTATTTGGAAGCATTTATGATTATATATTGATAACAAAAATGAGTATAGTGTCTAAGCATTTCTCACTGCAGGCTTGTTTCTGTCCCATCTCCCAGGGCTGAATGTGGTTGGAGTATTGTTGAAGGGCCTCCAAAAGTAAATATTGTGACCCCACTCCAGGATGGTACAAAAAATAGCTGATTATTTAGATAATGAAGAACTGGGCTCTGCCTCCTGTGGCCTGGAAACACTATGGTGTTTTCCTAACATTTTTATGTCCACAACCCACAGAACATGTAAAAGATTCCGACCTAGTACACCTCTCATCCATACTTGTGAAAAATACTTTACTAGTTGCAATACATTTTGACCTTTATTTTTCTATTCTTCCTATGATATTCTGTTCTATTTCATTAAGAGGGAAAAGAAACCCTAGTCAGGATCCATGTGAATGGATTTGCTGATGTGCAGTTTGACCAGCCCTGTTCTGTTCCATCGCTGACTGTAGCAGTGATGAACTGTTACCGACACATACATTTTATGTGTAAGGCCTAAGGCAGATTACTTCACCTCACTAGTCTCAGTTTCCTCATCTATAAAATGGGGGTGTTTTTATCTGCCCAGCATTTCAGGTTGAACATCAGATGAGACCCTTAATGAAAGAGTTTTCTCTCTGTAAAAATGCTACACAGGTGAAAGATTATATTATTGCCAAAACTTTAGTTCTTGTCAGAGTACCCAATAAGTTATTTTTCTTAACTATTTGCTGATGTCTCACATTGAGGCTTGAAATGCTCAGTTTCTATCTGTAGTCATCTTTGGGGTTGGTTTGTAAGATTTTTTTAAAGAAATGGGTTGGTTGATTTTTAAATAATAGTCCTGATGAGAGTCAGCACATGACAGTCATTGTGTGTTTAATGTTTTCTTGTTAGTGGGGCTCTTACCTTTACAAAGTTGATCAGCAGAAATTAAATAAGCGTCATTTAGAAAGGACATCAGTCCCCTTTGTGTTTAAGTATTATTATTATAATAGAGTTACTGACAGAGTTTTTTGTTGTTGTTGTTTGTTTGTTTGTTTGTTTGTTTGTATTTTAGCACCCATCCTAGTAAGTCCTGGGGAGAGAAAACCTGTTTTGTCCCCAAAGCAACAAGAAAGCACTATCAAGTTAAGCCCCACAATCCTAGGAGGCTTTCAACAGTCATTCACCTTGAATCCCTCTTGGCTAATTTACAAATAGATACATTTAAACTAGATACCCTTAATGAATCAGTGTTAATTAATCCACATACATGCTTAGTTCTCCTGTGGGCACTAATGCTCACCACTCAAAGTATATGCTTTAGATCTTGCACTTGTATCTTTTGTTATGGTAAGTTATTTTCAAAGGCCATTACTTGCTTTTAGACTCTGTGTTGAGAGATAAGGAGATGGTTTGTGTTGGCAGAGAGTGAAGCTCCTAGCCTCCCTCGGTTCCAGAAGCTGTCATTCCTGTGTACGTGTTTCGCTGGAGGGAACTGTCCCAGAATCAATATTTGCATAGGAAATTTTCCCCAACCAACTCTTATTCTGACCAGATAAAAGAAAAATTGAACTCAAAAATCTAAATAACTCCTTCCTCCTTTTCCCACCACATGAGCCACACCACTAGAAGGCATAAAGAGAAAAATTGTGTTTTTATTTATTTTTTGACATTAATCTATGCATTAAGGGTCAACAGAGTTCTCCCTTTTAGGGGACCATATATATTTTATGCATGCAGCTTCATAGGATAATCATAAATCCTTGTTTAGGATAAACGCTTTTGCTCCCAAGATGCATTCTTGGAATTATAATTTTTCATATTTCCAAGAAAATAATGTTATTTATGCTGTCTTCTCTTTGTCATTAGGGGGTTGAGGTTGAGTCCAGCAGAACTTTGAGAGTTTGTCCATTATGCAGATTTAGCTTACGGAGTTAGCTTTGCCAAGTCCCTTAACTTGCTTGTGTTTCTAATTCTCAGCCTGTTAGTTCTGGCGTAATGCTAGGCAGCCGATTTTGAGGTCTTTAAAGATGTGACAATAAACATAGCTTATTGTTGGGGATAAGCTAGAAATAAATACAGGACCGACACTTTATCCTAGGTTTGCTTTTGTGTTCATCTATTCCTCCTTTAGTTCTATTTCTATGTATTAAGAATTATTCCTAAAGCTTAAAAAGTAGTGTGAGGCCAGGTGAGGTGGCTCACACCTGTAATTTCAGCATTTTTGGGAGGCCGAGACGGGAGGATCACTTGAGCCCAGGAAATCCAGGATGCAGTGAGGCATGATCGTGCAACTGTACTCCAGCCTGGGTGACAGAGGGAGAACCTGCCTCAAAAAAAATGTGTTAACTCTCAATCTGAAATTATTATTTAGTGTCCTGCATGTTCTATGTTCTAGTATAATAAGGTAAGAAAAAGAAATGCCTACACCCTAGAGCATTGTTGTTTTAAAACCAAAAACATGAATTCAGTAGGCTAAAATATTCTGAAATTTAATTTTCTTCATTTTCATTGAAATTAGCACTTTAAAGAGCAAAAATTCAAATAAAGCACAAATGAAGTGCTAAAGTATGGTTGCTCTTTATGTTAAGTTGTTTCGCATTAGTATATGATCAGCTTGCCCTCCAAGAAAATTACTCTGCATTCCAGGATGAGGAGAGGCTTCTTCTGTTATTTCAATTGGTTAAGTGGAGTTCCTTACTTCTATAGCCCATTGCATTTTTAAGTGGAATTTAGGATGTTATTCTATGTTTTATTTTTCCATTTATAGTCTTGCCTCTAGTTTTTCAGAGAAAACAAGAATGTTTTTCTTTGTTCTTAAGTTTCCTCCTAGCTGGGCAACAGTAGCAACAGGGAACCCCGTTTGAACAGGCATGAATGGAACTTTTCTCTGAAAAATAGAAGAAAAGCTTCTACCCTCTTCACCTCTTCCTACCTTGCCTTTAGGTGCTCAGCTGGTCAGAGTTATCCTAGTTATCCAAAGAGTGAACAGAAGAATTTCTCTCTTTTCTTCTTTCATAAATAGTTAGAAAAGAAGTAGCTTATTATGTAAGTAGGCACAGTCAAGCAGTGCCGTTTTGATCACTTGGGGATACATTGTTCATGCCAGTTAGCATTTGCAGAGCCCTCCTGTATGCACAGCATTATAGGTAGGCTCCATGGTGGGCGCCACACAGCAGGCATGAATAGCATACAAAAGCAAAAAGTACATGAAATGATATTTTTAAAAATACAGAGCAGAGAGCACAATATTTAAAAGTACACAGGCCAAGCGTGGTGGCTCACACCTTGTAATCCCAGCACTTTGGGAGGCCAAGGCGGGCAAATCACTTGAGGTCAGGAGTTTGAGACCAGCCTGGCCAACATGGTGAAACCCTGTCTCTATTAAAAATACAAAACTTAGTTGGGCATGGTAGTGCACGCCTGTAATCCCAGCTACTCGGGAGGCTAAGTGAGGCAGGAGGATCGCTTGAACCCGGGAGGTGGAGGTTGCAGTGAGCCAAGATTGTGCCACTGCACTCCAGCCTGGGCAAAAAGAGTGAAGACTTCATCTCAAAAAAAAAAAAAAAAAAAAAGTACACAGAATAATGCAAACTGAGTCAATAAGTGCAGTGGGTGACCTCACTGTCAGCTAGGCTGGTATGCTTTGGCCTACTTCTGATGAAGAGGGCAAAAAGGATAAATGGCATGATGGATACAAGAAATAACTATTTAGGAGTCATCCTTGATTGCTTCTCCTTCATCTCCTCTTTTTTCTCTCTCCATATTCAATTCATTGGCAAGTTGTGTCCATTTTGTCTAAAAAAATACAGCTGCAGTGTTCCATGTTTCTCCTGCTCATTGCCACTTCCCTGATCTGAGTCATTGTCATCTGCAGGCAACATTACAGCAACAGTCACCTAACTGGTCTCCCTGTTTCTGCTCTTGTTTCTCTCAAGTCTGCTCTCCCAAAGAAGCAAAAAAGAACTTTTGAAAGTATACATCAAATCATGGACTTCCCAATTTAAAATTATTTTGTGGTTCCCCATGTTCTTAGGCTTAGATTTGAAATTATCGTGGTCTCTGCTCTCTCCAGGCTTGTTGAATGTCACATCTCCTGCTATGGACATAATAGCTGCTCCATAAATATTTGTTAAAACAGAAGAACAAGTTATCTAAAGAGAAAAGTAATCCAGTCATTATGTGTGGATCCCAGTTATGTAAAATACATTTTGGTGTTGAATGTCAGTGTGAAATTGGACACTTGGAGGAAGCTAGAGAGTTCAGAGAAGCCCTTCAGTGATGAGCAGGAGAAGTTCAGATGCCATGATAAGCAATACATAAGCCAAAGTCTGGCACTTGTTGTTTTTATATGTTCTGAGACTGATTATTTTAGCATTGTTCCCAAGCTGGATTGGATTAGTGAGAGGCTGGAGTCAGGGGCTTTGTGTAAGAGGTAGTACCCATGAAGAAAGGGTGATAAGGGCTTGGATAGGGAGATGCTGGGAAGGGAGAGATGGATTCAAGGCTCCACGGTATGGAATTTTGTGGTAACAACGCACTGAGCAACCCAGATATAAATACTGTGCTTCCTTTATTATATGACATTTAAACTGCCAGCCAGAAAGCCACATTAAAAATACATATATGGCTGTTCTCACATGAACTGAATAGAAGTCTTCATCTTATACCCCAACTGCCCTTTTGGTAAAGCGCAATGCTGATATGATGACGTCTGGATGGGTTTAGGTGAAGAACAGAATTAAGATTGAATTTTCTCTCTGCCATTGATTTAATACATGAGATAATATGCAGGAGAAGTACCCAGTGCTATTAGCTAACTTCACATTTGATTAACAAAAAATAATGCCAATGTTTACATTTTGTGAATCTATCTAACATTCTTCCTGCTAAATTGCGATCTGAAAGAAAATTATCTGAAGCATTTTTTGTATGATGATACATTTTTTTAATGGTGTTCTTTTTTTTAAGCAATTGAACAAGATGAAGAAAACAATGACAAACATGTAGCTGTAACAGAAGCCGAAAGTGTTCCAGATTCTCAGGTATGATCAATTCTGTGACAGCCCCTCATCATACCCTTCTGTGTTGAGGGTGGTGAGACAGTGCAGGTGTTAAAAAATGATATAGGTTTTACCTTTTATGTTTTGTAAATAGCCATGTTACTGGGAATAAAGTGCTCATTTTTGATATAAAGGTATCTCACACAAAGGGTCCTAAATTGGTAATTATATTTATAATTTGATTCATGGGAGAGGGTGAGATAGACACACTTTACTTCCCAGAGGAAGCAAGGGAAATGAGTGAAGGGCAGACGTTCCCCTGAAGAAGGCAGTGGAGAATGGGCCAGCTGACAGCACCAGCCTGCTAGAGGTTCTGTGCTACCTCCCAGTAGCTAAATCATGGCATGAATATGCTTTAGGTAGCATACCTCCAAATACTATTGCACCATAAAAACTTTGGACACCCTAGTGCTGCCAGCTGTTAACTTTATATAACAGTGGAGCATTTTAAAATTCTGACTTAGCCTAGTTGACTCATCTCACTTCACCTTCAAGGTTACAAATCTGTTGATTCTGGTCAGAAGAATCACATTAACTTTTTCAATAAAGATTGCATGGACAGTAATGTTTTAATAAGGTCACATTGTTTTGCTGTGGTAATATTAAACATGCAGCAGTCCTCAAGTTCATATTAAAATTATACTGCAGGCTTCCAAGCAAACCTGTGCAGGGATTCCCCAGCTCAGTGTATTTACCACTTTCTTCAAGATTTCTTAAATCCTTAAATTACTAGTGGGACAAGGTTTTCTAAATTTAAAATACTGTTATTCTTTATTTGTTCTGAACTTATTCTATGGGTAAATGTCTGTTTGAATGCAATTTTATTTCTCAAAAGGATACACAGACCTTACTGTTCAGGATTTTGTGATTTTTATTCAGCAATGATTATATAACTGTATATCTATAGGACATACAGAGGGATGAAATCATGAAACCAGTAGATTGATAATTAGATCAGGAACAGATTCTACTTAGGTTTGAAAGTTGAATTAAGTTCACTGGGCAGCATGGCATCATTATGAGTGTTATGGGCCTAAGCTGGTTAGGAAGGAAGGCAGTTGTCACCTCCTTTGGTGTGTCTAAGAAAGCTTGATCTGTTACCATAGTGGAAACACCAGTTTTACTGGTTTAATTCTACAGGCCCATCTATATAAATTCTCTGGATAGAATAAGTAGTTCAAGTCATGCGAGATAAGTTTAAAGAAAACTTAGAATTTTGCCATCAGATACATAGGCAGAATTAGAAATAAAAATGTATGCTCATTGGTATGTATGTATGTGTGTAATTTATATGTACAATTTATTTGATTGATGTATATACATATAATGGCTTGAGCACCTATTTGCCAGGCTTCACAGTATTTCAAATTACTTCAATCTTCATTCCAGAGTGTATTTTAAGCAAGTTAAGTGGATTCTTATTCCTTCTTCCCCATGCATGATGAAATATGTTACCGTGGGGAATGTGCCTCTAGGCTGATGAAAACTTTGGGTCTATAAAGGGTTAAGATGGTCACTAAGCCCAGAGAGACTTGGCCTTGTTGTACACAGGCTTCCCATCTACCAGAGATCTCTCATATGTTGGCTGCTTTTTTCTTACTGTCACTAAAAATACCTTTTTTGCTTAAGAAACTCCCTGTTTCAATGCTGTCACATGTGGGTGGAGTGAAGAGAGCATTTAGAGTTGGGTTTACATCCCAGCCCTTCTTCCTTAAGGGATATTCCTTAGTGGCTATAAACCTGGAAGATCCTGTAGGGCGCCTAAGTCTTTGTCCCCATGGTGTCCCCACTATGCTAGGCAGTACCTAGCTAGCATGCATGGTTTTCATCTCTGCGAAATGGAGATATTATAAGCTTGTCCTGAGGTTGAAATGAAGCAACATAAAACACTCCCGGCAATCCTGACACATAGGAGAGTTTCAGTAAATGTTGGGCAGCATAAGGTAAAGACTAGGGGCACTGCCTCTGGGGCCACACTGCCTGGATTCTTTTCCTGACTGGCACAGTAACCTTGGGCGAGTAACGGGCGGGGTGGCTCACACCTGTAATCCCAGCACTTTGGGAGCCAAGGCAGGTGGATCGTGAAGTCAGGAGTTTGAGACCAGCCTGGACAACATGGTGAAACCCTGTCTCTACTAAAAAAAAAAAAAAAAAAAAATTAGCTGGGCATGGTAGCGGGCACCTGTAATCCCAGCTACTTGGGAGACTGAAGCAGGAGAATCATTTGAACCCGGGAGGCGGAGGTTTCAGTGAGCCAAAATCCTGCCATTGCACTCCAGCCTGGGTGACAGGGCGAGACTCCATCTCAAAAAAGAAAACAAAGCAAAACAAAAAACCTTTGGGTGAGTTAACTCTCTTGTGCTCCTACCCTCCTTTTCTGTAATAATACTGGGAGCAGTATTATTGTATATAACACTTAGGCAGCACTTCATATATATTAGACACTCTAAGGTTCTTTGTTTTTATTAATGTATTTAAACATCACAGCAAACCCTCCAGGATAGATAGTTTAATTACTACCACTTTATAGATGTGCCGGTAAGGGACGGGGCCAGGTCTGAAACCAGGGCAGTCTGGTTCTGATGTCCTTGCTTTAAACAGCATGCAAACTGCCTTTCTGACCTCTGTAAAATGGAAATAATTGTTAGATTGTTCCGAAGATTAAAGGACTACATGTGAAGCAATTAGAACAGCGCCTGACACACAGTAAGCACCCAGCAAAGTCAGCCTCTGTCAGTTATTGTCACTCTGACCATCTATCTCATTGCTTTTTGGTTGGAATATTTAAAGTATCTAACTGGGCCGAGTTGCAGCATTACTCTCTGCCAGATGGTATCTTTGCAGACACAAAATATTCTAGTCCCTTCACTCTATTACAGGATAAAAGGATTTAAGAATCTTTGTCAAAATGTACTGAAAATTTGCCTGGTTCTAGCTTTTAAGAATTCTAATGAGATCTTTAATTAGTTATTAATTGACTGATTGATTGATTGCGACAGGGTCTTACTCTGTCACCCAGGCTGGAGTGCAGTGGCACAATCATGGCTCGCTGCAGCCTCAACCTCCTGGGCTCAAGTGATCCTCCCATCTCAGCCTCTTGAGTAGCTGGGACAACAGGTGCACACCACCACATCCAGCTAATTTTTTGTATTTTTTGTAGAGACATGGTTTTGCTATGTTGCCCAGGCTGACCTCAAACTCCTGGGCTCAAGCAGTCTGCCCACCTCAGCCTCCCCAGGTACCGAGATTACAGGCGTGAGCCACCACACTTGGCCTTGAGTAATTTATAATGTGTTGAACTTTGGAAATTCTTGCTTTGATTCCATTAGCCATTGGCCACTGGATTTAGTGACTATTTTCATTGTCTCCTATCCTGCATTTGAATCATTCTATTATTAAGTGATAATAATTATTTATTATACAAATTAACTGCTAAATATTTGGTAACTAATTTATCAGTAGTCAGACTATAACTTTTAAAAATATGCATTCTAAAGAAAGCTCTTATTTAATACTGTCAAAGAAAATTGATTATCCTGTTAAATCTTTTATGTTTGATATTATTCGAGTTTGCTTATTCTCTTTTTTAACTTTTTAATTTTTTTTTTTAACTTTGCTACCCTGCTTACCAGTGTGGTCAAGAATGTATACAAGTCTGAGCTATAATTTCTCTTAGGTCAAAACAAGAGAAAATATTGGTGGCCCCCCTACTTTAGTCTGAACGTTAAAGGAATCAAGCATGTGAAATGAATGAACCCCTTACTTTTTCAATTATATAAATTTATAATACTATATGTTATGTAAATTTTTAATGCTATATTTTGATTTTAATCAGAAGGGATAATTTTCTAAATACAAAAGATTAAGAAAGTACTTGAGGGAAATAACAGCATAAATTTCATGTAAGTGTGGTTTCTGCCTTATTCCTAGCTCTCAGCATGCTCTGGCAGGATGCAGCATTACACAGTATTTCTTTTTTTTTTTTTTTTTTCTGTTTTTTTTTTTTTAATTTTGTCCTTTTTATTATTATTATTATACTTTAAGTTTTAGGGTACATGTGCATAATGTGCAGGTTAGTTACATATGTATACATGTGCCATGCTGGTGTGCTGCACCCATTAACTCGTCATTTAGCATTAGGTATATCTCCTAAAGTTATCCCTCCCCCCTCCCCCAACCCCACAACAGTCCCCAGAGCATGATGTTCCCCTTCCTGTGTGCATGTGTTCTCATTGTTCAATTCCCACCTATGAGTGAGAATATGCGGTGTTTGGTTTTTTGTTCTTGCGATAGTTTACTGAGAATGATGATTTCCAATTTCATCCATGTCCCTACAAAGGACATGAACTCATCATTTTTTATGGCTGCATAGTATTCCATGGTGTATATGTGCCACATTTTCTTAATCCAGTCTATCATTGTTGGACATTTGGGTTGGTTCCAAGTCTTTGCTATTGTGAATAGTGTATTTCTATAGGATGGGTCTGTCCATCCTATACAAAGGTGATGTTTTAACACAAGGAATTCCACAAAGGAGTAGAACCAGAGAAACTAAATGTCCATTGCCCTGCCTGGACAGTGAGGGGCTAGGAATTATGAAATGATTTCTAAAGCTCCCTGATGCCCCAGCATGGTTTTCAAGGCCCATACCGGTGACTCCCTAGGGATTCCTCACCTGCCTTGACTATCACGCTTTCCATTAGATACATTTCTCACTGTGGATGCTTCATGGTTCTTTTCCCAGTTCTCAAGGGGGCATATTCTTCTATCCCTAACAGGGAGAGCTTTTTCATAGTCTAACTTTTTTCTCTGAAGAAATTTGAGAAAATGAGTATTTGTTGCCCTAAAATTATTATTATTTTTTGACTATGAACTGTTTTCTGAATTTTCCTGGAAAAAAATTCTTAATATTTTCTGTTTTCAAAATAAGGTGCATACAGTAGAATAATTTATCATCTAAGCTCATCAGTGTTTTATTCTGTCATTTATATTTCTGTTTAAAATAGCAAAAAAATTATATGAACTTCTAGGCTTAATTTTTAATGAAATTAAGATATTACATAGTAATCAATAAGAATTTATCTGAATATCCTGAATTTGAACTGAATAGCATTCTGTTATTGAAAAAGTGCTTTCATGAAAGGTGGATTCTTTCTTTCTGGTTTCCCTGACCTTGATAAGCAATTTTTGCAGGATGTTTTACCTAGGTGTTTTAGAAAAAGTGGTTGTTAAAGTTAAGATAATGCAAAGAATGTTTTAATACAAAGAATTGTGTTTTGTCCCAGTAAGATGCTCATTTATCATCCATGTGGCCTTTCCCACAGGAATCTTGTCCACGCTTCATTCTACCATTGAGGGGATGGACCCAACATTTTTATGACTCCATTTATAAAGGAAACAGGCTTTTCCTTTACATTCATAACATTTCTCTCCTCAAAGGCTGAAAATCCTATGAATAACTTTAATTATACATTATGGAGACTTTTTTTCAAAACAGACCTTGAAATAAAGCTCCTAAATAACTCTTCTGACAGTTATACATTAATCTTTTATTTTTTTTTCTGGCTTAGCAGTGTTAGGTAAATGTTTATAATTAATTTTACACAGAGAAATTAAATAGACCAGGGATGTGAAAGTCTAGATCAAGGACTGTTAGTTATCTTGCTTCTCCTGCCATAACAAAGCTCCCACAATATATTAATAAATTCATGGGTTTCTTGAATTAAATCACTAAATTATGGAGCTCTGAAAGGGACCCTGAGGAACATCTAGTTTGGCATGATGCTTCTGCATAGCACTGCCTTATAAATCATCTGGGATATATGGGTTTAAAGTCTCCCAGTGAATGAAGAAGCATTCATAACCTCCTTGAAAATCTTTTTTGATAGTTGTTATGTAAGGAATGCTATAGAATTGATTACCTTGTGAAAATGCATCTAGAAGTTATTTGGAAACCAGAAAATCAAAACAGCAATATTCTCTCTTTAATTATAAGATGTGGAATTAAAGAAATAAGTTAGTCTGAAGCCCACTTTAAAAAGTAAGAGCATTTTGCCTTTAAAATACATATTTGCTTCGTGGGCCCAAGTATCTGGTTGTAATGAAAATGTTTCCTCCTGAAAGGAAAGTTCATTTTATTTACATATTTATTTATTATTATTTTTAGAGAGAAACAGAGTCTCACTCTTTTTGCCCAGGCTGGAGTGCATTGGTGATCATAGCTCACTGCAGCCTCTAACTCCTGGGTTCAAGCAATCCTCCTGCTTTGGCCTCCCAAAACACAGGGATTATAAGCATGTGCCACTGCACTTGGCTGAGAGAAAAGTTTATATTTAGGATTCTAATAATATGTGAAAAATGTTTAGAGTTCCTTGAAAAATCATGTTCACACAGAAATCCAAAAAATAGTGAAGACCTCTTAAATTTCCTCTATTTAATTTCGGCCTTTTATTGGTGATGCTAATCAGCTGATTAAAAAAAAAAAACCAAAACACTATACTTGGGACCTACAGATAGAAGGACAGACTGTCTCCAAATCGAGTCTGTGGGAGCTTAGCTGAGTTGCTTTGGAGCTAGTGCTGGTGAAAGGAGGGAACAGGCTCCCCGTGGTGACGAGTTAGTTATAGCTATCCAGTACTCTCATCTGTGTCCCACCACTTCCTGGGCCTCCATTCCCCACGTGCTGTCTTTTGTATGGGAGGGCCATATTGGGGAGCAGAGGAAGATCGGGGCTAAATCCATCACACCACTGATTAAACCACAGAACAGCTTTCCAGGTTGGCATTTTGGAGGGTCATTAGCATCCTCCCTCCACCGCCAGGACAGTATATTAAACACTGTGCAGATGACGTGGAAGGAGAGAGAAGAAATCCTCACTGGTTGACATACGCTGGTTGACGTACATGAATTTTCTGGATAACAGAAACGTATTTAAGTGTCAAAGCATTTAAGTAATGTTTAAGTAATGTTTATTTGTAAGTAGAAATTGCCCCAGTTTCCCTGCATTCATAGTTATTTTATAACACCATTGAAACTTTTTTACCCTTCTTAGTGTAGATTAAAAGAGCATCTTAATGATAAGCCCATATATTTACCATTGTCTCAGATTATGGACTGCATTAAAATCCTGACAAACAGAAATATGCCCTAAGGAGGATGGCTAGGAGCATAAAAGGATCTAAAAATAAAATCAAGTGGGCCTTTAGTAGTGCTTGGCAATCTTTATTCTACTTCCCTTGCCCAGTTTCCCCTTCTCTTAGGCCATGAGTTGACAAACCACAGCCTACTGTTTGTTTTTATAAATAAAATGTCATTGGAATGTAGCTGTGTTCATTCATTTACGTTTTATCTCTTGCAGAATTGGGCAGTTGCAACAGAGACCCCATGACCTACAAAGCCTAGAATATTTATTGTTTGGCCCTTTACAAAATAATTTGCCAGTGCTTGTAACCTAAGTGACTATTAACATGCCTTCTTTTCTTATGCCTCCAGCAGCATCTCCCCACAATTTCTTATTTTCAGATCATAACTCGCTTCTTATTTTTCTGGGAAATAGAAGCCTTCAGAAAGGAATTTCTGCATGTCCCTACCACCAAATATGCCAATGTACCTGCATATTTACCCCTGTATTTCACTGTCTCTCCTGTTTCACTGGATGAAATATTTAGATTCATATTTCTTCCTGAGAGTAGATCTTTATCTTCTTTCCTACTCAAGAACATTACTCTTGAAAATGCCCCCATCTCCCTCCTTCATCATCAAATTTTGCTGTCTACTGGAATTCTAATAAATGTAAACATCCTGGAATAGCCCTCATGTTAAAGCAAATAAGCAAGCGAAACTCTTCAAGGACACTCTTCAGCTAGTGCCTCATTTCTTGTTACAAACCTCTTTGGAAGAATTGTGTCCTATTTACTGTTGAACTCATGTTAATAAAGCTTTTGTCCCTATCAGTTCAAACAGAAATTGCTCCACTCAAAGTTACCAATTACTTTTGTCAAATTCAGTGTCAGTTATTTTGAGCCCATCTTGTTTGACATTTTAGCAACATTTGATAGAGTTTTTCACTCCTTCCTCCTTGAAGCAACTTCACTACTCTCCAGATTCTCTTCTTGGAGCCACTCCTCCTCAGAGTCCTTTTCTGATTGATTACTCCTCATCTTCCCAGTATCGAAACACTAGACTCAATTCCTGGATTTACACCATTCCATTGGTAAAACCAGAGGAATACCATCTGTATTCTGATGACTCTGGAATTCATATCTTCAGCCTGGACTTCCCCTGAACCTCCAGACTTCCAACCCAGCAACTCCACTTGGGTGTCAATAGCCATTTTCCTTCCCAGACCAACCCCTGCCTCCCCCATGACAACTCCATCCTTCCAGTTACTGAGACCAAATATTTTGGAGACTCCCAAACAGCAAAATCTGCTGGCTCTACCTTTGAAGTATATCCAGTGGTTAGAACCACATGTACCGTCTTCACCACTAGCACAAGTTCCAAGCCATGTCTTATGTGAAAACCAGGCTCATAACTGGTCTTCTAGCATCAACTACTTCCCCCAGTCCAACCCAGGACATACAATGATCCTGCTAAAATGTCAATCATATTTTGCTAATTCTCTGTTCAAAACCTTCCAAAGGATTTCTGTCTTATTCAGAAAAAGAATCCAAACTCCTTATACAGCCTATAAGGAAATTGTGTATTGGGCTTCTGCATTACCTCTCAACCAGTGCCACCAGTCTACTCCCTACAGCTCTTTTCTAGCCCTGCTGCTCTCTCTGCCTATCCTTGAGCATGCCAAACACACTTGAGCATTAGAGCCCTTGTACTTGCTGTTCCTCTGCCCGAAACACACTTCCTTCTGGATATCCACATCACCTCTTCCTCATTTCCTTTAGGTCACAATTCAGATGTCATTTTACTAGAAAACCCTTCCTTGACATTTTTATCTTAATAATGCCTTCAATTATTTATCTGTCCCCTTACCCTGCTTCATTGTTTTTTCTGTCATATATTACCACTCAATATTTCCTATTGGTATGTTACATTATGAATGTATGCTCCATGATGTAAGGAACTTTGTTTTTGTTTTTGTTTTGAGACAGACTCTCGCTCTGTCGTCCAGTGCAGTGGCGTGATCTCAGCTCACTGCAACCTCCACCTCCGGGTTCAAGTAATTCTCCTGCCTCAGCCCTCTGAGTAGCTGGGATTACAGGTGCACACCACCACGCCCGGCTAATTTTTTGTATTTTTAGTAGAGACGGGGTTTCACCATGTTGGCCAGGCTGGTCTCAAACTCCTGACCTCAGGTGATCCACCCTCCTCAGCCTCCCAAAGTGCTGGGATCGTAGGTGTGAGCCACCACACCCGGCTAGAATGTTATTTGTTTTTTATGTTCACTACCGTATTCTCAGAACTTATAGTAGGTTCTTGCTCAAATAAATCCTTTACTCTGTTGAGTGAATGAATGAATAAAATAATTTAGGGAACTAGGGATATTGTATTAGTCTGCTCTCGTGCTGCTAATAAAGACATACCTGAGATTGGGTAATTTATAAAGGAAAGAGGTTTAATTGACTCACAGTTCAGCATGGCTGGGAGGCCTTACAATCATGGCAAAAGGCGAAGGAAGAGCAAAGGCATGTCTTACATGGTGGCAGGCAAGAGAGCTTGTGCAGGGGAGCTCCCCTTTATAAAACCATCAGATCTCATGAGACTTATTCAATACTACGAGAACAGCACTGGAAAATCCTGCCCCTATGATTAAATTACCTCTATCTGGTTCCTCCCACAACATGTGGGGATTATGGGAACTACAATTTGAGATGAGATTTGGGTGGGGACACTGCCAAACCGTATCAGATGTATATCTGGAGAATATTAAAATGAGAATATAATAAATGTTTGTATTTAAATATTTGAAAGATTGTCACATTGGATAAAGAATAGGCCTAGTTTCCATTGCTTTAAAAGGCAAAACTAGTCCTCACAGATTGAAGTTAAATGGTTTCAGTTTTGTCTAGTGTGATAAGAATAAGGGACTTTCCAACAATCCTGGCTGTCCAACAGAGTACATACTGTCTTAAGATAAACTTAGGTCCCTGTCCAAGGAAACTTTAGAAAGGAACTGAAAAGCCACTTGTGAGGGATGTTATAAAAATCTCTGACTTTCGTGGAGGAATTCCACTTGCTGTCCTCTAGGAGTCTGCGATGTGGGCCACGTCAGAAATTTTTTGTTTATTTCCTTCCTAGTTGGACAAACTGTTACATAAAGAGATACCATGCCCCTGGGAATAAAGATTTAGTCATTGCTTTGCATGGATAGTTCTATTTCTCTGCTGTCCACTCAACAACATGGGTATCTTTAGCACAAACCGTTAAGATCATGAAGTTTGGATTCTTTGCTGGCCCCTTTGCTGTATTTGGTCATGTTATGGAGTATATTAAAATCCTGTAGGTTATGTTGAGGAAAACGGATTCCATAGTTTTGACTACTCCTGCCAAGTATAACTTTGGATTTCTTTATTAGATCATGTCTTGGTATGTCAGTATGAACCATTTTGGAAAGAATTTGAGCAGAAACACTTCATAATTAGTGTGTTAGAATGAACTTTTTTTTTTTTTTTCCTATTTCAAAGTCTTAGATTCACCTTCCTCCTCCTATTATTATTTAGGCACTTTGACCTAATGTAAAATATGATGCTTTATGGATCATTTCCAAACCCCAATGAATGAAATTTCGAGCTTTCTTTTTCCAGTGTCTTATTTTTAGCAAAATATTTCACCATCTTTTATGCACTATTAGTGGTATTTTACTAATGCCCCATAGTAACTTTCCAACTGTGAAAAAAATTATCTTGTGATCTTCTTGTTAAGGGTTTATTTATATACAGAATAATTTGTTGTGGAGCTAAAGAATTGGGGTGTTGTATATTGTTATTTTTAGGGCTCTGTATCACTTCACCCTTTCACCAGTGTGGTTCCTGGCTAACTTTCCCATGAGTTTTTAACCTCTTGCTAGGCTCTGCTTATGTAACAGGAAACAGGCTGTCAGGAACAAACAAACAGGAGCCTATCAGGCACACACTTAGTAGCAAATGATTTAGTTTGCTCTGTCCTTCACCCTCTTAAAGTAGAGTGATACGCAGACTCAACTTTAAGTCTTTTGGCATGGTGCTCTTAGATTATAATAATGTAACTTCAATTTTTGAAAAGCAAAATATTTTACCAAGACCATGATTTAATCCAGGCAGTGGAAAAGATGAGCTTATTATAAGGTGAACTTTGCGGTGGTGTCATGTCCTGGGACTGTGGTTTTAAGTATATCTTCGCTTTTTCTCCAACTCTTAAGGCAGGGGTGATGTGCAAGCTTCAGGAAAGAGATGAAATCGGACGAATTGAACTAGTCCAGAAGCTGGCAAAAGAAAACTATCAGTTTTTGCAGACGGACAAAAAAGAACAGGAGAAGTCTGAACACGTAAGCCTTTTGCCTCTTGGGGATGCAGGTTTGAAGGGGTGGAAAATGTTTTTCCCTGATTGCATGTTTGAACGAAAGACTATTTTAAATTCTTTAGGTTTTGGGGTTTTTTTCCCCCCAAGAGCATCCTCCTTAGTAAAAATGACAGCTGCTCCTAGCTCTAAGCAAGTGGCTTATGACACTGGATTTATAAGAGACTCTTCTCAAAAGTAAATTATGTAGAAATATGAGAATACATTTAAGCAAATATGAATCCTTATCTATTTATGATCCTGCTTGGGAGGCTTTCAAGTTTGATTTTGGAAGTTTTGCCGTATCATATAGTTTGTAGAACATGAATTTTGAAAAAACATTTCAACATATTTTTATGTTTAGTACAGAGGTGGATCTAGTTGCCAAATGAATGTGTCCTAAGTCACTAGAAATAGATAAAAACACAAAAAGAGATTATAGATGCTCTCACCAAGTGGGAGGGTCAGAGGGGAGTTTTCCCAGTATCTTATGAAGGCTTGTGTTCTAACAAGAGTTATATTGTTTGAATATAGTTAAAGCTGGAGGAAAGGGACGTTCCGCTTGGTCCTCCTGAAAGCAGTTATTCAGATTGAGCCTTAGAACTGAGAATGCTGCCGTCATGCTGGGAAGACAATGGGACCACTTTCTTGTGCCACACATTGTTATCTGTTGACTTGGTTGTTGTTGGTTATAAGACTTCA
This sequence comes from Pongo pygmaeus, assembly GCF_028885625.2. NCBI lineage: Eukaryota > Metazoa > Chordata > Mammalia > Primates > Hominidae > Pongo > Pongo pygmaeus. The sequence continues at coordinate 64,464,716 of NC_072379.2, forward strand.
CTCTCAGTGCTGCACTATCCAGGATTGCTCATGAAGGGGAACATTCCTCTGTGCTTATACATGTGTCTTTCTCTGACTTTAATTTTTCCTTGAGATTTTGTTTTCAACCCTTTCCAAGGGGGAAAACATTGCTTCATGCTTTTTCTGCTCCAAGTCTATTAATACAAATGGCAGGGTTTTACTGAGAAGGAGAGGAGTTAAGATGCTCAAGGCTGGCTGGCTGCTTAGTTTAATAACATAGCACTTCTCTAACAGTGAGACATCGAATTGTAACAGTTGGTGTCTCAAGAAAGAGAATAATTAGGCAGTTTCAAAGCCTTGTGATTGAACTGTTTCAGAGGTGACTATTGCCTAAGTGTGGATGTAGGTCTCAGGCAACCTTCACTTTGCTTGGAACTATTGAAAACTTTAGCACCTTGTTCAAGTTGTTAAAAGCACCCTGAAGTTTGACTAAATCATAGACTGACTCCTAACCTCTGCTCTGTCCTTAGGATATTTGAGTATCCTAGTGTGCAGCTTAAATTTTTCAAAAAATTTCGTTTTGATTCATTTTAATTAGATGAGCAACAGTTTTCATATGCCATATTTTATTGATTTCAAGATGCACATTTCCCCCACAATAGTCTTAACAATTGATGATATGAAAACATGTCATAGTTTAATTGTGAGCATTTTTCTTTCCTTATGGTTCTTAAAATTAATGCTGTATCTTACAACTGATTGCAAATTAGGTGCAGTAAACCAGTAACAACTTCAGGTATGGTAAGATCTTTCAAAAATCAAACAGTAGAACAGTAGGGTACCACTTCACCAAAGTTAGAGATCATAAGCTTTAGGCTTATGATTAAGGCTTATGACAAAACAACTTTGCACTTATTAAAAAGATACCTGTGTGTTGTCTTTGTTGTATATTTAGTTCAGTCCAGAATATTATAAGTAGTCACAGCCAATAAGATTATAATACTCTTCACATCTGTAACTATAGAAATCTACACTTCCTGTGTCCTTGTGTTCTCATTGGGTGAGGGGAGGGGGGAGGGATAGCATTAGGAGATATACCTAATGTTAAATGACGAGTTAATGGGTGCAGCACACCAACATGGCACATGTATATATGTAACAAACCTGCACGTTGTGCACATGTACCCTAAAACTTAAAGTATAATAAAAAAAAAAGAAATCTATACTTGGGGCTGATAATTGTAAAGGCTTTTAACATGAGGCAGAAATTTAGTGATTGAAGATTTGCAGCTTTGCTCTGGTTTTCTGCTCTGTCACCTTTAAACCTTCATTTCACTTGTAAAACAGAACACTAACATTTTTTACTTCTTGCGTGACTGTCATATGATGGGTGCATTAACAGCTCTGAAACGTTTTTGTTTCTGAGAGGAAAGATGGTGTGTAAATAAACATTGGAATTATGACTTTTTCTATGTAGACTTTCCTGTGAAGCTTAAAATAAGGAAAGAAATATTAGGGATCTTTCTTTCTAGTGATAAATATAAACAAAGCCATTCTGTCATCTCCCTTCTGCAGGATGACACCCAGTGGAATCTCTCAACTCTCAAGGCTGATATTGATGTGGTCCTCCACTAAATGAATTATTTGGTACTAGATGATTACACTTTTTGCAGTAATTTATTAGGAATAAAAACCACCTGCTAATTCACTTCAATCTTTTATGTCTTGGGCATTTGATGTGCCTATACCTTTGCTTACCCCTTGAGTTCACAGTGTTCATGAAGGTGGTGCAGCGTTTTCACTTTTCCTGTCCTCGCTTTCTTTACAATAGCAGTCATCTGCTCTTCATAGAAACTCAGTTCCGACACACAGCATGGACAGAGGAAACTGCAGTTTACTTAACGTAAACCTAGGTCTGCAGTTTCCTCTTCTTGTAATAACAATAATGACCAAACCCTGAAGTTACATACAGATTTCCTTTCTTTTATGATTTTAAAATGCTTCATCAACCTCATCCACCATTCCTGGGCCAAAGCTAGTTAAGTAGATAGTGATAAAATTTGAGTTAGAATCCAAGTTGCCTATTGAGTCATTCTTTTGACTAACCTTCATTACTTTTCCAGTTCTAGAATGCCACATAGATGCCAAAGAGAGCTAATTTCTAGCACTACTGCATAGGCAAAGACATAAATTTGATAGAATAAAGCCTTTGTTGCTGGTACATCTTGTTACAAATTGAAGGGGATTACAGCTTTCTCAGTAGGCATTTCTAATATTTTCTTAACTGCTAAATGCTATGATTATAAATTCATGCCATTAGAGAAATGCTTCACTCTATGCTTTTGCCAAGGTGTTTCTGAAATTTAAAAAGTTAAATGTATAATTATCGCAAGCTTCTCAGGAAGCACTCCATTTTTCTATTTTCTGTTAACTAGCTGTAGGCACAATTAGCAAGCACTCATGCCTATGTGTTGAAAATTATTATGGGAGGACTTTCAGAAGGGGAAAGAAATGGGCTGTGTCTTCTAAACATTATGATAGTAGAGTTAACATTGAGTTGTTGGTTCTTTAAAGGAATTATCTCTCATGTAGGCATTGTATTTCCTAGCCTTAATTCTGTGACTGTGCCGATAGAGCAAGGGACATGTGTTATCAGATGGGGACCTTTGAGCTTGACCCTGAAGAATGACTAATGGTCATAGAAGAAGGCAGGGGACAGCATTTCAGGCAGAGGGACCCGCGGGAAGACACATGACTGCAGTCCTGGTGGTTCCTAGGGAATGGAGAGGGGTGGGCTGGGAGTCAGCCTAAAATTCCATTATGAAAGACTGGTAAGCTAAAAAAGTTTACCAGCTACCCTAAGGAGCTTAAACTTGCCTTTTGGCAAAGGAAAGCCATCAAAGAAGGGAAGTGGCATAATCAGATGTGGCCTTTGTAAGATCTCTCTGGTATTGCTTTAGAGGAAGAATTGAGTGAAGAAGAGGGAAATGTTGGAAAGAACCTTTAAAAAGCTACCGTAGTGAGTCAAGTGAGATGTGCCAGCCTGAACTGGGGCAATGACCATAAGAACTGAGGAGGGAGTAAATGTGGAAAGTCATTTACCCAGTAAAATTGACAGAATTCAGTGACTAGTAATGGGGATGTGCATGCTATTTTATATTAGGCAATTTTTAAGGATTCTTTGGTATAGTGGCAGACATAAGAATGTTCTGTTTCTTACCACCTTTGCCAAAAAGCTGCATAAGCCATTTCCCTTGCTTTGTTTGCCTGCAGTTTGCTTCAGGTCGCTGAGATGTTATTAGTATTTATCTCACTGACAGATTGTTAGGTGGGGTTCCAGCAAACACTATGGGGACTACACAAACTTTTCTTTCCAGAACCCTTTGAAAATACCTTAAACAGAGAGAATCTCTGGTAGCTCCCAAATAAACTGACATATTTGGCCAGAGCTTTGGCATTTGCTGCAATATGTATGCCTTCCTCAGAATTAACTGGGATTTTAGCGTTGCTCTCCTGATCTCTGTAGTCTGAGTTGGTGTTACTATACTTCTATTCTAGAATACTCTCTGTAGTCTGAGTTGGTGTTACTATACTTCTATTCTAGAATACTCTCTGTCATCCATTCATTTGCTAACTTTTGTTTAAGCTGATGTCATAGAGGAGCCAGACTAACTATGGTGGCTCCCAACTACGGTGGCTCCTGCCCTCAAGAAGTATAGTCTAGTGTGGAGAAAAGATATCAACACACATAACTGAGATACAGGGAAGCAGTGAAAAGAATCCCAAGAGAGATACATAGGAGTTTGAAGAAGAATTTACATCTCAGAAAGCAGGATTCTTTCATAGGGCAGAAGGACAGTTTGACCTGGACCTTAAATTAGGTTTTGGGTTGGATTTAAAGAATCCACATTGAAGAAGAGTATTCCTCGTAGGAAGAATAGCATTAGAAAATGCACGGAGATACCGAAATATTAGACGTTTTTTGGAACTCTGAAACGATTTCATGTTGCCAGAATACCAAGAGTTGGGGGTGTGGGAGGGGAGGCGGGAGAAGGAAGATTTCACGAGAAATGAGATTGGGACGAGACTGTGGAGGATTTTGAGGGCTAAGAAGTTTTACTTCATTCTAGAAATAATGAGGACCGACTGAGCATTTGCTTGTCTGCAGTTTGCTTCAGGTAGCTGAAATGTTAGTATTTATCTCACTGACAGATTGTTGGGTGGGGTTCTAACTTTTCTTAAGGAAGACGGTTGAGGCAGGGCCTTCGTGAGATAAATTATATTATTTCAGTCTGACTGAATAGTGACTGAATAGTGAGGGAGCTGAAGAGTGATTAAGCAGACTTGGGTCCAGAGTAAATTCAAGTCTGATTGCCTCTGGAGGGTGTCTCCTTCAGGCTTCATCACTGGAGTGAGGACTGATAGGTGGCCCAGAAGCCAAGGTAACCGGAACCACAGCAGTCCTTCGAAAGAGGACATGCACTCAGAGGGCAGCCCTGGAGGACAGAGACAGAAAGAATATGTAGGGAGGGATGGGGGTTGGGGGGCGGGGATGCAGAAAAAGAAAAGGTGCTTGCCCAGTCGTAACTTAGATTTGAAAAGCTTATAAACTTTTCATATTTTATTTTCAGTAAAATAGTTACATCAAAGTATATGTCTAGATGGATGTGGGTCCTATTTTCAGGAATGTAGCTGCACTATTTACCAGAAAACTGAACCTGCATTTTTCCTGAAATGTAGTTTATGCTTTGTAGTGTATTAAATTGTAGATTAGAAATACCAACAATAGCTCCTAACCTGACTTCCTGACTTCCAACTGTAGAAATGAGCAGTATCTGTAAAATGTATGTGAAAACTTTGTTCAGCAATACTTTCCCTAGGGATCCTGTCTGTATCCCTCCCTTGCCCCACCCCATTTTCTTCTGTTCCTTTGTTAAGTCTGGGGACCCACCCTACTTCCTTCCCCTTTTCTAATTTACTCATGAAATATGGATGGGTGGGAAGGGGATTTTGCACACTCTGAAACTGCATCTTGGCACAGTCTGCTGCCAGGGTAGGGTCTCTATCACTCAGCCTCAACCGGAATTTCCTTTTCCCTGTTTCCTGCAGCCTCATCCTGGAATTCTGCCTACGTCAAAGGGTTCCTTGTTTAAGGATTACGAGGGGAGAAGTGGTTTGGAGTATTCTGGCTACTGTCACACTTATTTACATATTAAAAGTTGGTCTCTACCTTTTCCCAAATTTGATTTTGTCTCTTTTTTTAAGCAGTTAAATATAAGGTGAAAATCCTCTTTTTACTCTTTTTACTCTGTATGAAATACTAAAAGGAAAAGAGGTTTTATCATTGTTTTCAAACTTATAATTGTACATCTAGGTGAGTAGTTTCGAGCAATCCCAGCATTATTTGAAGTTTATCAGTAATTTAGTTTAACCAAGAAACTACTTATTAAAGAGAAGTAGAACTTTCTAACATTACTGTAATAGAATTGAAAGTCACAACTAGGGTATAATAGGCAATTCATAATACATTAAGTTGCCCGATTATAAACTGAGAAATCACCTCATTGAAACCAGGTTATTTTTCTTAATAACAAAATCCTGACTTTGTGTTGGATTGGTATTAAAGTATCTTTTCATTGGAATTAGGCTTCCTGGAGTGAGTTATTATAGTCCATTTTTAATAGGGAATAATATGGCCGCAGAGTAACAAAAAAGTAGAAGTAGCTAGTTCTTGCCTCCAAGAAGTTTACAGTCTAGCTGGGGAAAGAATTTATACATGGAAAACAGTTAACCATTCAAGACAGCATTTAATGAAGTGTCTAAATAAGACATTTAGAGGGAAGTAAAATCTGGCAAACACATTTCACAACTGCGGCAAACCATGCTCTTCTCATTTACTTAGAAACAAGGTTTACAAGTTTGGTTCACTGTGTGTGCTCTTTAAATTCTAGCTTTTCCTCCAGAAAAATAGCAGTTAACTGCCAGTGAAAGTCAGTGGTGTGCTCCTGCTGTCTGGTGGAACCATCTGCTCATTAGCTGTATTTTTAGGTTTTCACAAGAAGCCCACTGCAAGTCCTAACATTTTTAAAAAATTAGTTTGAGCAGTTTTGAAGAGAGAGGAATTTGTCATTATGCTATTTTTTGACGGTGCTCAAGTTTATTTTAAAAGGCTCAATCAAGAACATTGATATTGGCTCAGTTTGTTTGATTTATCAAACTCATGTTATCAAAGGGTCCTTTTAGTCTCTGCTGTACAAATGCTGCTCCTAGCTTTATTAGGTTCTTATTCTTGTAAAATTAAAATAGCCATATCATCTGCAATATGGTTGAAAAATCATTAAAGTGAAGTATTGAAAAACAGGTTATTTGCCACTGTTGTTTTGCCCTCACCCTCCTCCCCCAGTGGTATATCTCACTCCAGACCCCAGGTGATCTTATATTCTTTTCTTCTCTACCCCCATCAAGGCCTGATCTGCATTAATATAACAGTGTTACTACCATGTAGACTGGTGTCTGATCAGGCAACAATAGAAACTTTTGCCAGGCTAGTGTTATTTGGGTTTGTAATGAATGTTTTAAGACAAAAAGTTTAGGGAAAGGATGCACAGACAGATGGAGAGTCGTTCATGATAACTGTGTACTGCCAAGGTTTGGAAAAATAAAAAGAAGAGATATCAAGAAGTAAAGAGACATAGGCAGCAATTTACAGTGTGGCTTGGTTCCCGAAGGACTGCCCTGATACGTCTCTGACCTCATGAACTGATGCTCTGCGAGAAACTCAGAGACTGAATTCAGTTTACCACCTGTGTGGTCAGCATCCAAGTGCTGTGGAAGCATTTAACAGGGACCTTGGCTAGTCTAGGGAGTCATGCACATTTCCCTGAGAGAGAGAAAGAGACAGAATCTGAAGGGTCAGGAGAGCTATGAAAAGTGAGGAGGGATGGGTATTCCAGGCAGAGGAAAGAACACATGTGAGGCCAGGTGCGGTGGCTCACGCCTGTAATCCCAGCACTTTGGGAGGCCGAGGCGGGTGGATCACGAGGTCAAGAGATTAAGACCATCCTGGCTAACACGCTGAAACTCCATCTCTACTAAAAATACGAAAAATTAGCCGGGCGTGGTGGCGGGTGCCTGTAGTCCCAGCTACTCGGGAGGCTGAGGTAGGAGAATGGCGTGAATCCGGGAGGCGGTGCTTGTGGTGAGCCGAGATTGTGCCACTGCATTCCAGCCTGGGCAACAGTGCGAGACTCTGTCTAAAAAAAACAACAACAACAAAAACACATGTGATAACACGAGGGGCCTGATGTGGAGAAGAGGGCAGCTTTAGAAACAGAACCAACCAGCTGGAGCCTAAGTGTGGACTGTGGATGGGAGAGGTAGGTGCAGGTGAAGAAGGTGCAGGAGCTGGAGGATGCAGGACCTGTGGGTTTATCCAAACATTGTGTGCTAAGAGCAATAGCAAGCTTTTGTGTAGAATTTAAGCAAGAGGGAAAAATGATTAGATTTAATTTTTTAACATTCCTCCGTTGCAGTGTGGGAACAGATTTGAAGGAGGAGAATGGGTCACACTCACTCCTTCAAAGCTTCCTGGTCCCACTTTCCTCACAGTCCTCTCTGTCAATTTCACATTAAGTAGTAACCAGCATACATGCAAAGGATTTGCTGTGGGCAGCTCAAGTCAGAGGACTTCAGTTCCAGTGAAGACAGAATGTCCAGTGATAGTTCACTTCTAATTTGTTACCTTTTCCCTAAAATATACTGTTATATCACCATTTTTCTTTAACAAGTTGGCTTGGAGTCAGTCCTGTTTTTGTAGAAATGAATTTTGTGCATGCATATAATGTGAATATCTTTTGTTAATAAACACCATGCAGGCAGATATGTTCGCTTTAAATACAACTTACTGTGCTGTATATTTGCCTCATATTGATTCAGCCAAAGTTTGGTGATTTCTGAGTCATTCATATACTTTGGTTGCTAAAGATGAGGAAAATAAATTTATAAAAGATCTCCATGTAGGATGCAAAGAACCTTTTTTTCCTTTTGCAGTGGGAAGTGGGTGGAAAGGAAAAATTCCATCTGGCATCCAGCAGTCCTAAATGTTGTTTTAAGATAGCAAAAATAGAAGATTGCTGAAAATATCATAACAGAACATAACAGACTGTGGGCAAGTGTACAGTACATTTTTTCTAATAAATCATGTTAATATGCATATTTTACTTAAAACATGACCAAGTTCTTGTTTGCTGTTACATAAAAATTTGTCTTTATTTTTTGTATTAAAATTATCTGCTCTCTTTTTGAAGCAAAAAGGATGATTGTTTTGGTCTGAAGAGATCAATATTGCAGTACTTAGGTTTAACTGGAATAGGTTTTTGAATTTTGCAGTTTTCCCCTCTTTTTCCAGCATTTCCCTCCTACATTTAAAAAAAATGGAGAAATAAGATATGGCATGTATGTTCATTTATTGCACATTTGTACATAAGTAAGTGAACAAGCCTCAACCATTTTAACAAATCCTTGTAAATGTCCTCTTTGTTCAGGTTCCAGGAATGACTGGGCACGACTGAGGCAAAGTGAGTCAGAGTAAAGGATTAGGGGCACCTCAAGATCCAAGAAACACATAATAGGAGAGAATAATGGTGATAATGAGACAATTAAGATGTCAGAAAGTGGCTTGGAGGTATGGATTCACAAGAAGGCTCAAAAAACTTAATGAGTCATAAAGCATATCTGGGTGACCTCAGAGGTAGGAGTCGGGGTGGAATGTGTCAAGGTAAAATTTTTGCCCTCCACCATCAAAGAGAGGAGAGAGTGGTACTTCATACAGATAGTTCTTAAAACCTTTCGTGATCTTGCCTTGGCTAGGATTTATAGAAGTAGAACAAGCTTTATGTTGACACCCCTGTGAATAAAGAATTCTAACATTCCCCAAATGGCACAATGCATAATAAAATCCCAAAGTGAGTTTTATGGTTGATGGATGCTATCACTTTCTCCCTGCTCAGTCAACTTATTGTTATTACAAATTGGGGGTTTGTGATGATGCATTATTTTTCACCATCAATCTGAGTAGTCTGGAGTTTTCCTCTGAGAGTCATAGGCATTAGAAAGAACTTTAGATATCATGTGTCTTGATGGCTTGGGGAAGGAAAACTTTATTTCTAAAACTGGCACCTGCTAAATAGGATTATAAGCAGTTTCCTCTAAAAAGGGGAAAATATATTCTATGACCATTAGTTCTTTTGGAAGTGCATTAGTCACAAGAAAATGTTAAAACATTTCCATTGATAATATCTTCTAGTAAAAGTAGATACCTTTTAGCCTCTGTAATCAGAAGCAATTTTGTTAATAGTTTGTTGACAAAAAGTGTAATTCTTTAGTTTGTTAGAGAACTTCTTAATTCAGGCTTTGTGCTTTTTTTTATCTCTTTGTGTTTCTGAAGTTAGATTTTGTGGGGCCCTAAAGTGAGGCTGGGCTGATTGACGTGACCCTTGCCCTAAGACAACACTTCTTTAGAACTACTCCTCCCCTACCTGTTAGCAGTTAGCCCATCAAAAATTAGTGACTCGTGAAAGTGGGCACAAACAATTTGGCCAGCAAAAAATAAATGGGATCATTCAGTTCTTCTCATTAAACACCCATCTGGAAGCACATGTCTAAAAATTATCTCAGTATTAAAACAACACTCTAAAACACTCTAAAAATGGTGGGGGGGAAGGATAATTGAAGCTACAGACATAATACTGTCCTCTCTAATAATATGTATGGGTGGAATTTTAAAAGATATGTAAGTAAAAACTGTAGGATATGAAATGGAGAGATGAGAGCACACACGGCCCAAGTTGGTATTGATTTACACCTACAGGTTTGTGATTAAAGGATAAGCCAAGAAAGGGATAAAAGGAAGATCTTGAGCCTGAACAAGGCAGACTTCTTCCTATTCCTTAAAATCTGAGAAAAGAAACTTTGGAACAAAAGAGAGAGCCAATTTTATTCTGATTGTCTTTAAGGAATATACTTGAATGCCAGATGTTTGTGCACAGAAGCCTTTCATGACTTGTTGAACTATTAAATGTCATTTCCATTATAATTTGGCAATCACATCTGACCTTTATCTCAATTGTCAGTAGATCCCATTTCCATCCCAAGTCAGTAAATCTAAGTTCCTCTCCTTTAGTATTACTCATAATCTTGGCACATAGAGGAGATGTGCACAGACCTGACAAAATTCACCACACCCTGGGAAGAACCTTATTAATAATGATCAGAGTGGCTGTAGGTACCTTCAGCATCTGCAGCTGCACCAATAATGGTGCCCCACCCTTTGTGGTGTGTGATTTTTGCATCTTAGCTCTGACTTCTACTTTACATTCCATATCTGGCTAGTCCAGTTCTTCCCTAGAATCTTTGGAGAAGAACGTAGCAAAAGAGTGTCTTGGTCTCATTTTGGTCCAAACCCAAGTTTTTAGATTGCTTCAATCCAGACTAGAGAAGCAAAAAATGGTGACTTTTCCTTCTGAGTGACTGATGATAGTAGGCCGCAGACATCTTAGTCTAGGAGACCCTATAAAGAAAGAAGAGTTGGGCAGTACAGGCCTGTGGAAGACCCAGTGAAGGGAATTATTCCTTAGCTGAGTGTGATGAGCCAGGGACACAGGGATTTTGGTCCCACTGGTTATTGCACTGAGGTCTTCAGACAGAGGCCAGCATCCCTTATGATCATTCCTAATGGTCTGTGCTGAGCTGATCAGACAGTTTCTCCACCATTAGCAGCTTAATTCAGATTCCTTCATCTGAACTTACAGAGATGATTAGAAAGAGTTACACTAGTGAAGATAGAAGACAACCAAATAGCTATTTAGCTTGTTGCCACCAGTGTAGTCATTCAGTGACAATATATAAAGTTAACTTTGTTGATGGCCTAAATAATTTTAATGTCAGTACAACCTTTTTTTTAGAAGTAGAGCAAAATTTTAAAATATCTGGCTAAGATTAATTTATTCTTACCTTCATTCACTGAGAAAAGCATTTGTTGAGCACCTATGAACAAGACATCACATGAAGTAGAACAGAGACAGAAATGAGCAAGGTGTGATGTGAGCCCCAAAGATACCAGCATTTAATGAGACAGAAGCATGTGAAATGAGACAGAAGCATGTGAAAACCCAGACAGGAAAACCCAGTAAAGAAGAAGGGCAAAAACACACAAAAGAGAGGGCCAGGAAAGGCTTCCAGATGGGAGGAAAGAGTGCACTTTGAATAAGGTATTTGTTTCCAGAAAATTGTTTTCTCACATTCCTGTAAGGCATTTGCTAAATTAAGCATCATCTTTTTTACTTCCTGGGTTATGGCCAGGTCAGGACACAAATAATAAATGACAAAGATTATAAATCTCAAATCTAAAGGAGGTTGCATATTGGAGTTTACAATTCATTCCGTTCCCTATTTTCTAGCTACAAAATATACTTGTCAAAAAAAATTTAGTATATTATACATAGTCCTTGGCCTGTTTCACTGATTGAATTTGTTTTTGAAAACAGGCTTCATCTGGAAGAGGTTTACAGGTGTTTAACAGTCCAGAGTAAAGTAGCAGGCAACTTGCAGGAATTTATAGCACGTTTCTGTTAAAGAATTTTTGTTGTTTAAAGTTGTTCTACTACTGTAAAAGTAATATATGCCCTTCATAGAGAATTTAGAAATAATAGAAAGCTACAAGGAAGAAAATGAAAATTTAATGATAAACCACTATTTCCTCCCCCCACCCCCTGGCTGTCCCCAGTCTTTGTATTCTGAGGCTTTCCTCATATTTTCATAACATGCTTTACTTAGCTACCCTTCCCTGGGGGAATTTTGCTATTATAAACTATAATGCACAACTCTCCAAAAATCTTTACCTAAGTTTATATTCTTAAGGATAAATTCCTAGCAGCAGAATTACTACTTATAAATATAAACTGCATTACTATCTTTTATGTTTTTACCCAACCACTTTCCATAAAGCTTGTGCTAGTTTTTACTTAAATCAGCAATATATGAAATTACTTGTTTTGTAATCCCTTCATCCTAGCTTTCACCTTCATTGAGTGGTACAGTTTTGAGTAGGAGAAACTATGTATCTTTGTCAGGTCGATGGTGGGCAAGGGAGAAGGAGGAAAATACTATCTTGTTCAAATGTACATCTCTAGTGAAGTTGAACATTTGCAACTTATCTCAACCTATTTCTCTTTCTTCTGTAAGTAATTTATTTTTCTCCTCATTTTTCTCACTGAAATTTTCTTATTGATTTGGACAAGTTGTTTACATATGAAGGATATAAAATTTTGTCATATTTGTTGCATATTGTTTTCCTGTTTGTTTTCTACTTAGTTTCCTAATTAGTTATTTTTATACACATGAGTGAAACTGGTTTTTATTTTTAAAATTGTCTTTAAAATGAGAAATCCCTTCCTCATTCAGTAAAATTTTATTTTATTTTTTCTATTCCTTTTGGAGTTGCACTTTTCACTTAGATCTTTTTTTTTTTTTTTTCTTGTAACATGGGTCTCACTCTGTTGCCCAGGCTGGAGTGTGATGAAAAAATCACAACTCACTGCAGCCACAATCCTCCCACCTCAGCCTCCAGAGTAGCTGAGACTACAGGCATGCACTACCACGCCCAGCTAATTTTTTGGCATTTTTGTAGAGACAAGGCCTCACTATGTTGCCCAGGCTGGTCTTCAACTCCTCAGCTCTAGAAATCCTCCCAACTCACCCTCCTAAAGTGCTGGGACTATAAGCATTAACCACTGAGATTGGCCTCACTTGGAATTTTTAATATAGCTGTGATTTATTTTTGTAATGTAAGATTTCTTGATCAACTATCACATGCATAATTTTTCTTCAGTTAATTTACTATTTTATTACTAGCATCAAAGACTTTCATTTTATTTCTGGAAGAATTGAAATTCTGTGATGAACAAACTACCTCCCAAGTTAATATGTTGAGTGCTGATTTAGTAAATCACTTTACCTCTCTGAGCTTCAGTCTTCTCATCTAATACATTAGGATATTAGAGGTCTAAGATTTCTTCTAGCTCTAAAATTCCTTTCTAACTTGAAGACAGCCTCCCCCCCCAAATTCTGCAATATCCATGCTTTTGAGTGTTGAACTCTTTCTGGGAAAATGTCACCATTTTATAAAGGATACCAATTGATTACTCAGGAAGTTCTGAGTAGCTCTTTTTTCACTCTGATAGAATATGTCTATCAATGCCAAGAATCATTCTGTTCTTTTTTGTTCTAAAAATATTCCAGTGGATAGAACTTCTAAAAATTTACTCTGTGAAATGGTGTTGATACAGGACAGATGGCTGATCTAGCATATCCAGCTAGAAGTGTCTGTTATCAGGACACTAAAATGATATTTCAAGTCAAGTCATTAAATATTTGGAATTGTTTTTCTGAGATCAGAATGTCCTGAGGAGGATCAAAATCTGGAATTCCCAAATCTCTGCAATGAAGGAAATGCTAACTCTTACTGCCCTGAACCCTTAGAAATACCAAGAAAGTAACCTAGTTCTTGATGTTGGCTAGGTTCATTAGCTGCTACCCACAGCCTAGCTCCAAATTACTGTTTTTAAAACATGCAGATTTTTGTCTCTTACATGTCTATCTGTCACGTGAAGAATTTACTCTTTGAGAGCATGCGTATGTTTTATTTGAGCTTTTATCCCCAGTGTTTAGCACTAGGCTTTCAGTCAGTGTTTGTGGAACTAGAGCTGATAGAGAAGGAAATTGTGGGTGGTTTGAAATGTTTCCCACAGTCAAGTACTTCAAATCACATCTGTAAAAATCCCAAGTTGTACCAGCTTCAGGATTCCAGTTCATTGGATATTTAAAGTCTTAAATTAGAAGTTTTCTACCTTAGAGAATTAACCTGGAAATGATAAGCAGAAAAGGCAGGAAGGTTCATCACTGGTAGTCACTTTGTAATACAGAAAAGTCTTTGGAAGAATCCATCCCTGGTAAAGAGTGGATGCAGACGTTCAGACTTTAATGGATCACAGGTTGTGGAGCAAAGATCTTACCTGGGCAGGTTTGTATGTGAGGATTTTGACCTCCTTTGGCACTCCAGGTGCACATTAATATTCACGAAAAGAGAATTTGTTTTTCATATGTGTTATCACTTTAATACTAATTCCTCACTTAAATACTAATTCCTTTTTTGTTCCCTCAGTCTGTCCTCCTCTTCTCTCCACACCTATTCCCTCCCTTAGAAAAAAAGGCAGGAGAGATCTACCACTATGCAAGCAAATTCATCTTTGTCTTATTTTAACCTTCTCTCTTCCTTTTTACCTTCTGGTTTTTTGTTTAATTTTTTGCTTGCCTCTCAAATCATTTTAGCAATATTTCATTACATCTTACATTCTCTTAACCTATTTTTAATACCAACTTCCTGTTACTGTTCCATGCACCAAGAGTGACACTTTGTCTACCTTTATCCCAACCTTGTTTCAAACTGTGAAATGAAGTTTCTGAGATGGCTACAGCAGAGACTAAAGGCGTGCCTCCCAAAAAACACCAAGGAATGTACAAAACATGAAAAAACAAGAGTGTTTACTTAAGATGCTTTGTATCTCCTCACTCCCATTCCATGTGATCTGGCAGCTGCTACAGTAGCTAGAAATTTTTCATTCCATAACTTGCATAAATACTGAAACTCCCCTTTTGATTGCTGCTTTGCCCTCACAGAAGTTCCACAGGCATGTGCGCACACACACACAAGCATTTCCTCATGTACACACATGCAGATGCACATTGACACACACACACAGGAAATTTGGGAAGAGTGACAGAGTTCTTTGACTTGCAGCCTTTCAATTTTTTAGAGTTTATTTCCTTTTTAAGTTTGAAGAATACTTCTTCTGGGTCTGCTCAGAGGTAAGAACTAGCTTTTTCAAATAATTTCAGTTTATGAATTAGTTCTTCACTGAGTCAGGAGGTATCAAACACAACTAAGTTTCAGATCCTATGGGAGGAATTTGAGAGGAGAAGTCAAAGCCGTAGGAACCAGTCAGGGCTAGCTATTTTATGCTGCTCTGAAAAGTCATGTTATCCTCTTGTTATTCAGTTGTAAAGGCTTCTGTAAAACTGCTGCCGTGGATTATTCAAACCCCACAGGACAAATATATCTGCAACCAGAATGTAGAAACTTTAATCATAATTTAGTGTAGGTTTCTGTCCTACCTTTGGGCTGCTAGTGAAAAGCAGTGATTCTGGTCACTGACAATTTTTTTCCCTTTCTTCTACATTTCAGGAAATGCTTAAGGATCTAATTTAGATTTCTGCATCCTCATTTCTTCTGACGTAATCTCAAATAGGCCTCTGTCAGGTCATGTGTGCACACTGTACCATGCCTCAGTTGCCCGTTGACCTGGGCTGCTTGGTTTCAGGGAACTGAGGCACTGCTGAGGAGCCCTGGTCCACAGCATGCAGGTGGTAAGTGGCTCAGAAAATCTCAGTGGTTTCCTAGTTTGGCTGACCCTTCGCCTATTCCCTCGGGGCTTCTAACCAGGGCGAGTGGATGTACCTCCGAGTCTCTGCAGAAGGAAATAACCACCATATCTGGAACGGAGGAGCAGCAGAAAGCAGTGGCATTCCAGCTGGCTCACTTCAGGTGACCATGGCTGGCATCACACCTTGTTTGTCATTGCTGTGTTTTCTCTTGTGTATACTCCAGTCATGCCAACAATGAAGGATGCAACTGTGCCTTTGCAGATCATCAGTAACCCTGACCAAAGACCAAGAGCCCATAGAGCATTAGCTATCTCTTGATATTCTGTGTTTAAAAATGTAAGAGTCAGAGAGACAACTGAACTTCCTTGTCTCCCTTCTTTTAGTTTTTGGTCGCCAGAGGTGTACACTTCTTGGCGAGTGAGATTTGCGGGGAGGTGAGTACCAGAAAGAAACAGCCCCACACGCCCATGAAAATGATCAGTTTCATCATCCTTAGTCCTCCTCTGGCAGAGGGGCTTGGAACCTCCTTTTCTGCAGGTTCCATGAGCTCTGTAGTTAACTCCTGTGATGCCCTCTGCCTCTCAGTAGCACGTACAGCACCACAGGCAGCAGTTTGCATTGCAGTGGAAAAAATTTTATGTTATTTGTGTGTGTTTTTAAAATTTGGATGATATTTATATACACATACACATAAACAAAATCATAGCAAGACCCTGATACAAATTCAATTTTGTAATACTTCAGTGTTAGTATACTTGGATGGCATACAGTTACAATATAGTTTGTATATTTTTCTGCCCTCTATTTACTGAGGGCTTTCTCTGTGTCCAGTATTCATTTGGGTCTATAAGGTAGGGATTATCCCTTTTCACAGGCAAGAAAGCTGATGCTTGGAGAGATAGACCACCCAGCTAGAAAGTGGCAACTCTAGGATTTGAACCAGGTCTGTCTTTGCTTTGGTGGATATCAGTTTAATTTGATTTAGGCTGTAAGTTCTTTGAAGGGCTGCCATCATCTGAGTTTAAGTTTTATGCTATTAAGAATTGGTTATTACCCATGAAATAGACAGAAATGGATGATATCCCTGGCTTGCGGCTTGGTGGAAGGGTTCTTGGTAAGATGTGTACATTGTTAAACAAATTAGATTTATCTAGTCATTGGTGATTGAACTATAGTTGGGGTGGCAGGGGACTGTGCTGGGCCTTTATCGTCTTTTTTAGTGCCTAAAAGTCCCGGAAGATGCATAATACCCTTATTTTTTTAGATGATGCTTTGGAATTTGGGGAGTGTATTTTTATTCTCCCAGCAAAACAGCTATTGGATGGCTGCCAGGATTTGGCTCTAGATAAGGCAAGCCCTGTAACCCATGTCCTCTCAGTATAGGTTGAGGCCTTGTCTGCAGCTGTGAACTCAGCCATTCTTTGAGGACAGGCCTCTTCCTGGGTGAGAACTGGCTCCAAAGACCCTGGAGTCAGAATCAAGCTCCATTTCTGCTGCCAGAGTGCTATGCCCATTACTCAGACTTAGCCTAGGTCTGACTTTAGAGCTTTGGTTCCTAGCTACGGTGGACTAGATTTTGTCCTTTCGTTTTGCAGACTTCAGGCTTGAATTTCCCTTTTCTACCCAAGCCTACCCCTTGGACTTAGTTCCTCTGAGACTGAACCTCTGCCTCTTTGCCTTTGCTGACCTCTCTGTCCTTGACCTTGAGCCATTCTGATTTACAGTATCTGTCCACTTATCCATCATTTGCCAGGCCATGCATTCATTTAACAGACCTTGTTCTGGATGTAAAACCAAACCAAACCAGCCACTGTTCTCATGCAGCTGTCATCAGAGTGGAACTGACCCTGCCATTTCTCCTCCTTCTTCTACCCTCCATCCCACTCCCAAACCTGGTCATCAGCCAAGAACTTTTATATTGGAACTAGAAGCCTGCCGGAAAATATTTAATAAAATTTAAGCTTTTATGATAAACAGTAACACCTGTGTGATTGACTAGCCACTCTCAAAGGTCACATGGGAAGTGTAGAGTGTGAAGCAAGCTGTAGAAGCTAAATTACAGTAAACTGATGTAGGCACTAGACAAGAAAGACTGTTAAGACCATAAAGCATGTAGAAATTGGATTCGGTCAAGTAGGAGAATGCTAACACACCCTACCCTAAAGCTTTTAGATTTTTGAGTTGTTCTCTGGACAGCAAGAAGATGAAATACATGACCAATATGGTGTAGTCTAAGTTAATGAAAACTTAACACAAGCGTCTCTGGAAACTGTGAAATGTGAAGCATGCTGGGCTGTCTCTATTTGCATCCCTTTCTCCATTCTCACGTCTGCCCTGTGCTGGGACAGCGAGTCCTCACCACACATTGTGGAATGCATCACCCTGGATTTCTTGTCCTCCTGCTTTGAATGGGATGCAGCCAGTGGGAAGCATCGGCAAGAGATCAGAGGGTGGAAGGAGAGAAAGGTCATGATATTCCTCCTACCTCTGTCTGGCTTCCTTCTGTAGTTCTGGCAGTGACTGCAGCTCCTCCTTGGTAGCTTCTCATTTATGCCTCCAGCTCCCAAAGTGATCCAGTACTTACTTTTCACCTCCCCTTACCCCTTCCAGCCCAGGGCTAGTTAAGATCTCCCTCTTTTCTAGTCCTGGTTATCTCTCACCATTTTTGCTTAGTTTCATCAAACCTACCTGCACAGCTGTAAATAGCCCCTTCATTAAACACTTTCAAAACCCTTGCTGAGTGTGCATTTTCCTGCCAGTATCCAGAATGATCTGTCAAGCTAATATAGCATGTTGAAATATATTCATAATAAAAAGACATTGACTTTATATTTCAAGATGCTACAGTCTATCCCATCTTTTCTGCCCTATTGTGCAGTAGGTCACTAGCTGAAGTTGGCCCTGGGATCAAATTCCTAGGCTTGCTCTGGTTTTAGGGTTATTAGACAAGTTGTTTTGTATGATGATATTTTTAGAGGCAATGAGATTTAATACATACAGTTTTTCTCTAGTAGCCAGAAGCTTTCTGTTTAATCATGCGTATTGGTTTTCTGTTGGAGTTTGGTCAAGTTCCGTAATAAATATATGTTTATTTTCATATCTATAAAAGTCAGACTTTACCTAGATTTTATAAATGATGATGAATCCTATTAATCTTGTTTAGGCTTTCATTAGAGTTATTAATCTTAATATGTGTGGGATTAAAAAAAGGAAAGAACTAATTATCGTTATCTAAATACTCTCCTTCTGCCAGAGTATCCTGTACAAAGACATATTTGTTAGGCTAGCTCCTTTGTGGTCGGGTGAGTCTAAGTGGCTCACCTTGACATACATCTGCTAACTTAATCTCTCTCTTAATCATTTTTTGACCTTTTTTAAAAACATCTGTTTACTTTTTTTTTCATGAGAAAAAGAATCATGAGATACATTGTCAGCAAATTATCTAAGGGTTGTTCTCAAATAAAATTCTTTTTGGCTAGAGGAGATTTTTTTTCAGATAAGTATTATAATTCTGCGGTACCCACATTTATAGAACAGAAACAGATGTGGGCATTGATGGCTTGGTCAGCTAGGCTTTATGTGAATTTCCATAGTACAAGATGGGAAGAGATACCAAACTGCTAAATCATGTGCCTTCTTCCTATTTAGGAGAGCCAACACTTTGGGCTTCTGTGAGAAAAGTGGAATCAAGATTATTAGTTTTGTAGAATCTTTGTGTTGGAAAGGGTGCAGAGCATAGCCCTGACTCTTGATCCAGAATCGTCTTCATTTGTTCTGTGATATTGTTGATACACTTCGCTTCAGCTTGAGAGAGAGCTGAGTCCATCTCTGCTGTTAGCACTGCTTTAAATTGGTCCCCAGTCAGCCACTTTTATCTTGTCACCCACTAGTGGAAAGTCGCCTTTCTAGAATGTCATAAGTAATTCCAGGGCTTCCTCTCCCACAGGGTAGAGTGGCTTAGAAAGTGCAAATAATCTGCTATTTATCCTCCTGAACTCTTCTTTCTCGGACCTTCCAGCTACCTGAACTGTACCTCTCAGGACATATTTCTCAGAGCCCTTTGTGGCTCCCTGGGGCAGATTCAGGTGTCCCCTGGCCAACAAATTCTGTGTCCACAGACTCATCTCTGCTCAGTTCTTTCTTTTTTTTTTTTTTTTTTTTTTCAATTTTAAGGTAAAACTTACATAACATAAAATTAGCCATTTTAAAGTCTATATAATTCATGTCTACCCAGTTCTTGAGCCCATCAGGCCTGAGGCAGCTTATATACCGGGAGCCCCATCTCCACCAGCCTTAACCTGCATGTCTCTGTGTCCCAAGTTGCATAGACAGAGGTGCCCACAAATACAGCCTTCCTCTAAAGCTGGTCCCTGCCGTGTTTAGCTCTGTTCCTGCCTTAGTCACTGATTTGGGTCTGGTCGGCACTTCATTTTCCCCTTGCTGGGTCTCGAGTGCTGCCTGATCTGAGCTGGTTGAGCTGTGGTCATACCACTGCATTCAGCTCCTGCCAACTTTCTTCCTCTCTTAGAATGAAAGTCCTTGTATGGCTTTCCCAAACCAGACAGGCCATCCAGAACTAAAAACCGGCTATGCTAGAACTTTTGACTCTCACTTTGGCCTAGACCTCCCTGTTGCCCGATGCACCAACAGATTGCCCTGCACTGGCAGTCAGCATGAGGGAAAGTGACATCTCCTTTGATAGTTGTCATCTATAATATAGAGCATTGGCCATCTTAGGGGACATCTGTGGTTCTGATTAAGGGTACTGGTGTCAACCCTGTCTGGGTTCAATCTCAGCTTCGCCATCTGTCTGCTCTGTGATCTTTCTTATTTAATCTCTGGGCTCCTGTCTCCATTTGTAAAATGGGAATTTTCATAGCATTAGTTTCATAGGATGATTATAGTGATTAGGTAAGGTAGTGGATCTTCAGCCCTTAGCTTTGCCTGCTGTATGGTAAGCCCTCAGTAAGTGTTAGTTGTCATAGGTTTATCTGCCTGGTTGTGGCTGATTCCTCCCCAGTTGCCCGTTCCTGGTGGTTCTGTTTGTTGCATATGGCAGTGTTGTCTCCTTAGTTCTTGAGTTGTCGTTACCTCTACCATTATGGAATAAAATTATATTAGGTATTAATGGTCCAGTAACTAATAATTGCATGAAGTTTTTTACACTTCACAAAATACTTATATTATCTTAAGTAGTGGCCAAGTCTCGGTGCTGTCTCACGTGAGCTACTCTCAGGCTAAGACCCTGAATTAGAGCAGTCTTCTGATCTGACGTATGTGTAACTCCTTAGAGCCTAGCTTTGACATTGTCCAACGTAACAAGCATGCCAGCTGTTCTTCTCGGGTTAGCCCAGTCCGTTTGAGTGCCTCAGCTAAACTGATGGTCAGGATGCAAAGCAGGGCAGGCCAGTGCCCTGTGGAGTTTGATGACCAGCAGCAGAATTTGATGATCCCTCCTTAGGAAGAGCGCCTCTCAGCAAAATGTCCCTTCTCTCTGGGCTGTATCACAGTTCACCAATTGAAATGTATTCTTAGAGATTTAAGGTGTTCTCTGGGAGACTGAGGTAGGCAGATTGCTTGAGCTCAGAAGTTCAAGACCAGCCTAGGCAACATGGTGAAACCCTGTCTCTACAAAATAAAATTAAAAATTAGTTGGGCCTCATAGTGTGTGCCTGTAGTCCCAGGTACTCAGGAGGCTGAGATGGGAGGATCGCTTGAGCCCAAGAGGCAGAGGTGGCAGTGAGTTGAGATTGTGCTCCTGTACTCCAGCCTGGGTGACAGAGTGAGAATGTCCTCCCACCCCACCCCCCACCCCCCCAAAAAAAAGAAAAAAGAGATTTAATATGTTGCTCTCTAAACCTCCACTTTAAAATGCAAATGCATTCATTCATCCTTTGTTTATAAACGTATTCAGTAAATGTTCATTGAGTGTCTGTGGAATGTCAAGACCTGGCTAACTATTGGGAATTGAAAATCAAAGAAGATAGGGTACTTGCCTACAAGTGAGCTTGGGCAAGGCGGGGACAGAAAGTGCATCAGTAAGTGCTCCTGAGAGTGCTGAATTAGAAGGATACAATGTGGTGCTGTGAAGTCACACAGAAGGGCCAACGAGATCAAACTGAAGACCAAGGGGCTTCCTGGAGGAGGTGATTCTTGAAGTGAACTTTGTGGGATAAATAAGAGTTAGGCCAAGAAAGTTGTGAGATGAAAAGAGGTATAACAAGCCATTGGCTACAAATGCCTTCCTATCAGTTAACATCTTCAGTTAATGTGTTCATAGACCTAAGGGCAAACAGCATTGGAACTCGTGCTACTTGTATGACTTCTTGAGTGTCGTAGTGTCAAGCTAGATGATTCTCCGCGTTTGCCATCTGAAAGGTTCTCTGGTACTGCCTGTTTCAGACAGGTTTGATTTTGGAGGAATGGGTCTCTTCAAGCTGACATCTTTCCTTTATAATGAAATTTCCAAGATGTAGTCTTTTCTCCTCCTTGTTCACTCACAGTTTAACACACTTATCTTCCCCACTCCTGACCTAAAGTGACCTCATCATCACTTTTTCTTAGACTTACCATCTTTGTAAATGTTACAGTGTCAGGCAGGCTTTCTCCTGGGGTCTCCTGACACAGCGCTCTCCTGGCTCTCCTCCTGGCTCATCTTGGTAGTGGTCTTCATGGTCTCTCTGTAAGTAGGTTCCCCCATGTCTCGAATATTCTCCCACTTTACTTCTTCCCCTTACTGTGTTTTTAGCTCCTTTAATCCCCAATATTCATAGTTCTGCCTCTTTGCTGCTCCTCCTTAACAATCTCATCCATTACCGAAGCTTAAATAATTCATAAATTTGTCTGTACCCTTGACCTTTGTCCAGAGGCCTAGTTCTTTATTTCTAACTGCTTGTTAAACGTCTGTGGCAGGCAGGCTGTCTTAGTACGAAACATCAGCGTTTTAAATCAGAAGCATCGGTCTCACCAAAGCCTCTCCTTCATACACGTTCTCCCCTATTTAATGGCATTTCCATTCTCTCAGTCACCCATAGTTATCTTTGATTGTCAGATCCCATGGATTCTACTTTTGCATTGTCTCTTGCATTTGGCCACATCTGAGGGTGCTGACCCAGTTATACTTATGTTGTCATGGAGCCTATTAACTTGTCAGTTAAGAGCAGGGTACTTGCCTCACTCATTTTCACTTGCCGCTTGGTGTCCAGAACAGTGCCTTATGCAAAGGAAGCAAGCCCTCACTATTTGTTGAATGAATGTCAATTAAGTGTTTTAATACTTTACCTGCATTTCATGAACTATTTGTCATTGAATATATTTTCTGTTATTAGTTCTCTTAATACTTTTAATCTTAACCAATCAAGCACAAGAATAAAACTTCATACCTAGAAGCTCAACTATGGTACTTCTGTTCCTTCTCAGGATGAGAAATTAGTTAAGCATGCATGGGTCAGGAAACATTAATTTACCTTTCCTTCTTGAGAGCCAGATGTAATTCGTAGGATTATTACATTTTTATGGCAATTTTAGATAACATATTTCCCTTTGTATATTAATTTTTCTGCTTTTTCTCTTCTTTATTTTTAATAGGTCTTCAAAATGGAAAACTATCACAATGACATAGATGCTATTGATAGTACATCAGTATGATTCAGCTCTTCCCCTGCCTGGCAGAGTGTGGCTGCTGTGTGCACAGCCATGTAATATATATTAGTTACACAGGCATTAGAGAAGCCCTTCCCATCCATATGTATGTGCATGGCCTGTGGAAGTTAATAATGCCATATATCACATGCACATAGAATGTAAAACGTACTTCAGAATGACAGCAAGCTCATATAAAATGAGTATTGGCGCATGATTAAAGGAAACCAGGGAAAGATTTTTATCCTTTCAGAGAACAGAATTATTTGTTTGTTCTGTGTGTCTCAGCATCTCAGACCCTCATTCTGCCTTTTTCTTTTTTTCATTTTTTGGGGATTTTTTTTGGTCAATATATGCACTTCTCTCCAGCCACCTTATTTCACTTCAGCCACATAGATAACAAAGGAACCCCTTTGGAGAAATGAAAGATAGCAATTACACATTGGTATTCATGTTACGGGAGTCCCACTGTCGTCCTCAGGGAGTTTAACAATGAATATCCAGCATTAATTGCCACAGTAACTGCACGCGTCTGACCTTGCTGAAATGTAATACATCGGTTTTACATAGTGAAATTATTTACCACTAAAAGATTAAAAAGAATGATCATAAAATTATATTGCTGTTTAGAATGACAAATATTTTTTTGTTTTTAAGAAAATCCTGGAGGACTTAAATTATTAGCTTATTGCATTTTCTTAGGAATCAGAATACCAGGAGGTAAAGTCACAATTTTTATCAGTGATTTGGCTGGCAGTTAGGGCAAGATTAGTGCCTTGCTATTCTTGTGAAAGGTGAATCAAATACATTGACATCCCTGATTAGCCTGTAGAACCAATTAATAAGGCACAATGGATATTTTTTTCTCTGTTGGGGTTGGGGATATCCTCTTCATGTTTGTACCTGACCGTAGGTAGGTAGGATTTTCTGTAAGTAGGGGAACCGTGCTAGGAGCCCTAAGCACATAGTGCTTTTTTTAAAGAGGTGACATCATCTTTAAGGTGAAACCTACTTACTGTCAACTTTTATTCCTTTAATCTTTTGCTCCAATCCTCAGAAATAGGGAAGCTAGATTTTCTGACATGCATCTTATAGTTCCTTTCTCCCAGGCTACCTTATGCTTACTGGGTATTGCACATCAGGAGAATTTCACACTAAACACTCTGAAAGTGTTCATGGCTCCGAGTTGGAGGCCACCCTGCTGGGTCAGCAGCAAGCTGTCCTCTGTGACAGAGCCACGTCAGCGGGCCACACTCACTCTGGGCTGTGGAAGCTGTGTGTGCAGAAATGAATGATGGTTCAGCCGTCTCTCCTTTTTAAAAAGGGACTGAGGTGAAGAAAGTCTGTGCAGTCATCCATGACATCCGAATTTCAGCCTAGATGAGATTCTAACTAGAGATCCATTTTTGCTTATATTCTGGCAAAACAAGTACGTGATAAATTTGAAGGCCATCTCAAGTCTGAAAAAAATTGAATTGAATGATGGAGTGGGTAGTTTTTTTTTCTTGCCCGCCTTTTAAACTAAGGGTGTAAAGTAAATGAATATATGTATTGATTACAACTACTGAATAGGGCTTACTCATTGTCTTAATGTTTAAATAATGTATATTTTGTATGATTCAACTTTAATAGAGTGTTTAATAAACATCTACCAGGTAAAAGATAATATAGTATACATGCAATTAGTATGTTGTGCTTTTTGAAACTTTGAACTTTGTAGTCCCTAAATTGTTTAGGTAGTTTTAAAAATAAACTCTGAATTCCACCTCCACTTTGTTTTCTATTTCCTTTAAAGTATTTATGTCTGTCTAATGTTTTAAGTTTTCGTAGCACTTGAGCCTGGATACTTTAATATTAGAGGGAGATTTTTGACCAGACTCCTAATTTATTCTGAATCTTTAAAGAGATGATACTGTAAAGCAACTCTAGAAAATACAGCTTTAGTTAGCTCCATTTTCCCCCCACTTTTAATTTTCTCTCTCTTTTTCCTTCTCTCATCCATCATCCCTGTCCACAATTAAAGCAAGATGATGAAGTGACGACTGTTCAGGTTAAAGAGCAAGACCAGAGTGTCCTGGTGCTGAAGAAAGTGCAGTGCTGTGGCCCAGCCCCCACAGCTGGGAGTGCGGAGAGCCATTGGAGGTGAGAGTTTCCCTGCAGCCACAGAGGCACGCGCTCCCGTTTCCTTTTCCCTGCCTGCCTTCCCTTCCCTTGCTCCATCTCACTCGCTCTCTGCCTCCTCTACCCTCCCTCCCTCTCTTTTCTCTCCGCCTCTCCAGCGTTCTAGCTGACTGCAGAGCTCTTAGCAGCCAGATGGACTCAGTTCCCAGTGAAAGGACAGGGATGGCAAGATCTTTTAGCATTTAGGGGATGCCTTTGTTAGTAACTGTTCACAATGGGCAGCTCCCGGCTGAGGGTCTTTGACCCTCATTTGGAGAGGAAAGATTCTGCCGCGGCGCTCTCAGACCGAGAGCTGCCCTTGCCTACCTTCGATGTGCCTTATTTCAAATACATCGATGAGGAGGATGAGGACGATGAATGGAGCAGCCGCTCTCAGTCTTCCACCGAGGATGACTCAGTGGACTCTCTGCTTTCTGACAGATATGTGGTGGTGTCCGGGACCCCGGAGAAAATTTTGGAGCACCTTTTGAATGACTTGCACCTGGAAGAAGTCCAGGACAAAGAAACAGGTAAGGCTCTGAGTAGCTCATGCTTCCAGACTCACAGCAGCTGATGCCCTTGTCAGTACCCTCAGGGGCAAGGTTCCCACTGTTAGCTGAAACCGGGGTAGGGAGAAATAGCATATGCTTTGTGCGACTCGTCCCTTGCCTTGTGCTGATTTGTTTAAATCCAGTAAATGGACACATGTAGATCCCAAGCAGCTCCCTGGGAAGTAGCTGTACAAAGAAAATGATATGAAGGCAGCTGTTCTTGTTTCTTTGGCAGTTTTTCCTAAATCTCACCTAAAGGCAGTTGGCAAGAGACCAACATTCAATAGCCCATGTTCAATGGAAAGAAATACGAGGGGGAGGAGGGTTAGCAGGCGTTCACCTGCCATGTAAGCAGTGCTGAGCTGGGGGTAGCAGCCTCCGTGCTGAAATGTCAACAATTAATGCAACTACTCAGCAGCTACATGCTTAGTGGCAACTTCTGCCTTTTTCCAAGTGGTTTACAAACTGCCTGGTCAGAACAAGCCCCGAGGTGCAGACTATGATACTCACAGCTTTTCAGAGCAGAAATTGTAATGCACTAAAGCCTTATTGATCAGACGTCTTGTATTTTAAATTTAATCTGAGAGTAAAACACTCATTTTGCTTTTTCACCCATGCACTTTTGGAAACACTACTATTCCACTTACAAAATGACTTATCTGTAACTTCCTTTATCTCAGAAGGGAGAGTACTTGCTTCTCTTAACCAGAATTTGTAATTTGTTCCATGCTGGAGCAGTTATTCCAATGAATAGGCCTCTGACTGTAGCCTGCATTTTGCAACTTGATCCCTTAACTAAAATGCACTTTTTGCTCCTACCATAGCACCTGTGAGACCCACAGTTTCCTTAGGGTTTTACCGTGCAAGAAGGATTGTGAAATGACAGCTTAGGTGGGAACAAGAATTTCATTGTGTCCCTGGAGTTTTGTCTGAACATAGGTGATGTCTGGGTCTATATTGCATTCTAAAGGACAATAAGAGAAACAAGGATGTGTGAAATACATAAGTGGGCAAAAAAACAGTATCAAAATGACCTAATCATGTATACTACAGTAAAGTTATTGTGTAATTTTAAAATTCCGATAGATACCTTATTTTGCATATGTTTGAAGACAAAATCAGTAGTTGTCATTTATATGCACTAAACAAACAGCTAAAAGAAAAACATATTCTCTTGGCATTTGCTAGGTTGATTTTGTATGTCTATAGATTAATATTTTGTGCATTTGAGCACTATTCCCATGTTCTGCTTCATCAAATATAATCATCATGGAAGGTGGGTCTAATTTTCAGTCTACTGATTACCAGACTGCTTTACACAGGTGTTTTGAACTAGAATACAGACAAATTATCTGTCACGGAAAAGACACTTTAGTAGAGGTTTGGAAAGATTGAATACTTCCTTCTTCTTAATAACACTACAGTTCTGTAGTGCACGACTTTGTGTCTGGGTCACATTAGTAAGCAGGGAAATTATTATAACCTGCCCAGGCCTAGCTTGATTTCATTTTCTTTTTAATTGTCATTAGTTTGTGTTCTCTTTACTTTTGAGAAAATGGCTCAGGTGCTCACAGGTTCCCACTACTTAACACTGAAAATGACAAATCACTCTTATTATTGTTGCTAATGTCAGATTTTGCCTGCTATTGGGAAATATAGTGGTTTGCATCCTGTCTAGTGACTTATTCTTTCTTCTTAGTTATACCAACCCCTGGGATCACATGTGTCACTTCTGCCATGTACTCACAAAGCCAAGCGGACCAGGACTTCATGGCTTGACTCTCCTAGCACCAACCTAAGTGGGGAAGAAGGGGTTGGTTGGGGTCACCTCACCTAATTCCTGCTCATTTCCTTAGAGTTTGGGGGAAGGACACAAATGAAACTTTAGAGTTTTGCAGAGACATCTGAGTGGCAAAAATGGTAACAACTTTCACCAAAGATTTTATGAAAATGGAAAAGTCAACTTTGGAGAAAATGATTAACGTGTATATAAAAGAGATGCCTAAGTGGAAGTCAGTGTAGCTCTTCCAAACTTCAAGAATGGCACTTGGAGAAAACACAACAGAAAATCCACCATGTGGTTTCTGTTAATAAGATTATAAGAAATATAATAAATATAAAATAAATGTCATGTGCAAATTGAAGAAAAGGAGATATTAATAGCTCGAATACTAAGCAAATCAGATATTTAAAGTAACAGGACCCCTTGTCGCTGACAAAGGAGAATTCTAGTTCTTTATCTCGGTCAGGTAAGCAACCCTCATTATCAAAGGCCCGGGTGTGCAGGAGCTGAAGAGAGTTGCATAAACCATATGGAGGACAGATGGAGGAAAATGAGAAGGGGCTGCAATCAAAGTACACAGCAGCATTTTTATGTTCTTGAGCGCCCCTTTTAGGGAGATGGAGCCATCTGGGGCCACGTGCAGCCATATGGTGGCCCTCCACACGGCCCAATAGCAGTGAGGAGGAGAGGGTCCATGGGAGAAAAGGAATGGTCCTGGAGGCTGGGATGAGCCTGTTCTGGATTCTTACATTTTTGGACCCACCAGAGGCTGGGGAAGATAACTGAACAAGAGATGTGAGTAATTTCTCATCCCTTTCCCACAAAAGTCACTAATTTGTGAAAATGTAGGTGCAGGACCCAATAGAGGAGGCCCTCTGTGCTCTCATAGGACAAGTGGAAGTGATTACTGATTGATGTTAACATACAAATAGATAAAGTTTACTCCATTGAATATAGCCAGGAGGAGAATGCCAGGGCTATTAAGATAAGGCATTTCTGTTGTTACTGGACTCAAGAATAGAATAGGAAACAACTAAATTCATATAGTATTCTATCAGCAAATCAAGCTTTTTAAAGGAAAAATAATTCTAGAGATGCTTAAAAGCAACTTACTAATGATTTTCTTAAATGAGTTGACTCGCACACACCTACTATGTATACTATTTTCATAATCCCTCAAGTACATATCTTTCCTCCTTTGTAGTGAAAGGCACAAGAAGTCATCCAGTATGATATCTATGGAATGAAAGAATGCATGAGTGAATGAGTGAATTTCTTTCTTTCTTTTTTTTTCTTTTTTTTTGAGACGGAGTCTCTGTCTGTCACCCAGGCTGGAGTATGATCTTGGCTCACTGCAACCTCTGACTCTCGGGTTCAAGTGATTCTCCTCTCTCAGCCTCCAGAGTAGCTGGGATTACAAGGGCCCACCACCACGCCTGGCTAATTTTCGTATTTTTGGTAGGGACAGAGTTTCACCATGTTGGTCAGGCTGGTCTCGAACTCCTGACCTCGTGATCCGCCTGCCTCGGCCTCCCAAAGTGCTGGGATTACAGGCGTGAGCCGCCGTGCCTAGCTGAGTGAATTTCCTAAACTCTTAAAGAGAAGATCAATGGGAAGTGCAGATAAGGAACAAGCAAACCAACCAGGCATTTAGGTCTTTATTTGCAGCCACTTTTGAAATGTTCATTCATCTGTGACAAGCTCCCTTTTTGTTTACTAAGTTAGGAATAACACTCCCTGAGAGCAAGCAGCAATGAAATTCATTGTCATCTAAAATTTTCAACATTTCTTCTTTTGTCTGATAGTTCTTCATTGTTTAAAGTAGGAAAACTATTAATCTGGTAACTGGATATTTGTGAACCTGGACAGTGATTGAAGCTGTTTTCAAAGATTTCCTTTTTTTTTCCAAGGTTCAGGTTTTGACTTGAAATATTTTGAAATGTTAGAGGAAAATCAAGTTGTTTCTGGAGCTTTATCTTTTCCCAGAAATGGGGCAAACATCATTGGGCATGAGATTTACATGAGAGAATTACGAGGAAGGTAAGAAAGAAAAAAAACAAGGAGCTGTGAGTTAGGGGAGTTGAAGGGATGGGGTAGCAGGTTTGGGCCCAGCCAGTCCTGCTCTGTTGTGGTCCTGCTGGTGACTGTAGCTAGTTAACCCTTTCTCCCTAGAGAGGATAAAGTGTGTTTTGCTTACAGATACTTCTGTAGTGAATGATGATTTCTGTTTCAAAGCAGGGGGAAAACTGTGGATTATATGGAGAAACCCCTTCTTACTGATTTTTCTTTCTGAATCTGTGTTATGACAGGTCTACTTTAGGGAAAACATAGGAAATATGTTATTTCCCATTTCCTTATTCATCTTTTTGAAGAAAATATACTTATGATTACAAGTTTCCAAGAAAAAAAAAGCCAACAGAGAATAGAATAGTAGGAATAGGTAAAGCCTACCAGCTGATTCTCATTAGGCTTGACCTGATTTCTTTTAGGTATGGCTGCTTTTTTTTTTTTTTTTTAAATTTCATGAGGTTATCATTCAGTATATTCTGTTAACATGCCTCTGTGTGGAAATGTCTACACAGCCTGCCTTGATTCTTTCAGAGATACCTCAGTGTTGGGGGGTTGGCGTTTAGCAGCACACAGTAGGTTGAGCCTGTGATTGAAAAAGTGAGTTCATTACTGTTCTAAAGAGGAAACAACCTTTGTGAAAGTGCCTGTTTTATATTATAGGAGTGTCTCACTCAACTGATAGAGTCCAGAAGCTCTTGATGGTCAACCTAGTGACTTTTTTTTTTTTTTTTTTTTGAGACGGAGTCTCACTCTCTCACCAGGCTGGAGTGCAGTGGCGCGATCTTGGCTCACTGCAACCTCCACCTCCCAAGTTCAAGCGACTCTCCTGCCTTAGCCTCCCAAGTAGCTGGGACTACGGATGCGCACCACCACACCCAGCTAATTTTTGTATTTTCAGTAGAGACAGGGTTTCACCATGTTGGCCAGGATGGTCTCAATCTCTCGACCTCATGATCCACCCGCCTCGGCCTCTCAAAGTGCTGGGATTACAGATGTGAACCACTGCGCCCGGCTGTGATGTTTTTTAAGCATTGCACTGATAAAACATTAAATAAAGTGAGGGCAGGCACCTCATTTTCTATTAACTTTTTAATCTTGTCTCCTGCCAACACCAAGCTCATGATAGTCCCTTGATATTATGTAATTTTCATGGAGGAAAATTAAGAATATCTTTCTTCTTCCCCTTGGAAAGATAGAAGACAACGTAAGTGAACTTCTTCCTTGCTTACCTTGCCTTTTAGCATTCCTGGAATGATCCTGGGTGCCTCTCTTCCAGGCTTTTTCTCCCAGGTTGCCAGACCATAATAACCCTGAAGCAGCATGGCTTTTGCTGTACTAAAAATGTTTGAGGGTAGGTAAATATTTAGATGGCGGTAAGTCTTTTCATGATTTTGTACCATTGATACGCACATGGCATTATCTTGCATTTATGTCTTTTTATTTCTGTAAGGTCATGTAATAAACAGACCAGTGTAGCTTATCTGTAGCTGCACATTAGCAGCACCTGGGATGCTTTTTAACAAAACAGCAATGTCCAGAGATCCTAATTCAGTTGGGCTGAGTTGGGGCCTAGGCCTTAAGGCCTTTAAAAGTTCCCCAGGTGATGCAATCCACAGCCAAGTTGAAAGACACTGAAATAGAACATTGTCTCACTTCCATGTTTTGAAAGACCAATTCCAGGTTTCTATTGGTTATAAATATACAGAGAGTTAGGAACAACGTTCCCCCTTTCCGACCCCTCTGACAGGACTGTATATCCAGCCTCATGTCCGCTGGCCCCTGTCCTGGAGTTCTGCCGCCTGAGAAGTTCATAACTGACAAACCTACACTGCCAGTCCTTCCATTAAAGTGGTTTTGGATAAAAGGACACCATCAGAGGGAACAGAGGTACTGGACACACAAAATGTTTGGTTTCTCATCTCTTGGAATGAGAAGGTGTGACTATAGTGAAAAGCCATTTGGATTTTTGTGTGGGTTCTGTCACACGACACAAATTCCTGGATGGTCCTTAGGTTTCACAGCCAAGAATGCTTCTGAGAGAAATAATGTTTTAAGAAAGGAGAAAATGCATATAGCAGAGTAGAAGGGTTACTAAAATGAGATTCTGAAGTCTTGAGTACCGAATCTGGGCTCCATTAAAAAAACAGCCCGAGACTTTGAGCAAGTAATAAATGAAATGATCTCTGAAGTATCTTTCATCACTAAAACCCTTTGATTCAAAGGGATCTATATTTTCTTTCCTTGCAAAATATGTTACAGAACCATAGAATTATAGGTGGGAGGGAGACCTGAGAATTGGTGTAGATGACCTCCAAAGTCATTTTATGCTGAAAACACCATCACATAGCCCTTGCACGAGGGCTTAGGAAATTTGGTCTAACTTCTTATTACTGCTACATTTCTTCAGCCTCGTAGAGCTGTTAGAATGTTAACGGGGTATTAAGCTTAGAATCCAAGGCTCAATGGCCATACCTGGTGATGATTTAAGTGTGTTTTTATATAACTTTGTCCAATGGGAAACTTTTTAAGTTCCTTTGAGAAATTATGCCATAACATTTCTAAAGAATAGCTTTGATTTATCACCCTACTACTAAATTCCATTTGCAGAATTTTATTACCAAGCCATTTTGGGATATTCAGAAATAATGTTGCAGGAGAAAAGCAGCAGTTTTCCCTCAGTGATGAAATATACTACATCGTATCTCTTCTACTAGCCATCTCCCAGCAATTCCTTAACTTTTAGCTTTATACGCTGCTTCTGTAAAAAATGTAACTGTGCATTTTTAGTTATTGAGTTTCTGAATACCTTAGAAAAATTTAGTTCCTTTATTTAATTCCTTTAAATATCTTTGACCTCTACTTGCATAGGCACTGTTCTAAATGCCAGGGATACAAAATAGACAAACTCCTTACCCTCCTGAAGGCTTATATTCTATTGGAGAGAATCAGACAATAAACAAAATAAGTAGGAAAATATTGTATATTAGATGATGGGTTGCTAAATAAGCAATATCATTATAGGCACTAATTTGGGATAACTATACCCATGTTTTAAAAAATAAAAAAGCTGGAGGATATTTTAATGTATTTAAAGTATTTTAAGAATTAATGTGAAACTTCTGGTCAAATGCAACGAAGTTCAGAATCAAAAGAAATACACTTAATTGAAATTTTAAAAATAACATAAAAGAAATTTGAAGTATGCATAGGTATCCCCAGTTGGTAAATCACTATTGTTAGAACCCATAGAATCTGCATTTGTGGAAATGTTTGATAAGGATATCAGCCTCTTACCATCTTAAACTGTGAAAATCGCTTTATCCAAGGCAAATAACTGGACTGGGCTGCTACTTAGTCTTTTTCAGCTTTATGAAACTGTCACTTCAAAATCTTAGATTAAGCACTTTGGGAGGCCAAGGTAGGCAGATGACTTGAGGTCAGGAGTTCGAGACCAGCCTGGCCAACATGGTAAAACTCCGCCTCTATTAAAAATACAAAAATTAGCCAGAAGTGGTGGCACTGAGGCATGAGAATTGCTTGAATGCTAGAGGGGGAGGTTTCAGTGAGCTGAGATCGCACCACTGCAGTACAGCTTGGGCGACAGAGTAAGACTCTGTCTCAAAAAAAAAAAAAAAAAAAAATTAGATTAATTTGTTTGCATACATGCTAATAAAAAAAAAAATCAGTGAGAGACTGAATTCATTAGCACAAACTCCAGCTGCCCTGGGTGTGCCTCAGATGCAGATGAAGAGTACCACTGTTTGGTAAGGGCTTGTTTTTCCAGATAAAGCAAAGACTTGAAACAGCTGTCCACAGTGACAGTACAAATCCCCAAAATGGTGTCAAGAGAGAAAAAGTGCTCAAGTTAGAATATGATTTCTGTTCTACTTTATAATGTGTGTGCTGTGGTTTTTGTTTTGGTTTGGTTTGGATTTTGGTAGTTCCTTGAGCTTCTCTCCTAATTACTGGTATGGAGAATATAATGTACGGTATTTGTTGACCATAATTGAAGCATTGGAAGGCTTTATAAATTAGTGTTGACAAAGTGATGAGATAATTAGAATTGTGTAGAAATTTTCTCAGTTGTTTCACTTATAAAAGCAGAGGCTTTAGGCCACATGACATTTGAGGACCCTTCTAGCTATGAGAACCAGGTTCGAAGATTACTCCAGACACCAGTTTATTTATTCAAACCTTGTCCCCTTAGATGGATCCTTTTGCAAGATAATTATCCCCATTTAATGGACATAGAAGCCAAGGTAGAAGTTAATTCAGTTGCTTAGTGATTGAGCCACCATTTGAATTGGGAAATGAGCCCAAATATATTCCGAGTTTTATCCCAAAGATTATTTTTGCTAGAGACTGGAATCATGGATGAAAGGCATAATTGAAGTAAAAATCTACATTCAACTCAAGCTATAAGCCCCAAATCAGGTGCTTCAGTACCCACTTAAGAGCGTTCTAATCTCCAGCACAAAGACCTGCTTCTTGGATTCCAGCTGTGAGCAGAATGGCCACTGGATGGGCTAACTGCTTCAAAAAGGTTGAGAGAGAGAGAGAGGAGAGACAAAGAGAGAGAGGTCCTAGTTCCAGCTGACACTGTATCAGTCTACTCACATGAGAAGTGATTAAAAATTAAATTTTGACTGTGGATTTCATTTGAGGTGCTCCTCTTCTGGGTTAATCTATTCTCACCACCTTTGAACATGCAATATTATGTATGATAACAAGGGAATTGATGCTTTTACACTGCCAGTAGATTGTGGGTTAATTAATACCCTTGTTGTTAATGAAGCAAGGTGAAGTGAAGTGAGACCCAGCTGAAGCATAAGATCATTAACATACACTGATTAATCATGGAAATGTGGAAGTTTTCATTACAACACAACCAATGGGCAAAGGAAGATATATAATGGATAAGGATATATTTAATAGGAGTATAGCATACCTTTCAGGGAAACAATCTCGATTTAGAATGAGAATGGATCATTGGAATGCATTTTTTAATTGCATCATTTTCATGTTTATACCACATTTGAGCTGTAGTTTATTATCTGAATTTTAATTTTGCAAACAATTTCAGCATGAAAGGTTATGCAAATGTTACACTTTTCCAAATAAAAAAGTATTCAGAAAAATGTAGAGTAGTTTATTCAATGATTACCTAATATTTCTAGTGAACTATGTGGAGAGATGAATACTTTCATTAAACTTTTAATTTTATGATTTGCTTTCATCCTCCACCCTTGTTTATTCTGTGTCCACTGTTAGAATTTACTATGATAAATGCATAGGAATGTATATGTATGTTTATTTATAAAGTAGAAAATAAGACATTGGGTAACTAAACTTGTAATACTTAATTAAAGGGAAACTACAGTTGGCTTCGCAATTGTGGCTTTTGCCACAAAAGGTTGACCATTTTACAGTAGACTTTGTAAACGGAAAGTTCAAGTGTAAGTCTAGAGCATGCCAGAAACAAACCAAAGTATTATAGGGTTCTAGGAAATTAATTTCAAGAGGATCCGAAGATAGGAAATGGAAAAAGGAGTACATGAGGGGGAAAGAATGACCTTAGAAATTAGATCCTTAGCTTCCAGACTATAAGAATTATGGAAAACTTGGGCATCTTAGCAGTTTATGGACTTTCTTTAAATACTTTGAAGGAAAATGTCAACCACTTTCTGACAGGTTAGAGTGGAGGTTTTGTCCTAGAGGCTGAAGGTGAGCTATCTGGAGGTTCCTGCACACGGTGTTCTATCTAAATGACATATGCATGTGACTGCTTATTTCCTCGAAGTCAGTTTCAGTGCTGACCTCAACCCCTGAACCCCGGTTTTCCTGGGTAAACTGCAGCCAGCATGGAAGATGGAGAAGTCAGTGGACTTTCCACTTTATTCATATTTGCATATGTTATTTTCTTTTTATCCTTTATTTACATTTATTTGCTTCACCTGAAATACTTTACCTCAAATGCCCAGCTTGATACTCATCTTTTTAGCTAGACTTCCATAGAGAACTTTGGTTCTTTCTTTGTAGTTAAGTAAATTTCTAATTTTCTAGAACAACTGGAGGATAAATTATTACAAGTAATAAAATATTCTGCTCTACTGAGAGTTGCCATAAGTATGTACACGAATTGTCAAGTTTCAGAGAATCAAATATCTAAAATTACAATCTGTTTTCAAATATAAAATCTTTTTTTTTTTTTTTTTTGTGATGGAGTGTTACTCAGGCTGGAGTGCAGTGGCACCGTCTCGACTCACTGCAACCTCCCCCTCCCGGGTTCAAGAGATTCTCCTACCTCAGCCTCTCGAGTAGCTGGGACTACAGGTGTGTGCCACCATGCCCAATTTTTGTATTTTTACTAGAGACAGGGGTTCACTATGTTGGCCAGACTGGTCTTGAGCTCCTGACCTCAGGTGATCCACCCTCCTCGTCCTCCCAAAATGCTGGGATTATAGGCGTGAGCCACTGCTCCTAGCCTCAAATATAAAATCTAATGGCAAACTATGAGGACCTAATAATAGGCCTTGCTTTCACTGTTATATGGATAAGATATTGGCTTACATCTATATAATCTCTTTGACATAGGATGAAGGCTGCATTTGAAACATAAATCCTCAATATAACTTGTTTTTTCTCATAAAAATAAATTTGAGACAGATAATACCTTGTTTAATATTCTCTTGATATCCTGTCTCCCTAATAGGGTATACCCTTTAAGGAAGAAGGCTACATATATTACTTTTCTATTTCTTTGGGAAAATAATTTCTACAGCATCATTTCCCAGTTCAGTTAGTGCTAACTGGGGTTTTATTTCTTTTGAAAGGAAATTTCTGTTCTAAAACCTTTAAAAATGTGTAAATTGCCATATTTTCTCAGTAAGTTTTGTGTCTATTGGCATATTTAATATTGCGCTTTAGTAGAAACGCATGTGGTTTTGTTAGTGTCTGGCTGTATTTCCAGGAACTTGTTTAAATGTGTGATTTAAGTGGGGCATTTCTGGAGCAGCAAATTGAAGGGAACAAGAGATACTGAAATTCATGAAGACAAGATATTGTGTCAGTTGTGGGTTTGACAACCTAGTAATTTTAGCAAAATGATAGTTTCACTCTAACATCGGCAGCTGAAATTACTTGAAACTGTGTTTAAGACAATGTCAATGGTTGAAAAACCTCTGTCTCCTTCTTTCTCTTTCTGTGTTTCTCTCTCTCAGAGATCCTGTGTCATCTCCCCAGACAGTTGTTGGATTTAAAGAGAGATAATCAGATGTCCTTGTCTGAATTTTAAAATGTTTATGACATCTTCCTCAAGTAAAATTCAGCATTCTATCAGAAAATGGGGGAACAAAGTGTTTTTTTGTGTAAGAGTGTGTACTTCAGATAGTCGTATAAAGTGTGAGGAAGGAGTATTAGTGGATGGCAATTTGTTGACTACAATCACTGCATGTTAATCTCTCACAGCATGTTTCAATCAATTATTGCTTCATTGAAAGGGTGTAATGTCATAGAATTGCTCTGACAAGCCCATGTCTAAAAGAGATATTCTTTGTGTGGGAGAATGTTTGCTTTTAACCTACCTATAATTGAGCTTCTCTTCATTTTTCCTATCAGCCTTTTGGCACTATAACCTTCCCCTCCCATTTCCCATTATCCTCATTTTCTGCCTCAGGCTTTCTTACTCTACAATTGAAACCTTTTCTTTCATTCAGTTTGCAGCTTTTTTGCCTTGTACTTAAGGCTGCTACTTGGCTGGCAGTCCTTCCCTTGAATCTCGAAAATAAATATGAAATTACAGTTGTTAAATACGGGTGACAGAAACGTGGCAAACTAAACAACAACAACCAAAATCCCAGAACATCTTGTCATAATCTAAATAGTGACAGAAAATAATTTTCAGAACAATTCTGTAGCCTTTTCTGCTTCAGACTTGGACTTGGCGTTCTTGTCTGGCATTTAGGATATTTGGTGAATCTTCTGACTCTGAAATATTTTAATCCTTTAAATGAGCTTCATTTAGTGGGAACATGAAAAGTACAATTTAAAATTCTCCATTGCATACCTGGCTGGATATTGCTACCTAAATTCTCAGTCTAAAAACGAATATGGTTTTAGATGAATGGGTATATGTAAGCTTCTGCTATTTTTTTCTTATTATATCCCTTTCAATATTCTTCACCTGTTATGAAGAAGAATTTATGTAGTACTGACAGCAAGTGAACATTTTCCCCCTAAGTTTTCTTTGAGTCTTGCTTGATATCACATATTTTCTTTTGTGTAGCAGTTTACAGATTTTAAATCTACTGTCATGTCGTATGTTTTGTTAAGAAAAAAGAGAGAGCAGAGTGATCTTTTCATCCTAATTTTGGTTCTAATTCTCAGAGTTGGATATATAAAATGTGACCTTTGATGTCTTGGTTCAGTTTAATCTGTATTTGAAGGCATTGCAAGCCATTTTCATTTACCGATGGCTTCTGTAGAACAATTTTAGTTAACCCAAGTTCTGCCAATGCTGATTGGCATAGTGTGCATATCTCAGAATTATTATGACAATTTGCACTGTTTGATAGTCTCCCAGGGAGGGTGTTTGTTCTTCCAAAGAAACCAACAAACAAACATCCAAGGCAATGTGTATTCGTCAGCACATTCTAGAAATCTACAGTAGTGAAATCAGGATGAATTAACAATACTTAACACTCCTTGAATGTACCTTTCCTACTTTTGATAATTGAGAAAATTGAGAACCAGATCATATTGCAGATCATGTACTTGAGCTTCTGAAAATTTTCAGTGTATATGTGTTATTTGTGAGTAGGCATGGCTGCATGTAACAGAAAAGCTCTAATGATGATTTAAACATGGTATAAATGTATTTCTCTGTCATGTGAAAATAAGTATGGAGAAATACAGTCCGCAGCCGGTAAGGCTACTCTGATGTCAGTCAGTCCTGAGATTCCTTATTTGAACTTGATTTCCTGGGCCCTGATGGACACTAGCATAACTGTCCAGGCAGCAGGATGAAGAAAGTCATGAAGAGCACACTTGTCCATCACACACGGCTTCTGCTTTTACCTCATGGACCAAAACTTAGTCTTGTGGCCACATCTAGCTGCAAGTGAAGCTGGCAAATATATTGTATATTGTTTTGTTGTGACTTTAAAATATCAGGGGAGCAACATGCCCAGGAAAAAAAAAATCAAAGTTTGATTCCCAAAAAAGGGGCAAATGGCATGTAATTTTGTAAATAGAAGCTTATGTTAAGTTTGTTTTGATACTATAGACCCAATGCCATAATTATATATTTGTTTCTTCAAAGAAATATGGACACACTATGATTTAATGCATTGTATAATTGTCATGGGAAAGGGGTCCTGATTCAGACCCCAAGAGAGGGTCTTTGTATCTCACGCAAGAAGTAATTCAAGGCGAATCCATAGAGTAAAGTGAAAGCAAGTTTATTAGAGAAGTACAGAAACAAAAGAATGGCTACTCCATAGGCAGAGCAGCAGCTTGAGCTGCTGGACTAAAGATACTTATAGTTATTTCTTGATTATATGATAAACAAGGGGTGGGTTATTCATGAGTTTTTCTGGGACTCAAGGTTCCTCCCCTTTTTAGAACATACGTGGTAACTTTCTGATTGTTGCCATGGCATTTGTAAATTGTCATAGTGCTGGTGGGAGTGTCTTTTAGTATGCGATTGTATTACAATTAGCATATGATGAGCAGTGAGAAGGACTAGAGGTCACTTTTGTCACTACCTTGGTTTTGGTGGGATTTGGCTGGCTTCTTTACCACATGTTGTTTTATCAGCAAGGTCTTTGTGACCTGTACCTTGTGCAGACCTACTATCTCACCCTGTGGTTTAGGATGCCTTAACCTTCTGGGAATGCAGCCCAGTAGGTATCAGCCTTATTTTACCCAGCCCCTGTTCAAGATGGAGTCACTCTGGCTCAAATGCCTCTGACATAGTCATTTTTTAAAAAAGCCTGTAAAGTGGTTTGGATTATCTCTTATATCCTCCTCAACAAGTGAATATTTAGAATAATCTTATATATGCTTAGCATGCAAGGTTTAGTTAGCTATAAGTACTTTTCTCATGTCTGATTTAAGCTGTTGATTTAGTGTTTGAGAATTATACATCATTCACTGTAAATTCTTGTCACTGTTAGAAACATTTTTCATATAAGAAATGAAACATGAACTAAGAAATATTCCATATATTATGGCTTGGAAGAAATATTATTTAAACAATGGCACAAATTAAATTTGTGCTTATAAGAGTAGATTTTAGTATCTAATTGTATATAATATTCTATTATTGTGACATAATAAGAAATACATACTTGGTCTCTGCCACTGGTATGGAGCTCTTAAAACCATGGAATTTCGTGAGTGATAGAGGTGATAGGAGCATCTTTTGTTTTAGTATTTGGTTTTAATCACTTATTCTTAACACAAGAGTTTCTAAGACCTTTGGAATCTCTAGAGTGATAGGAAAATTTTTTTGTATGCTAATATGATGACTGGTGACTGGGGTCCCTAGATAGATTCAGGATGGGAGCTGGTTGCCAGAAAGACAAGGTATGACTATAGGGATAGAACTTTTGGTCCCAACCCTCAACCTCTGGGGAGGGGAGGGAGATGGAGATTGACTTAATCACCAGTGGTCCATGATTTAATCAATCATGCCTACCTAATGAAGTTTCTATAAAAACTCTAAACAATGAAATTCAGAGAGCTTCCAGGTAGGTGAACACATCCATGTGCCATGAAGATAGTGATCCCAAACCCCACGGAAACAGAGGCTTCTGTGCTCAGGACCTTTTTAGACCTCATGCTGTGTAACTACTCACCTGACTGTTCATCTTCATCTCCTTTATAATAAAACAGTAAGTGTAAGTAAATGTTTCCCTGAGTTTAGTGAGCCCTTAACAGGTACTTGTCAGACCACAGAGGGTGGTTGTGAGAACCCTGATATACAGCCCACTGGTCAGAAGTACAGGTGACAACCTGAGACTTGTGATTGGCATCTGAAGTGGGATGCAGTCTTGTAGGATTGAGCCCCTAGTCTGTGAGGTCTGTGCTATCTCCAGGGAGTGTCAGAATTGAATTATAGGAAACTCAGTTGATGTGTTGAGAGTAGAAAAATGGTTTTTTCAGTATGATCTTTCATATAGAGAATTTATCTAGAAAGGAGGGAAGAATTTTATGATTTGGCCTTTTGTAAACAATTTTTTTAGTTTTTGCCTTTACATTTCGATTTTAAAAAATGTAAATATGTATAATTGGCCAATCTTAAAAGCATTAGGAATTTGTGGACCATTTCAATCCTTCCATGTGATTGTCAGTTCTACCTTTTGAAAAGCAAATTGGCTGATCTCGTATCTATTTGCTATGGCCA
Source organism: Pongo pygmaeus (assembly GCF_028885625.2). Taxonomy (NCBI): domain Eukaryota; kingdom Metazoa; phylum Chordata; class Mammalia; order Primates; family Hominidae; genus Pongo; species Pongo pygmaeus. The sequence goes on from NC_072379.2 coordinate 64,505,787, forward strand.
GGTATCCACTAGAAAATAAAAAACAAAATAAAGTTTGAGTAGGAATAAAGGAACTCCAGCATCCTAGCACTTAGAAAACAACTTTATAGGGGCATCTTTGGTGATTTAAGACCAATAAAAGACCACCTTCTTGTGTCTATGACTCTACTCCTGCTTCCAAACCTGGAGATTCCATTACTTTCCTGCATTTTCTTTTCCCATAAACCGGATGGGTTATTTGGGTCCACACTCTCGGGAGAGCATAGTGTCATGAAACAACCAGGGCTGGGACTTAGGCCCTTCAGACATCATCTTGCTGAGGACCCTTGGGTGGTTATTCGCTTTATTCATCTCAGCCTCAGTGCTGTCACCTCAAAAAAGATAATGTGCAACCTACCTTCTAGGGTGGACATGAGGGGCACAGGTCATGTAGGTAAAGCCCTTAGTGTTAACAGGTGTGGAATGTGGGGTGGTGATTTGGTGATTATCATTAGCACTGGCACACAGTTTGTGGTCAATAAAGGGTGGCTGTTGTGAGTATATTTAACTATCGAGGCCGCTATCATTTTCCTCCCTTACTTTTTCTCCTTGCCCATTGAAGCCACTCTGGCTTCCTGGTGCATGGCCAGATAGATATGGTTCAAAACAAATTTGGGGCTCCTTAGAAAATAAAGACAAAATAAAATTTGAGTAGGAATAAAGGAACTTCAGCATCCTAGCACTTACATGGAAAACAACTTGATAGGATCATCTTAGGTGACTCAAGGCCAATGACATGTGCTGGGTAGGGGTTGGGGTGTGGAGGACTGCCCAGACATTCACAGGAGTGTGATATTCATCAGCCTGGGGTGTAGAGGATGCCTTATGTGGTCATTTAATTATCTCACCAATCAGATTCCCAGGCTCTGTGAACAACTTTCCATTCTCCATGGCAGAGGGTACAGTGGTCATCCCTTAGTCACAGAAGTTCAGTAAATGGTTGCTGACCAAACCTTTCTCTGTGACCCAAAAACATGAGTCTTCCTTTCACCTGTGTGAGAAAGAAAGCAGCTGTGTGTTATTGAAAAGAACACTAATAACAGCTCTGGAACCAGAACATAGAGGCATGTCTGCTGTCAGCCACTGGTTGATATATTTGTCCTAGCAGTATTTTTAAATACAGGCAATACATTAAAGTAAATTTTCTTGTGTTGAAAATTGTCGGTAAATGTAAGATCCTGTGCCAGATTATTTCGAAAGAGCCTCAATTGGCCAGGTGCAGTGGCTGACGCGTGTAATCCCAGCACTGGGAGGCCGAGGTGGGTGGATCATTTGAGGTCAGGAATTTCAGACCAGCCTGACTGACTTGGTAAAACCCCACCTCTGCTAAAAATAGAAAAAAATTAGCCGGGCATGGTGGTGGGCTCCTGTAGTCCCAGCTATTCAGGAGGCTGAGACAGGAGAATTGCCTGAACCCAATAAGTGGAAGCTGCGGTGAGCAGAGATCGCACCACTGCACTCCGTCCAGCCTGGGTGACAGAGCAAGACTCTATCTCAAAAATAAACAAACAAAAAGCCTTAATTGTGCTTACTTATGTTTAATTTAAATTAGTTTTGTAGAATATCTTCTTATCTTTAATATAATCTAGCTATCCTGCTAATCCTTAGTCTTAACAGAGGCAGTTGACTATTCATTGCTAGACTTGGAAGAAAATAAGTCTGTCTAGAATTCCTAGAATTTCTGTTAACCAGCTGATATGGTTTGGCTGTATCCCCACCCATATCTCATCTTGAACTGTAGCTCCTATAATTCCTGCATGTCATGGGAGGGACCTGGTAGGAGGGAATTGAATCGTGGGGCAAGTCTTTCCCCTGCAGTTCTCATGATAGTGAATAAGTCTCATGAAATCTGATGGTTTTATAAAGGGGAGTTCCCCTGCACACGCTCTTTTGCCTGCCACCATGTAAGACATGCCTTTGTTCTTCTTTCGTCCCCAACTGTGATTGTGAGGCCTCCCGAGCCATGTGGAACTGTGAGTCCTTTAAACATCTTTCCTTTACAGATTACCCAGTCTCTGGTACATCTTTATTAGCAGCATGAGAACGTACTAATACATAAAAAAAAGTGAATAAAATGTTATTTTTCTGAAATTTAATGCTAATATTAACATTCAGAATGATGATGTATTTCAGGTTTTGAAAAAAGTTGATAATACAGAACCTTTTGGTGCTTGAGAGGTAAAAACATTACATGTGTCCTAAGTTGATTCAGTTGTTAGAATGACTATTAATTTGCTTATAATAACCATATCTCAGGCTTCTAATTTAGGATATTATGTTTAAATTAATTTTCTTTTTTTCCTGAAAGTTAAGAACGTTTAATGGACAAACACTAAGGAACACAGCTTGTATGTTTAGAACACGTGTGTGATGTTAATCAGACAACCATGCAGCAACTCTGAGAGGTCCGAGTTGGACCGAGTGAATCTTAGAGCCAGATATTAATTTTTGTTGGTAGATGCTGGCAGATTGGTGCTGAAGGCTTCATGCCCATGACAATTCCCACATTCTAATCTATACAGTTAAATAAATGATAATTGTATTGATTATTGAGAAATTTTTCATCCCAGCTCCTTGTGAGAGCAACTGCTCTTTCTAAACAATGAGCTCTACAACTTTAAGAGGAGTCTTTGGGGAAAAAAAGAAAAAACAGTGTGATATATGGTGTGAGCACTGATTATCAGAATATCCTTCGTTCCTTTTAACTAGAGTATGCCCCCACCATTCACCAAGGGGCATCTCTCTAAGGTCATCAAACCAGGGACTGTCCACATAACAAATCCAGTGCTCTTTGAGTCCTGAGCCCGATAAAGCCTCTTCAAGCAGCATTTAACACTCTCATTTCCAATCCTTTTTTTTCTTGTTGGTTATTACGTTTGTGTCCCGTTTGTTTACAGAAAGGAGGCTATTGACTGTACATTTGTTTCTCTTTATTCTGTTTCTCTCCTCCTTCTCTTTCCCCTTCCTTAACTCATCTTTCCCTTACCATCGCCCAAACATGAATATCCCACTCCCTTAGACTGCTGCTTATTTTTCTGAGAAATCATGTTGGCCATAGCCATCCTCTTTAGGTACTGGCTCCCACAATCATAACTGTAACCCTCGTTGGCAAGCTCTGGTCTTTGATATTTTTTCCTAATAGCTTTCCTTAGAGTAACCTGGGGAACCCAAGCTCAGCAAGTTTAAAAGCAAACTCACCTCCCTCCCCTTATCCTTCCCTTATCCAGTCTGACTTCCCTGATGAAGCAAGCTTAACTCATATCTCTCTTGTCACTTCTGGTCTTGAAAATCTCCCTTCACTTCCCTTTTCCTGTGGAATAAGCCCCAGGCTCCTTAGTTTAGCATTCAAAGATCCTTCTGGAATTGCCTCCAACCTATTTCTCTAGCTTTACTTTTCAATTATACTATGTGATCTCTTCTATTACTACTACACAACTGTGCTGTAGACCAAGACTTACCAACTTGCATGTCCACAGGCAGTAAAAGTGAGTGAGTGAAGACTGCCAGAGCAGAAGGGTGATGAACTGGAGAGTGCCTCCTGCATAAAGCAGGCAAGTTGGCTCTAAACATGGTTGCCATAGGAGATGTGGCCCTGGTGTTGCCAGATCTTCTGACTTTTAAATTTTGTCAACTCACAGAAAGCATCTCTAGGGACTAAACAAGACCTGCAAGTCACAAAATCACAGGTTTGTGACTCAGCCACAGACCCACCCACATCCGTTGCTTTGCTCACATTTACTTCTTTTCCTCCTCCAATTCTTCTTGGAAATTCATAGTTCTCAAGTTTTTGTTGGCGGATTGGTAGCACTTGGAGAATTGGAACAAGGTTGAAATAATTTTATTTTATAAAAATAAATAATAGGTAGTATTTATCTAGAGTGCCTAGGGTATACCAGGCTCTCTGCTAGTTGCTTCAGATATACTGTCTTATTTAATCTTCACTATAACTCTGCTAGGTATAGATATGATAGCCACTTTACAGGTGACTTAACTAAGGCCTGGAGAGATTAAGGACTATGCGTTAGGCTACCCTGTTAGATTTCCAGCTCTCTGTTTCCATAGTATTTTTTATACTGTTTTCTGAGCTTCCCAGCATACTTGGCAGATACATGCATATGCCATGAATGGGCTGTAATTGTACCTAGACACTGAGAGCAGCTGATTGGGGATGTAACAACAAGAGCTATGAGGCCGCTCACCGCTCTTAGTCCCAGGGTGACCTGCACCCTTTCTCTGAGTGCCGCAGCCTGGAGAAGGTAGACAAGCCCCCCTGTTTATTACTCTATGCTCCTCCTAGTAACATTTTTAAAAGGCAGTGTATAGAATTAAGCATAGCTAAGAATGGAATACCTGTTGTATTCAAATCATTCTTTCTTGAAGAAGGAATGATAGGATTCTAAAACTGAATTTTACAAGTTAAAATAAAAACAGATTTGATTATTTGAAGAGTGTCCCCAAGCTCTGTCTGTAGTAAGTTCCTGTCATTTAAAGGGGTGACTTTTAAGATTTGATATTCAAACAGCATTAAATAAATAAGCACTTTTTTTCTGCCACAAATACCTAAAAATAAAGCTAGATCTCAAGATTTGGTTGTGTTAGAATGGCTAAAGAAAACGCTAGGGTGAGCCTGTAAGAATTGGCAGGGATTAAGTGAATTTAAGAGCTGTAGTAAAAAGCTGTGTTTGAGGTCATTAATATCACTTTCAGAAATATAAGATACACAGGGAAAGTAGCATTGCTTTTAATGGCATAGCACTTTAATCTATTATTCCAACCTGAACATGAAAAAAATTTTATTTGTGCTTAATCAAATTACATGGTACATTTTGGCACTGCTTCTCAAAAAATAATGGCAAGTTGTAACATTCCAGGACCAGAAATGGGCCCTTTCATGTTCAAAGCTTTTCTTGGCTTCTTGAAATAAAGGTTAAGTAGAATATATTTTAGAGTGCCTTAAATTCCATTACATCTGAAGTAGAAATACAGGTGAAACAAAACTGCTAATAGTACTTCAGGGAATATGAGTTAATACAGAAATGTTGAATATTCACATTACCATGCTTGGATTAAATGGCTACTATAGGCAGTTGCCTGTCAAAATTTCTTTTAATTTGCTTTCTTGGTAATTCACTTTAACAGATGAGTGGTTTCATTATCTCAGTGCATTTTGCTTATGAGTGTTGAAAAAATAACCAAGGTAGATTTATATAATTTTTCCTACATAACGCTATACTTCTAGTGATTTTTAGACTTCAGGGTCTTGTTTTTGTTTTTTGTTTTTATGTTACAAAGAAAGCATTAAGCTTAGACCTTTTGGTAACATATGGATCAATTTTTAAAATTTGATTACATTTATATATAACAGAACTCCATGAAAATTGTCTGTACCAAACCTCTTACTATTCCACCTTGACACAACTCTAGCATGCTCTAGGGATACTTGTGTTTTGCAGAAATAAAATGGGAATTTTTAGAGCTTCATATACTTAAAATGAGACAGAGAAAAACGTTTTAATTGGTACATACAAGAGAAATACATTCAAATAAAATTAAATCAAAATAGATAATTGTTTTTATATGACCTAAAAATTAAAATAGGCCAAGCACGGTGGCTCATGCCTGGAATCCCAGAAATTTGGGAGCCCGAGGCAGGCAGATCACCTGAGGTCAGGAGTTCGAGACCAACCTGGCCAACATGGTGAAACCCCAGTCTCTACTAAAAATACAAAAATTAACCGGGCGTGGTGGTGTGTGCCTGTACTCCCAGTTGTTCCAGAGGCTGAGGCAGGAGAATAGCTTGAACCCAGGAGGCAGAGATTGCAGTGAGCTGAGATCATGCCACTGTACTCCAGCCTGGGTACCAGAGTGAGACTCCATCTCAAAAAAAAACCCAAAAATTAAAATAGTAGCAGATGATAGGGAAAAGTCTTATATGACATCAGTATAGCTAATTACATGCATGGATTTCAGAACCATTTCTATATATATTTTATTTCAAGTTTTATAATAGTTAAAACTATAGAAGTATTTACCTTCCAATTTCAATGATTATCAAGATGTTACTTTTTTACTTGCAAGGATGTTTCTTGTATTCAAAAAGCCACTACAAAAGTATTATTTTATTTTGGAGTGGGGAGGATAGTCCCAAAAATTTATTGATAAGCCAATAATTTAGGATTAGGTTTAGTAATTTACTTAGTGCATAGAATATCAAAGAAAATGGCTGGCACCGTGGCTCACTCCCAGCACTTTGGGAGGCTGAGGCGGGCAGATCACCTGAGGTCAGAAGTTTGAGACCAGTCTGGCCAGCATGGTGCAACCCCCATCTCTACTACAAATACAAAAATTAGCCGGGCGTGGTAGTGCACACCTGTAGTCCCAACTATTCAGGAGGCTGAGGCCGGAGAATCACTTGAACCTGGGAAGTGGAGGGTGCAGTGAGCTGAGATCGTGCCACTGTACTCCAGCCTAGGCAACAAGAGCAAAACTCCATCTCAAAAAAAAAAGAAAGGATATCAAAGAAAAAGTTTTTGGATATTAATGTATGCATATTAATATGCTTAGGTATTCACAAAGTTAGAAATCAAAATGAATACTTTTTTTATTCAGAATGTTAATATATATGGCAACTATGAATTTGTTTAAATGAAAGATACTTTTATGTATACAAACATGCTTTTCTGCCTGTTGTCTTAAATTATTATTAAGTACTATGTAGTGTAATAGATAATTATAGTGTTTTAATTTGGATGCCAGTGGATTTGTAAGTCTTTCTAAATGGCTATTGTCGGCTAATAGTCTTCAGGGGATCATTCATATAACCATCATGGTTCTAAAAATATCTCTAAATACCAGTGGGACAGCCTCTTTTTTGGAAGCATGGCTGTTATAAATTGCACTTTTATTTGAAGTGCATCATTTTGATTATAGTATTTTCATTCATACCACTCAATTACTTTCAGAATCTGTACAGCAGAAAAAAAAAAAAACATGAATGCTGGAAAAGAATAAAGGAAAGTGCTTTGTATAGAAAAATTTAGAGCAATATAGTAGTTAAATAGAGAGATATTTGAGTTAGGAGTATTGGGAATCTGTTCTATTCATTAGAATTTTTAACTATTTTCTTTATTAGGACTTCAACTGGAGCTGTTTTTATATAGCCTCATTGTTTTTATTTTAATTAATATTTCTATGACAGATAATTAGGTAAATGCTGTTGAATTTTAAATATATTAGCTTAGGAGAAAATAAGCATTTCTGGGTCAAAGCCCTTAACAAAATATTGTCATATGTGAGCTGATTAATTGAATTGAATGCCAGATGGGTTTGCCACCATCCAGCCAGACTCTGGTAGTCAGTTCATTATCTAAGGTTGTTCTAGAATGGAATGACTGGTTATGTCAAACTTAATGGTTTAATGGTGTTCTTTTTAATCTCAGCTACTAATGAAGTAAATCTTGATTAGAGAATAGTTCTAACCTCATTAAATGCAGCTAAGTGTAAGAACATCCCAAAGTGTCTGAACCTCTCTGTCACATCCAGCATTTTAAATGCCAACTCCCTCTCAGTGCTGTCACCCAGTGGTTTCTGCACACTGGCGGCTCCTATCTACAAGAGCCATTGAAAACCCTAAACTAGATTCAAAGCTACTCTGTTGGCCAGGCTCAGTGGCTCACACCCGTAATCCCAGCACTTTGGGAGGCCAATGCCGGCAGATCACCTGAGGCCAGGAGTTTGAGACCAGCCCAGCCAATATGGTGAAACCCCATCTCTACTCAAACTACAAAAATTAGCTGGACATGGTGGTGCATGCCAGTAGTCCCAGCTACTTGGGAGGCTGAGGCACAAGAATCACTTGAACCTGGGAAGCAAAGTTTGCACTCCAGCCTGGGTGACAGTCTCAAAACAAAACAAAACAAAACAAAAAAACAAAAAAAAACCCTACTCTGTTGTCCTTGCTGCTTGTGTCTAACATTGAGTGCAAAAAAGAATCAGCGTAATTTTTTTTTTTTTTTTTTTGAGACAGAGTCTCTCTGTGTCGCCCAGGCTAAAGTGCAGTGGCATAATCTTGGCTCACTTGCAACCTCTGCCACCTGGGTTCAAGCCATCCTCCTACCCTACCTCAGCCTCCTGAGTATCTGGGAAGATTCAGCTTTTTTTTTTTGACACAGAGTCTCGCTCTGTTGCGCAGGCTAGAGGTCAGTGACATGATCTTGGCTCACTGCAACTTCCACCACCTGAGTTCAAGCCATCCTCCCACCTCAGGCCTCCTGAGTAGCTGGGATTATAGGCGTGCGCCACCACACCCAGCTTTTTTTTTTTTTTTTTTTTAACAGTAGAGATGGAGTTTTGCAATGTTGGCCAGGCTGGTCTCTAGCTCCTGGCTTCAAGCAATCTACTCACCTCGGCCTCTCAAAGTGCTGGGATTACAGGCATGAGCCACCACACCTGGCCAGATTCAGCTTAATTTCTAATCAGACCTGAAAGGTTGAGGATTTCCATCAATCACATTTAACACAGAGAAATGTTGTAATTTGTAAACATTACTCTTCAACAGGCCCAGAGGGATAGTTTTCAAATTGTATTTCCAAAATATCCTTGGTTTCCAGCTAACATGCAAGTGATTGATTTTAATTGAAACTATTTTTAAAAACTGTAATGAAAGGCACACATTATATATTCCAAATTTCTCATTAGGATGACCAGTGATTAACTTGAGCTGCCAGGTTAACTTGTTTGGAGACAAGTAAAGTAAACCTTCCCGTGCCCTGTTCATATATTTGAAACTTCCATAAACAGAGACTTTAGTAGGGGGCCCCTGGCTCTTCTGCGTACACAGGCTGTGCATGTCCATTCATGTGACATTGTCGGATCAGGCACGCCACCACAGCTTTTTTGTGCTAGGTCTAATTTATGCCCAGCAAGGCCCAGGTATATCTGTTTAGGAATTTGCTTTTGCCATAGAGTAATAGTAAGTTATACTAGTGATTGCTAACATATTGCAGTGTGATACAACAATGTAAATTTAGACTTTTAAAAACATGTTTTAAATCAAGTAAGAAAATTTTTCATATTTATTATTTTGACAGGGAATACCATGAACTTATAAATAAAATATCTTTCAGATAAATTCCATTAATACTCTTCATTAACACCCTTGGTTCATTTTAATTACAGGCATCTTGAAATTAAAAAGCAAACTTTTGAAAAAACTACCATTTGCAACCACTTACCTATGTGGATTAGGATTTCCTTGTTATTCTGCAACCAAGCAGAAATAAGTTATGCCCTGCAGCTAATATAGAACTGTAGATGTCATCCACAACCTCGTATATCAGAGTTTTGTGTTCATAAATATAACCTTGTTTTTCTGATTAACTTTTAAAGTAAATATTACTGGTTATTCCTAAAAATTCTGGAGATTTTCTTTCATCCAGCCTTCAATGTAGGGCTATAGGGCTCTATACTGGGCAATTATTTTTACTTACACATCATCATTATAAGGTGTAGATCTTGGAGACCATAAGCACTATTGAGTGTATGTCTTAGTCAGCTCAAGCTGCTATAACAAAATACCATAGCCTGGGAAGCTTAAACAACAGACATTTATTTCTCACAGCCTAGAGGCTGGGGAGTCCAAGATCAAGGTGCTAGCAGATTCAGTGTCTGGTGAGGACCTGCTTCCTGGTTCATAGACCACAGTCTCCTCGATCCTTGTGTGGTAGAGAGAGGAAAGGAGCTTCTTCAGGACTCTTATAAAGATAGCAATGCCATTCATGAGGGCTCCACCCTCATGGCCTTATACAATCCTAATTACCTCTCAAATACCCTCACTAATACATCATACTAGGGGTAAGGTTTCAACATATAAAGTGGCAGAGGTGGGGGTGTTGCAGAGGACATAAGCATTCAGTCCATAACAACAGTACACAAGCTAATTACTCTAATAATTTATTACTGTTTTATATAACTAAAAATGTGATGTCTGGAATGTAAAAGATGAAAATTAAATCATATTGTAAAATGAATTTTAAGTTAAGGAGACTAGATAAAGACTGTTGTGGCAAAATCACCACTTTACATTTTGCATATAATCTTTTGTACGATATTAGAAATTACATTGAAGGTCAGAGTTTGTCTCTTTAGCAATTCCATATTGTATACAAACTGAACTCTTCCAAGAACACTCAAAGCACAAAGATGATAACAATGTAACCTGGTTTGGTTGGTAGAAAAAAGAAATTAGGAAGAAGTATGTTGTAATACATTGTACCTGCTCTCCAATTTTAACTGGACTCAGTTCTGTCTCTCTTCAAGACTAAGAAAATCACTCATCACTTTCCCAGCTTCTTAAAGATGCGTTTAAGAGATAAAGGTGAATGGCCTTAGAACCTGATACGTGTCTTCTGGGTTATATTATTCATTGTTCTTGCCCTAGACTTAAGTAAATGGCTTTGGAAAAAACCTTAATTTATTAACACATGAAGGCTTTATTCCCTGTAGGACTTGAGTGTACACCTCAGAAGTCTTGTAAAATTTATTTTTTTAAAGCACATTATTTATGCATTTGTTTTCTGTATCATCTTTACCCACAAATATAAATGAGGTTTCAGGAAAACAAGATGATAACAAAATTGTATGTTTAGAGAGCTCTGCAACAAAAATATCTTATTGCTTGAGGCATTTGATATAAGGAGTTTTTCATATCTTAATTTTAATAAATAATGTCTTTCCTGGCTAAAATTCTCCTATTCTAATCCCTCCCACGGCTATCAATATTTATCGTATTTCTGCCATGCGCATGGCTCTGGGGCCCAGATAAGCAGCTGCTCTTCTTATCCACCTCTTTGCTTACCTTGTATTTGTTTTTTTTTTTCTTTGCAGAGACCCTCCTGGATGACTTCCTTCTCACGTACACTGTCTTCATGACAACTGATGACTTGTGCCAGGCTCTGTTAAGGCAATATCCTTCATTATCTTCAGGCTGCTGTGTCCGCTTCCTCTCAGACAGATGTCCCACATTAGGAATTAACTGCCTTCCTTAATTTATTCAACCCCATAGTAGAGTGTGGATATGTTAAATATTAATGTAATGATATCCAAGGTAGAAGATGAAATGAGACAGACAGGGGAAACTGGAAATGTGAACGGCTGTTTTCACATCCTATGTTGTGGCTATATTATACTGTTTATATTACGTTCGCTTCACATCTATGCCTCATGATTGCTTAGAAATCTGGAGGCAAAATTGGCCTGCTGGGTAAACCCCAGAGTCAAGAGATTGTGTGGAATGGCAAGATCATGGAATAAATGGACTTAAAGGAGAATCAGTTAAGTGTCAGACCACTTGTGAAGGAAAATGCACATATGTGATATCATGTTCCTGGCAAGTGTCTCAGGGGAGACAGGCCATTCCCCCACATGGGAGGTTGAACCTAACCCCTGGAATCAACTGTCATCTTTTCACAGCTTTGTCGCTGCATGCTCTCTTAGAATGATGGATGTGATTAGAAGGTTAATGACCATTTAAGGAAGCCTTATAATTTTATATACTAACTAGAAGAGATGCAACATAGGATCATTGAAAGACCACAAAACAAATCCATGTAAACTTACTGAAAGTCTCCAAATAGTCTTCTTGCTTCACAGTATTTAATGTATTCAAATGCATTTAAGTGTTTAAATAGGCTGTTGCTGTACTGTTTTTATTAAATGAAACTGAAGATTCCACTCTAAACCACATGAAAATTTTAAGGAAAATGGATTGCTTTTGTATATATTAAAGTTCTATTAAGACCTAATGATGGCTGGGTGTGGTGGCTCACACCTGTAATTCCAGCACTTTGGGAGGCCAAGGTGGGAGGATTGCTTGGGTCCAGGAGTTCAAGAGCAGCCTGGGCAACATTGTGAGACCCCATCTCTAAAATATATATATGAGATATATATATATATTTGGTATATAGATAGATAGATATTTGCTCTATATATATATAGGTATACCAAAACTAGCTGGGCATGATGGCATGTGCCTGTGGTCCCAGCTACATGGGATGCTGAGGGAGGGGGATTACTTAAGCCCAGGTGGTTGAAGCTGCAGTGAGCCGAGACCGCGCCACTGCTCTCCAGTTTAGATGACAGAGGGACACTGCCTTCAAAAACAAACAAAAGACCTAATGATAATGCTTATTTAATATCCTTTCTCTGTTAAATAATTGTTATATGTCTCCCAACTTTACAGCATTTTCCCACCTAAAAGAATACTTTAAAGCTTCATGAAGGGCATAAAGTAACATCTCTCTTAAAAAAATATATAACTGGAAATAATGATTACTTTTAATGCTTTACTATAGCCTATGACCAAACAAAGCTATAGTAGATATTTTGACACTTTTTAGAACCAGTTCATAAAATTGATCTTGAAACGTTATTTAGTTTTGAATTTGGAAAGTTTCAGTAATATGTGCAGATTTCCTTCACAGCTTTGAAGTGGAGTGTTGCTAAGACATTTAGCAATAGCGATAAGATATTGAACATCTTTCTTCAAAAGTGTTTTGGAAAAATATCTGTGAGCTAATTTCATTTACATTTTAATGCTAACATATTTCTAAAACAATTACCACCCATTAAGTAATATAAAATATACTTATAACAAATGAGATGCCTTTCAACTACATTCTTTAACTATGATCCTAATATTATTTGTGATTGTCATTTAATAATTTAATGTCCTATAAGATGTCCCTAAACAATCTCTAGAACTTAACTTGGATATATATGTTTTGAGTCTTTGACTAAGACATTATATACAAAAATTTAGTTCAGATTTTTATGAGCCTTTTTACCAATAATCAAAACCCATGAACTCTAAAACATTTTAAGCCAGAAGTCTTTCTTTATGATTGTTTCTGTATATTTGCACTCTGCCTTTTATGAAATAATACCACAAACACAAAGGGAATCTATATTTAACGTGAGATATTTTTGTGCACATCTTAGTGAAGATGTGTTACATATTCCACTACAACCAACTTCTTAGAAGTGGTCTAAATTATTTCTGTTTTTTTCCAGTGGTTTTAAAACATTATTTATAGATTAAAGCTATTTGTGCTGGTTTTAGATATTTTAGATAAGTATTTTTATTGTAATAGTATTTAATAGCATCATAAAGAGCATTAAATTCATAGCTCTGAGCCAGCTAATATTCTGTGCATTACATAGAAGTTATAACTCTCACCACATGCCTTCCCACTATTTCCATCAGCAGCTAAATTTATAAATCAGTGTAATCTAGCATAGACAAAATGTAAAAGAATGTCTGTATCCTAATATTGGAAATCAGATTAATACAAATGCAAATTTAACTGGTAAATATATTTTAAATATATATCTTGCAGGGAGGAAAACAAGGTAAAGCAGATAACTATGAATGGAAAATGGTTGAAGTGTTGCTTCTTAAAATTATTTTATTCTGCTAGTCCATAATTGTAGAACATATATATGCAGCTTGACTACAAAGTTCATATCTTCATTTACATATGATGACCTAAAAAATTGCATTTCTTAATTTTCTTGATTTCTTTTCTTTATATTAGTGAAGGTATTATATTCACAGGAAAAGAAGAGAAGAACATTTGTTTAAGGGGAAATAATGTAAGATAAATCTTTGAGACAGGTCTTGCTCTGTTGCCTAGGCTGGAGTAGAGTGGCTCGATCATGGCTCACTGCAGCCTCAACCTCCCAGGCTCAAGTGACCCTCCTGTCTCTGCCCCCCAACTAGCTGGCTATACAGATGTGCATCACCATACCCAGTTAATTTTTTTCTTTGTAGAGATGAGGTCTCACTTTCTTTCCTGGGCTGGCCTTAAACTCCTGGGCTCAAGCAGTCCTCCTGCCTCAGCCTCCCAAAGTGCTGGGATTATAGGCTTCAGCCACCATGGTTGGCCTAGATAAATTGTTATTATATTTTGCCTTTCAAGAGAAAAACTAAAAGAAGTAGAAACAGATTTTTTTTGTGTTTGCCTGAGTTTATTTCACAGGTGGAAATCAAAGATGGTCTTAATGTATTTTTGCAGGATGGGGAGACATTGACTAAATTATATTTTAAAATATTAGCAAAGCCTGAAATAAAGTTTATTCCAATTTTGCAATTGTATATCAGTGTTAAAGAATATATAATCCTGTCCAACAACCCTAAAGTGTTTGATGTCATAGCATTCCCTATTCCTAGTCATCTTTTTAATGTGTCCAAGACACTCAGAACTTACCATTTTGGAGACAACAAGAATAGATTGGTTTAGAATATGCCAAGCTGCTGTTGCATTCCTAGTCATTTAAACACTTTGCCTTTGAGGTTGTTATTTTTATGTAATTTTAACAGCATAGTTTACATACGGTCATCGTGTATAAATTAGGAAATGCTAATAAGTACAATAAAAATAATTCATGTGCTCTAAAATCTCATTACCTTGAGAAGCCACTGTTAACTATTCAGTATATATCCCTCCAGATAGTGACATTAATCATATAAATAAACATTGTTAACAGAAGTAGATCGTCCTAACATATTCTTTTCTTACTGGCTTTTCTACTCAAAGATACATTGTGCATATTCTCTGTCAGTAAATGTACTGCTGGGCCATCATTTTTCTGGCTGCTGAATAGTCCATTAAATGCATATATAATAACTTAGTCGACTATTCTCAGTTGCTGAGGCATTTAGGTTATTTCTTTTTTTTATTTTAAATGAAATAATTTTCATTTTATTTTAAAATGAAAGTTAGCAGTCCCTTTTACCTCTGTGTTCACACATGTACCCAATGTTTTCTTCAAGTAAGTTCCTAGGAGTGGGCATTTGAATTATGTTACAAATTGTGTTGCAGAAATCTATACTCATTTGGAACTACTTTAGAATCACCTGGTTTTACAGAATGTGAATTTCTGAGGACTAGACAGCATCTGGCCTCATTCTGACCTAAAATGTATTGAAATAGTATTCACCTGTGTAGTGAGGCTAGCTCTCTTCTTGGAGTCACTGTTGAAATTAATAGGCCACCTAGTAGCTCATTGGGCTGGCATTAACTGCATGTTGCCTATGAAACCATGTCAGCAGCTGTCAGTGAAATGGTCCAACCCTTCACTTCCTGGCTGCCCACCGAGTATACTTCAGTCATTTTCCTCAGTTTACTTTTGCTCTTTTCATTGCACACCTTTTGCTCTCCCTACGCATATTCTGTTCTTCCTGCATGTTTGTACGCTTGTATGCCTTCACATATTTTGTAAAAATAAGAGTAAATGGATGTCTTCATATTTTAAATTTTTCAACAATATAATTTTTTCTTAACCATTTGCACCTATTCTGCTAAGAAGTATCAAGGCAAAGAGGAAAACTCAGATGTTCCTCGTAGGAAACGTAAAGTCTTGCATCTTGTTTCCCAGTGGATTGCTCTGTACAAAGATTGGTTACATGAAGATGAACATTCAAAAATGTTTTTAAAGGTAATCCAACATTTCCAGATATTCTTTGATGCCAAATAACTGATTTTATTTTTAGTTATGCATTTTAAAAATCTCATTTGTAGGTAACAGTCATTCAGCTTTCTTGTGATAGTCAAGTTGTGATTCAGAGAATATATGTTTATTTTGACTTCTGAAGCTTGATATTCTGTATCTAAAAGTCATGGAAATTTTGATTGCTAATGAAATAATTAAGGAAGGTAAACCAAAACATTCAAAATTTGATATAGCTTAATATGTTGATATTCATTATAAGTTTAAAGTAACCAGTTCTCTATATATAATATTTGCATAAAACATTATTTATCATTTAAAAACTATATTGACAATATATGTTCTATGAAACATTTGTCAGACGTGGTATACTTTGAGAATTTTAAGCAATAATTTGTAAAATATATATAATCTAGTTTTACATTTAGAGTGAGACAAACTGATTTATTTTTTTCTAATTAACAGGCTTCAATATCTTTTCAACACAGATGATTATCTGGAGAGATGATTAGTAAGACAGTTGGACTCCTTTGGCCACCAAAATCATGTTAAGTCTGCAGGTTAGGACAGAGAAGGAATACAATGGAATTCTAGCAAGGAAGAGTTCTAGTTCAGAGTAGGCAACTGCCTAAATAGACTCAGCCTTTCATGAAGGAAACCACTTTGAATTCAACATTCAGTTGTCATTTAGGCATCCAGTTAAAAACGAGTCTAACCGACTCTTTAAACTCATGTTGTTTTCAAAGCAACTGCTTAATTTAATTCAATTGACTTTTTTTTCCCAAATGATTATGTGGAATTGTGTGTGTGTGTGTGTGTGCGTGCGTGTGCGTGTGCATGTGTGTGTGTGTGTGTGTGTGTGTGTGTGTGTTGAGACAGGGTCTTCCTCTGCTACCCAGGCTGCAGTGCAGTGATGCGGTCATAGTTCACTGCAACCTCAAATTCTTGAGCTTGAGAGATCCTTGCACCTCAGCCTCCTGACTATCTGGGACTAAAGGCATGCACTACCACACTCAGCTAATTTTTTCTTTTTAGTAGAGATGGAGTCTTGCTTTGTTGCCCAGGCTGGTCTCGTACTCAGCTCAAGCAATCCACCCTACTCAGCCTCCCAAAGTGTTGGGATTACAGCCTGAGCCACCACACCCAACCTATATTATTACTATTATTATTATTATTATTTTTTTTTTTTGAGACGGAGTCTCACTCTGTCACCTAGGCTGGAGTGCAGCGGCGCGATCTCGGCTCACTGCAAGCTCCGCCTCTTGGGTTCACGTCATTCTCCTGCCTCAGCCTCCCGAGTAGCTGGGGATTACAGGTGCCCGCTACCACGCGTGGCTAATTTTTTTTTTTTTTTTTGTATTTTTAGTAGACACGGGGTTTCACTGTGTTAGACATGATGGTCTTGATCTCCTGAACTCATGATCTGCCTGCCTCAGCCTCCCAAAGTGTTGGGATTGCAGGCGTGAGCCACCGCACCCGGCCTATTATTTTTTAAGATATAGAATGGGCTGGAAATCTCTAGTAGCCAGCCAGCTAGGGATCTCTAGAATTCTCTTTCCAGAATTTCCACCTATGGCCCTGAAAGCGGATAGAGAGCCATGGCAGTTGAGAGAGGAGCTATGAGTTATGATCCCACTCTGGATCTCATTGGCACCTGGTGAAACCCGTACATTGTCCTGAATCCCTCCTTATTTCCTGTGTTAGGATAGCCATGGTATGAGTCTTAATCCCTACAAAATGGGCATTCAGCCACTGGGCTGTCATTTGTCTTTTTTCTCCAGACCATATATAGGAATGTACTGGATGATGTTTATGAATATCCAATACTTGAAAAAGAATTGAAAGAATTTCAAAAGATACTTGGAATGCACCGTCGTCAGTAAGTATTTCATTTTCCTAATTATAGTTAATGAAAGAAAACAGCAGCAAATATGATAGAATTTGGAATGCCTTACACATAAAAGTTGATTTTGAACATTTTGACTCAGATTCATCTTGATGCCTTAGCTTTTCTAGTAGTAAATTGTGTGTTTTGTTCTTATAACTCAAAATGAAAGAACACAGAATTCAGCTGATTGACTATTGTTTTAACCCTGTTCTATATAGTAAAAATAACCTGGGCCATAACAACCCAGTGCATAAAAACAATTAGTAAATTATTACTTAATTTTAAAAGTCTGTTTAACTTGTCATTTTGGGGCTTGTAACTATCTCTATGGAATAGGGAGGAAAAGTTTTATAAATAGGTCCCAGGGAGTTGTGGAACATTTTATTTTATTTTATTTTTTGAGACATAGTCTCACTCTGCTGCTCAGGCTGGAATGCAGCAGCGCAATCTCGGCTCACTGCAACCTCCACCTTCTGGGTTCGAGTGATTTTTGTGCCTCAGCCTCCTAAGTAGCTGGGATTACAGATGTGCACCACTACACCTGGCTACTTTTTGTATTTTTAGTAGAGATGGGATTTAGCTGTGTTGGCCAAGCTGGTCTTGAACTCCCAACCTCAGGTGATTCGCCCACCTCAGCCTCCTAAAATGCTGGGATTACAGGTGTGAGTCACCACACCCGGCCTGTGGAGCATTTTAAAAGCTCAATTTTATGGGTTCTCTGAGGTTTCTTTATCAATTTAGAAAGACTTTAAGAAGCCATTTACTCAATGACTCTTGGCAGGTCTAAGTGTCCCCTAGGTATCTGTCATTAATCTTTCAGATTGGCAACACCCAACTTTACTATTAGTGATATTACCGTTAAGTCCCCTTACTAATTTTGGTAAAAGAAAACATCGAGTCATTCAGTTTTTAGATTTAGCCACAGAGTTCATCTAAAAGGAAAAATTGTTATCTGATTTACAGTGTAGTTTATATTTCATAAACATAAAACACATATATTGTCAAGTTGTGAAAAGCTTCTGTTAAGATTTCAACAGTCACAAATTGCACCTCTCATAGAAAATGTTAATTCAAGCCTTTCAGATTACTAATTTGTGATTTAAAGCTTGACTTAATTTTAGTAAAGGGAGACCTCATTGCAAATTAATCTGAGGTAGCAAACAATGTATATAGACCTGAATCATCAAAATCTTACATTGAGAGATTTAAAAGTAAAGTGCGAGTTAGCACTGTACCTTAGAGATGAATGTTGTAAATGTTGGTGGTCTTCTTTTGTTACAGTCTACATTATGTTTCCATAGCCTAAGACTTATATGAAAATATGAACTAATAAATGAAATCAAAAAAAGAGAAAAGGACAACCTTGTCCTCAAAATAATTCCCCATATGGAAATTGCTCTGTGCTGTGAGGCAGACCTGTTACAGCTGGGAAACTTTAATTCATGGTTTAATACATGTAAACACATTTCATCAAATACATTAATGGAAATTTAATACATTCCATTTTAAAAACCTACACAAAAATGGTAAATAATAAAGTAAAATAAGAAAATTATATTAAGAAATGATTCTTGGTAGGCACAGTGACTCACACCTGTAATCCCAGCACTTTGGGAGTCAGAGGTGGGAGAATCACTTGTGTCCAAGAGTTTAGGAGTTTAAGGCCACCCTGGGCAACATAGTGAGACCCCGCCTCTTCAAAAAATAGAAATTTAGCTGGGCATGGTGGCACATGCCTGTAGTTCCAGCTACTTGGGAGGCTGAGGCAGGAGGATCACTTGAACCCTGGAGGTCAAGGCTGCAGTGAACAGTGATCACGCCACTGCACCCTAGCCTGGGTGAGAGAGTGAGACTCTGTCTCAAAAAAAAAAAAAATGATTCTTGTCTATTTTGATAAGATTATGAAATAGCTTTAGATTCTAGAGTAAGATTCAAGCCCTAAATGTAAAACTCATGACTTTTTTTTCTCTAGCCCCAGTATACAAATAGAGGAGAAAGTGTTTCTTTCTGAGAGCAAGACTGATACCTTTAATTTATAGTTCACCTAATGATGTATGAAATTGGCCCCAGTACTGGCTCCTTCATAAGTGGAGGTGGCCTTCAGAGGGCACTTGAAGGTGGGCATCTGCGGAGATGATTGGAGATGGGCAGAGTGTTCCCAGTTCCACCTCACAGAGACACATCCTGGAGAAGACATGCCTTAGCTGAATGACTTAGCTATCTAAATAGCAATAATTTCACCTAAAATCTGTCACTATCACTGTATGAGAAAACTTATTTATATGGACTGAATATTGCAATTTTTAAAAATCCTTATTTCTGTGGACTGAGTTCCCATGGACTGAGCAGATCCAGTTCCTCTCTCACTTCTGAGCTTCACTTTCTGTGGGTAGAAGGCAAAGTATATCTGTTGAATCATAACTTCTTTACTTCCTGGCTTATTTGAAATTCAGAGCCCAATGTCAAATGTGTTGTACATAGTGAATTAATGAATACTGTGTTTTATTTTTTTAAAGAGCAAAATCCTCTGCCTAGTGCTGGAAAATTAGTCTTCCATAATAATAACTGCATTATTCTGGGTTTGGGACAAAGACTGACTTCTTGCCATTTTTCCTTTCAGCACTGTAGATGAATATTCACCACAAAAAAAGGTAAGCAGATGCTTCTATACCTAAAATTAGGTGATCCGGTTTGGAGACCTTGTCTTGCCTCCCTTGGCGTGTTTCATAATTAAAATGAATACTGCCTCGAGCAGAACACGACAAGGTGGGGCGCCTGGGGCTGCAGCTTCCCTGCGCTTTCCTGCTTTGCTTTAGTTATCCCTGTGCTGGTGCAGATCCGATTTTAGCTGTGTACCCTTGGCTTTTTGACATTCTGCTGATTTTGTGGTGCATTTTAGAGTCTTGGGACTCCCTGCTATCCCTGGAGTGATATAAATTTGAATTTTAAAATGTTTATGTCAAAAAACAAAATGCAGGTAGGAGGAATCTTGACTCTAAGAGGAAAGAAGTCTTGTAAAGAAAATATTTGCACTTTTAATACAACCAAAAGAGAAGGTAGTAAGTGGGAATGTGTTCTCAGTCCAATTTGATGAGGGGGAAATATGGACTGAGATGTCAGGCACAAGTTTGGGAGACACAGCTATATCAGGTGGATAATCATAATGAACAGTATGCCTGTGTCCCTTAGGAAAATCATTGTACTACAGCAGAGACATTGAAACCATCTCAAAGTTGCTTCTGTGAAAAATGTAATAGCAGAGGATCGGATTGTGATAACTTATACCTTATAGGTTAATGTTGGAATGGGGAAATGATGTTTATCTCAGGAGACTCTATGGATGTTTGTAATAGCCAGATGTGAAAAATCATGTTGCAGGGAATAAATATAAGGGATTTTGGCCTGCTGCTGGCCTTAGCCCAGGCCCATCAGATTGCTCAGAATCTCCACCACCCCTTGCATTAATTGAGGCGACTCCCAGTTTATTTCTCTAAGACTGGATGGGTGGATTTCATATTAAAAAAAAAATTGGCTAGCTCTTTTGGAGCATGTTGTAAACAGCTATGATTTTCCAAAGGGCAGGAATGCATTCATTCATTGTTCTCTTTCTCCCATCTCACAGAATAAAGCCCTTTTCCACCAATTCAGTCTTAAGGAGAACTGGCTCCCGCATAGAGGGACTGTGACTGAAACGGAGGAAAGTGAGTATGGTTTGAAGTGAGGGTTTGGGGGTGGGTAGCAGTTAGCCACCATTTTTCTCCTACATTGGCATATCAGCCTGACTAACCTTCATTTCCAGCCGTCACCCCTCAGATAAGCATGTTAGCATCAAATAGCATGGTTTTTCTTTTCTTTCTTTGAGCATTATGGTTTTCTTAGATCACGTAATACTGTCCCAAGCACCAAGGATACTTACAATTTGGGAAGCAAGGAAAGGAGACAATGCCTAGAGCCTCCTTGCATTCTTGAGAGGAGGTAAAAATGAACAGGAAACTCAGCCTTTTCCTCCTAGAACCATCTCCTCCCTGCCTTCATCAGCCCATTGCCTATGACTAACTGGAAGGATCACCAAAGTCAATGTGCAGATTTGGGCTGAGTCAGTCCATGACTCAGTCCACAAGAAGAAACTCTTATGGAGAGAAGGCTGTACGGTAGAAGCTCCTGCAAGGCCAGGCTGTGTGGGCAGTGCTGCCCATCTACTGTGTCCTCAGTCACTGCTTATTTGCTTGAAATAAGAAATATTAACAGTGGTTTTCTCCTTTTAGATAAAGATTGAGTCAAGTGCAGAGCTGGAAAACACAGCAAATTAAAATTTTAATGCAATTGTGACTCACAGACTCTCTCTTTTGACTCATCTTTCTTCATATGCTGAAATTCTGAGTGTGATCATTTAATATTTGCTCAATTACTGGAACTTGTAAAAGAAGTCACAAGGATGCTTATTACATTAGATAGTGTTTGCATATAATGCTGCTGATAGATGGTTCTGTTGGCTCATATTAAGTGTCATCCATACCAAGTGAAAGAGAAAATAAAATTATCTAACTTCCTAATTCATTCGTTGCTGACCTTCCTTGCCCATTTATCTTAAAGTTTGATCGTATAGTTTTCCAAGCTGAGCTGCAAAGAGGCAAAGTATTCAAGGCCCCCAGCCTCTTTTTGTTTATCAGTTTATTTAGCAAGATGTAAACTTACCCTGCATATAGTGGTTTATAGACCAGATTTTGCCTTGCTTAAAAATTCCATCTTCCTATGGAAGGAGGGAAGCCTTTTTCTCTCTCACTAGTCTATTGGCAAAACACAAAACAACTATTTGTTACGTGCTGTTGTTTTAGTGACGTACCCAACCAAACCAAATATGTCAAGTGTCTCCTGGTGGTGTGTTTACTTTGAGGTTCTATACATATAAACTCATAGTTAGACGCTTGCTTCATTTGTATTTCTATGAAAACATTCCTGGGTTTATTTTTGTGGTGCCATTTAAACTGCATATAAAATTTCTCCAGAAGCTTCACTCTCAATTTTTTTGCAACACCAAAGAGTAGAATATCTAGGTGTATTATTGTCCTTCTGTCTATTTGAAAGAAGCTAGTGCATTTTATACATTTATAGTAGCTGATATAAGAGGCAATGTGTCAGTTACTTCCATTGCTATTAAAACAGCTTCTGCTATTAATATCATAAAGAAAACATTTTTCAGGACCCATTCACCCTGATAGTGATAATGTCCTAGTAATAATTATTAGCACTACAGACAATAAAAAGGAAATTAAAAAGGCTAGAAATGTGACCTCCATTTGGAAACTAAATTCATCACTACCTTGATGGGAGAAATGGAGTCATTCTTAAATGAGTGAGAAAGCTGAACTCAAAAACCAAGGCAGATAACAGATTTTTAGATAAGCTTATGAGAATTCTAATAGCAAAATACGGTGTTCTTGATGGGGCCACTGAGATTGTCCTGAAATGGAGTGTAAAGGAAAAATTTATGAATTGGACACTTTAATATGCAGCTTTGGGAGATCTCAGCAACTGTCAAAGAAGGGATTTAAAAATACAGTCTGTGTACCACAGATTCCACTGTATTATGGTCAGATGGTTTCTACAATGAGTACACACTTGTGTGACTTGGGTCTCTACATAATGAAAAGATTAAATACTACTTGTGCTTGTTAGCTGGCTTTATAACGTCTGAGTTTCATGTGTTTGCAAGCACACATTTATAGACATATACCCTCAGGTGCTCATGTACATATATAAAAAATCTAACTCTATATGTGTTATACTGAAGAGAATAGCAAGGTGGGTGGATTTAGAAAAGTTGATCAAGGTGCCTTGATTTGGAAAAGTCTATACCTCGTGACCACTGTTCTCTGTTTCCAAACAATTCTTTTCACTTGTGCAGTTTTCTGCCATGTGTATATAACAGAGCACTCCTATGTCAGTGTGAAGGCAAAAGTTTCCAGTATAGCCCAAGAGATCCTAAAAGTCGTGGCAGAAAAGATCCAGTATGCAGAAGAGGATCTGGCTCTGGTGGCCATCACATTCTCTGGGGGTAAGTTGTTTTCTACCCTTGAATATTAATCTTTCACTGATCTCCTTCAAAAGGAGGGAGTTGGCATTTTTGTAGAGTAAAAGTGCAGCTCCTCCCTTCTGGGCCCGCAGCTGGATGACCACAGTAACAATAAGAAGCTGCCTACCAGAAGTGTTTCCATGACAACAGTTGGGTACTGTGGGATACTGAATTTCCTCCCCAAGAACTGAATAGAGAGGCATGCCAGTGTTTTGAAATACATTATAAAGCTTTTCATATTTTGTACTCTAGATAAGCCTTCTATTTTCCTATTTAAATTAACCTGGGAAATTGCTAAAGAGTGAAATTACTTTGGGGGGGGGAAAAAGGAAAGATGGCCTTGAACCAGTCCTATTGCGGGCTGACAATTTAATAGTTAAAGACTCCCTATTGAAAGACAAACTGTACAATAAGCTGAAAGCTCACACGGCGATATTCCTTTAGGTGGACGTGGGGAGTGAGGCCTGGTTACAGCTTCTCCTTCTGTTGGGCCTTATTTATCCTCAGAGAATGGTTTATTGTCTGTTTTGAATAAGATCACACAGATTACAAGCTGACACTATTGATCTATGCGGCTTGAACAGACCCCTTCGTTTTCACTGGAGC
Organism: Pongo pygmaeus; assembly: GCF_028885625.2. Taxonomy (NCBI): domain Eukaryota; kingdom Metazoa; phylum Chordata; class Mammalia; order Primates; family Hominidae; genus Pongo; species Pongo pygmaeus. The sequence continues at coordinate 64,529,879 of NC_072379.2, forward strand.
CTGTGAGATCTCAATGTTGCTGGCCTCCTTTTTTGGTTTGCAATCTTTATTTAATATCTCCTTAACCCTGAGAAAAAAATACAAAGAAAGTGACTTAGCATCAGTAGTTGAAAAATGTGAGCACTGTGTGGGCTAATTAACCAGAGATGCGGGCAGGGGAGGGAAGCAGATTAACCGCATTCCTGTTTACCCTTTGTTATCATTCTGCAGTTGGGAGATGAATATCAGAATATACTTGAGGGTAAAGTATCTTGTTCCTATGGCTTTGTTGCTCACAGGCAGGTAAAATGGTCCTACAAGCTAGTTGATTACGTATGCAAATGAAGCCCTTCTCCCTGGGCCTAATACATAAGAATCCCTGTCCCTCTCCCAGGGCTCTAATTGTATATCTTAGCAAAACATGTTCTAGAAAAAAGAATTTGAGAAACATATGGGCTAAATGAATTTTAATCAGAGAGTGGTTCGATTTTTAATAATATATTTCAAATAGGTATGATAAATGTATGTTATGTTTAATTTTCAAGTGACCAAAAATATAAAAGGATTTTAAACAGTATTAAGCTTTATCAATACTGCTTAATTAAGCAGTATTAAGCTTAAGCATCCGCCTCTCAAGGTAGTACCACTACAGAGAGTGATCCTGGGGTCCCCATTCAGACAGAAGGTGCCAGAGAAGGAAGAGCTGAATGAACCCTGCAGCAAAACTGAGACCCGTCTCCTTTGGGAGCTGACTGAGAGTCAACCCAGGGCCTCATCAGGATGGGCAATAGCGTTGTAATGTGTATAGACCCATTGCTAATCATCCCTAGAAATATCAGCATATCTCTTGAATTATCCCACAGATTTGGCAGTGTGCCATTATTTTCCATCCTCTACTTTTTTCTGTAGAGAACCTTTCTGCCTGCATCTTTTTATCCCCCAAACAATAATGTTTTAACAAAGAAAACAAACTCAAGAGCTTAATGCATTCCTTGTTCTAGTTACATAATTTTTAATAAATTATATTTTAGTCCTACTTCAAAAAGAAATGGTGAGTTTTTTCTTTGTTTTTGTCAAAAAAAAAGTTTGAAGATATCAGAGATGTTAGAGGTTTTATGGATTTTTCTAAAAGGAACAATAGTGTCATTCTCATAGCTTTAGTAGGTCTTTAGCTGTTTTTTACCCAGGGTAGTTATACATATGTAGTAACAATAAACTACCCAGTTATTCAGAAGTTAAAATTCTATCAGTTTTAATCTTTCATAGTATAGTGACAAACCTGAAAATAAGGGGAAAAATGTTTCTCAGCAAATGGAAAAATGCTATCAGAAAGCCATGACATTTTATTCTATAAAGTGTGAATGGCTCTCGTAAATTCAGATTTAAGGTATACATAGGCACAGAAAGGGCTGCAAGAAGTTATAGCTGAACAAAGAAGGAGCAGATGGAACCCAGGAGATGGAACTTCAGAACCCAGCTGTGTGAGACCATCCGCTATACATGTCACCAGCCCAACATTATAGTACTGTGGATCTTTATAATGCTGGGACATAAAGAATATATTAGATTATTATTTGTGTACTCTGCATTAAACAGAAATGTTCAAAACAACACTTTGCATTTGGGCCAATTATCTAGAAAAGGCATATGGAATATTGCATTTCCCAATCATGCTGCATAACTGAACAGCTACCTTAGGAGAAGTTGATTGTCACAGTGAAATAAACTTTAATATGACTTTAGTCTACTCCCATATGCATTTTGTAGTTAGGAGGAGGGCATTTTCTAGGAAGAAAGCTATTATGTTATAAGACGGCTCCAATTGTGGTAGAAAATGGTCAAAGGATAGGAACAATTTGCAACAAGAGAAATAAGATAGAGAAGGAATATATGAAAAATATTCAACCTACTAGTTAAGAAACACAAAGTAAACAGAGAATCTACTTTTTGTTTTAGCAAAATAGTAAACTTACCAAAAGTAATGATCAGACTGGGTGCAGTGGCTCCCGCCTGTAATCCCAGCACTCTGGGAGGCCAAGGCAGGCGGATCACTTGAGGTCAGGAGTCTAAGATCAGCCTAGACAACATGGTGAAACTCCATCTGTACTAAAAATACAAAATTAGCCAGGCGTGGTAGCAGGCACCTGTAATCTCAGCTACTCGGGAGGCTGAGGTGGGAGAATCACTTGAACCCAGGAGGCAGAGGTTGTGGTGAGCCAAGATTGCACTAGTGCACTCCAGCCTGGGTGACAGAGTGCAACTCTGTCTCAAAAAAAAAAAAAGTAATGATCAGTGTTGGTCAGTGTGCAAGTTTTATACCTATTTTTTAGGAAAATATATTGTCTTTCTTTTTTAAAAAATAAAAATCAGAAAACAATTTGGTAGTTTATATCAAAAACTTTAAAAATATTCTTTCCCTTTGACCTAGTAATTCTAATACTGGGAGTCTGTCTTAAGAAAATCATTTATAAGCAGACAAAGATTTAAACATAAGGATATTGACTTCAGCAATATATATTATGGCTGCTATAATAATAGATCCCATTTACCAAACCCCAGTTATGTGCCAGGCCCCATTCCAGTACTTAGCATACATCATGCCATCTAATTTATATGACCAAAAAAATTAACCATTAAATGTTCAACAGTAGAGGAAAGATTAAATGATGGTATAATTAACTATTATATAACCAATTAAACATGACATATGTAAATAATTTTGGTAAGTGGATAAAGTGCTTATAAGAATATCAGAATATAAAACTATGGAATAATTGCAAATGTATATGTGTATCCACAATAGTTATAAATGCATATGTATAAATCATTGCAAATAAATGCAATTATTTATGTGTGTATATATACACATGGTTATATAAAAATCAGAACAAAAATAGACCTAAATGTAACCAGTGTTAATATGGTATTGTTATCTTAGATGAGTAAATTTTACTTTTTCTCTTAAACTGTTCTGTGTTCCAAACAACGACTAAATGTTATAGGAAACAACTGCAAGAGGACTCCACTTTCTGGCCACTGAGCAGTGAGAGCTGTTTGTGATGCCACTGGTATCATTGTATAGAGTGTGCAGAACTTAATTAATCCACTTTAAGTTCCATTTACTTTTAAGTATTTTTCTTTGGCAAGTTTCACTTTTTAAGTGTACTGTGTAGGCCTACTGCTGCTACTGTTGTATTTCTGATTATTCCTTTTTTTTTTTTTTTTTTTGCAAATAAAGAAAAGCATGAACTTCAGCCGAATGACTTAGTCATCTCCAAATCCCTCGAGGCATCTGGTCGAATATATGTCTACCGGAAAGACCTGGCGGACACTTTGGTAAGGACCTTCAGCCTTGTATTTGAAACAAACAGGCCAGGTGAGGTGGCTCATACCTGTAATCTGAGCACTTTGGGAGGCCAAGGCAGGAAGATGGCTTGAGCTTAGAAGTTTGAGACCAGCTTAGAAGTTTGTGACCCTGTCTCTACAAAAAATTTAAGAATTAACTGGGCATAGTAGTACACACCTGTTGTCCCTAGGTGTGTGCTGAGGTGGGAGGATCTCTTGAGCCCAGGAGGTCGAGGCTGCAGTGAGTTGTGATCTCATCATTGCACTCCAGCCTGGGTGATAGGGTAGGACCTTGTCTCAAAAAAAAAGGAACACACATACCCCATAAATGTCAGATCAAAGCATAGGTTTTATGTGTTTATAATGAATGTTAAAAAAAATTAAATTATTTCTTCCCTTATCCAATGATACAATTCCCAAGTAACAGTACTTTTACAAATCAAAAAGGGGTTGAGCAATTCAATTCAATCCAATCCAACTTGAGGAATTCTAAACCCTGCCTAAGTGAAACCCTTTCTAAGACTCTGAAATAAGGGATTTGAGACAGGTGACTCCTTCTCCCTTCGAATTTTAATTTCATTTCTTCTTTTTTGGTGAGTATATGAAGATGAGGCTGAGAAATGCATCCTAGGTGGATTTAAGGAGAAAGAGACCTTTGTTTCAGTACGTTTGGTACACTTCATTCCATTCCCTTGAATAAAAGCATGGATGACCTGCCTTCTCTGTGTAGAACGGGGTCATGGTGATGGGGCATCAGCTGCCACTGAAGATAAAGAGTCTGGAGAAATGTAGAACCCACACTTTAAGTTACTTTCAGTCCAAAATTTAAGAACACGTATGCCTAAGTGGGTGATTTCATTGCTGCTGTGGTTCCTAAAGACCTCAGTCCTGGGATTGGCTTCTGAATAGCAGGACCAGGCTTCAGATCTGTCATCTAGAAAAAGTGGGCTCTAGCAGATTGCGATTGTGTCTGGAACTCAGAGTCCCCATCTCTTCCTGGAGCCATCGCTGGAGCGGGTCTTTCTTGCTGGCTCCTGTTGTATGTATAATTGAGAAATCTGCATACCACGTGGGTTAACCCAAACTACTGATAATAGTTTTATGTCCAGATATATGTCTACTGGAAAGACATTTTATGTAATGTTGTCTGCAGGATATTAAGCTATCATAATAATGTTCATCACTTATTACCAGATCTGTATGTGCTGAGTAATTTACATACGGTATCTCATTTAACACTTCCAGTAACCCTACGAGAGAGGCTGAGTAACCACTCGAGTGCTTGGATTTTTAAATGCAATTATGTGTTTGACTCTGAAGCCCCTGCACATTCCTTCCATTTGTGCATGGCGTACTTGGACCTTTCCTGTGCTGTCCTTCAGCAGGCCACAGTCCTGTGTAATTCCGTCAGTGAAACATAACCAACTGGGTGCTGCACAGCATTTTTGAGTGAATAATGACATTGATTTTACTGCTCCCCATGAAGGAGGACGATCTGACATGTAGCTACTGTGGGGCTTGTTGCGGTAGAGGAAACCCCCACTCTGAATATCCTCCATGCCTCCTCTGCCACCCATACGTGGCCTTCTCAGGTAGCTCCCTCCTGTGCATCCCCACGGCTCAATCTACCACTGTCCAGGGCCACCTTCAGAAAAGAAGGCAGGCCCGGGCAATGCCTTGATGGAATAAATAGGTGCTGTGAAATATGTTCCTAGAGAAGCCAGACTCCATCCTACCCTCAAAAGCTTCCCCTGCCAACTCTTGACACCACCTAAAATTGTCCTACTGGAATCATAGATTTATATATTTCATCACCAAAAGATGTCAGTTAAAATCTAGCATTGTAAGGGAAGAATAACACATGAAAACACCAGTACCTACTATCACTTTCAGATAGATTAATCTTAGAAAACACTAATTAGAGCACTGAAGGAATGAGATAGAAAAATTTAATGTTCCTTGGCAAGGGCAATGGACAGCCTTGAATAAATAGAGTTATTCAACCTTGAATAACTAGAGTTAATAACTCGAGTTGGGTAAGGGACCCAATCAGGGAGAAAATGGGGACAAAAAGCCAAGTAGAAATATCCTGACACCTCCAAATTATTAAGCAGGTATGTGTGTTACTTCCTCACTCTGGGTCTTTCTTTGAAAGTCGGCAGTAGAGTCTGTCTGGTCTTAGCCTAGCCAGACCAATCCCTGAGAAACCTCAGCTTTTCCTCCACCTCAACACCTCTAAATTTGTTAGCTGGTTCGTTTGGTCATTGCTTGCCGAGCACCACACTGTGCCCTACACTGGGGATACAGAGACAAAGTGAACCTTGACCTGCTGCTGAGAGGACTGAGTCTGTGGGAAAGCTCTGTGAAGATCTTCAGTCATTAGGTTTTTTAAAAAAATAGGAAACCTTTTCATCAATGTAAAACTTCTAAAATGCAAATAATTTATTTTTCAGTTTAGAAATATGGATTAATATTTGGCACCTGGAATATTCCCTTTATCCTACTATGTCATTTATTTTTGCAAGGTTCCTTCTGTTTGTTTTAAAGTTATTATTCAAATCTAACGCTTCAAATGGGAGAATTTATATTTTCATTAGAAAACATCAACTATTTTGGAAAGATGCCAAATAATCTTTTTAATAACTTTGGTGGTGAAATAGATTGAGAGTTGTGATGGCATCTAATACTTTTATGCCATATCTTAAGGAAATACTGTTACCAGCCTCATAGTTGTTAGGCCCTATTTACATAGGGAAAGCAGTTGATACTTAAAATAATAATCTACCATGGGATATAAATGAAATAATTTCTATTTTTTATTTCATGTTAAAATTTTTTTACTTTCTGTGGGCATTTTAATAAAATGTGTAAATGTGTGTCTGGGATGAGACTTGCTAAACATATTTCCTGTAAACGCCATGTCTGTCTTTATTGAAGTGCACCATGACATTTCTTTTGTTTGTTTTTATACTAACCCTGCCGGCACATTAATTCTTACCAGAAGCCAAAGTGATTTCGGGGCTTTCGCTTTCATTATGCTGTCTGCCAGGGCAGTGTTTTATAATCAGATTTGTGCGTGCGTGTGTGCGTGTGGGGGCAGGGGAGAGAGATGGGGGAGGAGCGGGCGAACTCACTGAAGTATCATTGATCACATTCCACTGTTCCCAAGACCATTTCCTAAATTGGCTGTAACTCACTGAAGGTGAACAGACCAGGGAAAATATTAAGTGCACTCAGAAAAGATTACTTTGCTAATCTGAGTTTCTAGTGCCTTTCTACAGCCGGCCAATGCAGTGCAAAACATTTGGGAATTACTGAGGATCTTTTTGCTTCTGTTGGTTTAGAACCCATTTGCAGAAAATGAGGAATCACAGCAAAGGTCGATGAGGATTTTGGGAATGAACACTTGGGATCTTGCTCTGGAATTAATGAATTTTGATTGGAGTCTATTCAATTCAATTCACGAGGTAAGTGAGGAGTGAAAAGATAAAATACAAATGCTGTTTTAACTGTGACTTCTTTGTGAAGAATATCAATGCATGCAGTGATGAAATTATGCTAGAATAACGTGGTCCAAAAGATATTTGGGGACTTGAAATATATTGAAAGACTGACTCAATTCTAAAAAAATCAGAATATGTGAGCATGCTTTTATTTGCCCCTAGTGTGAGCATATGCTTGTGTAATGTATAAATATGCTGTATTTCATGCACATAAATATATATATGTATTTGGAGATGAGGCTCTAATGGGGTTGATGAACCATTTTATCTTCGATATTGATAGGTTTATTTTTTCCATTAAGTTTATGATAGTTGTACAAGAATCATATTCATATTTATGTATGTACACACATATTCATCTTTTTACTTAAGAACATTCTACAAATTTAGACTGCATTGTAAGACTTCAAGTAATTTTTTGAAAATTTTGGATATATTTCAAGTTTTTAGGTCCATCAATTTTTCACTTGAGGACAGATTATAACATTTTTAAAAGAATAGATTGGGAAATAGCAAAATGCTACTGACGATTCATGAGTACATTTGTCCAGAGGAAACCCTCACAGGAATCAAGAGATGAAAAATGTTAGAGCCCTCTGCAACCATATGTTGCATTTGCTTCGCCATGTAGTGAAATTTTTCATTCTGAAGTGGCCTTTCCTTCTGAAGAAGGAACCTCATACCCAATTTAGAGACCCAAATGTCCTCATATTTTCTCATTAAACAGATTTCAATATTATGATCAGAATGTGAGCAAGTAGTGAATTCCTTCAGGCTAAATGACTTGTGTCTTTGAAAGTGTTAGTAGACTGGGATATATCCCTGCTTATGCAGTGGAAGAATGTAGATTACCTCTGTAAAACACACACACACACACACACACACACACACACGCACACAAACACATTTAAAAACAAACCTCTTCTATTGCTTTGCATATGATCCATCTATATAAATAGTTACTGGTCTTGTTTGCTTTCGTAAATTATTAGACCTTGCCCTAATCTCATTCTCTTTCCATTTATGGTTTGACAATGTTTTATATCAGTGGTTTTTAAAGAGCAGATACTCAGACCAGCATCATCAGCGGGACTTGGGCACTTGTTAGAAATGCAGATTTCTGGCCCTTCCACACCCCCACAGGATCAGAAGTTCTAGGGGTGGGATCCAGCAATCTGTGCTTCAGCAGTCCTCCAGGTGATCCTGATTCACACTAAAATTTGAGGACCACTGTCTTAGAGAACAGACCTGTGAGGGTCTGATGTGCACCTTAACAAATACTAGTAGTACTAGCGTTCATTTTCACTTGAATTTTTCAACGTGACAAGTTTGGGAAATTTGGGGATTCCTTTTATCCTATGATTTAAACTTCAGGATATCTTAGATTTGTATATAAAGATGTCTTCCTTACATTCTGAAAAATCACTTATATAAGGATTCTAGGTGAACATTATTGAATGAGGCACCTCTAAAACTAACTCATTTTGAATTTAATGTATTACTATTCACCATATTCTCTGTTAGCATATTAATAATATGGGAGGGACTACCTGAAGTAGCTCTTAAAATCTGACCGAGCTTTGTATCAACCATACTTTGCTATAAATAAACCCTGGCATGAATACATTTTCTTTCAGCAAGAGCTGATCTACTTCACATTCAGCAGACAGGGAAGTGGGGAACACACTGCAAACCTCAGCCTTCTACTCCAGAGATGCAATGAGGTCCAGCTTTGGGTGGCCACGGAGATTCTGCTCTGCAGCCAGCTGGGCAAGCGAGTGCAGCTGGTGAAAAAATTCATCAAAATTGCGGCTCAGTAAGTTTCTAGTGTGAGAAGTGCCATTCCTCTAGTCTTCTTGAGAGAGTACATTGTTTTTCTTTCTTTTTTTCTTATGTGATAAGGGTTGGGATATAAACGTATAATATGGAGTTAAATGACCAAATGGCTGAAAAGGTCCATTTTTGAATATTTATGTCTTTGCATTTCAAGTATTTATACCTTAAAGTAAATGTCAAAATATCAGACAGAAGCACTGTGCTCTCTGCCTCAGCACTAATAAGCAGGCAGGATGAACTACAGTGTGCCTGGGTGAGCTACAGGAGGCAAGAAAAAGGGGATGATGATTTGCAGAAGTGGGAATCAGGACCTGCTCATTGCTCCTTGAGGCCCACAGTATGAACTTTTGCGAACTCGTTCATTAGAAGGCCCTGCACTGGCTGGCCCCACCCCCTGAGCCTCATCCCTGGGTGCACCCCATGCCCTAGCCACTCTAAATGTCTGTCTCTCCCATGAGCACCATCTTCCAACCCTGAACACTTGTTGGCTTTGCCAAGAATGGCCACTTGCACCCAGCAAAATTGCTGCCATTCTTCAAGACCTCAGTCAAATATTACTTCCTTCCTGAAGTTACCCCTGATTTTCAAATGCAGGGGTACTACTTCTGCTACTGCCTCTACTTCCCCTCTGCACAGATATGCTTTTTACCTTCTGAAAACTTATTATATTTATTAAATTTATCTGTTTATATAGGATTTCTTCACTAGGCTGTGTTCGCTTTCAAAGAACAGGGGCTTATTTCTTATCAATCATTATACCTGGGTGCGTGGTACAGAACTTGGTAAATAGCAATGACTCAGTTAATGTTGAATGAAATTTTAGTAACTTGCTAGGAGCATCTCTTAAAATACCAGATTCATATCAAGGGTCTGTTCTTTGGACAGCTCCCCAGCAGAAGCAGGGAGCATGAATCAAAATCTTCCCCAGCTCCTTTTACTTCCTGGGCTTCCAGTTTTATTTCTCCTTTGTCTTCCAAAGTAGTTTTTATATCAAACAGTTTTCAAGTACATGTCAGTGCAGCATATTCAGAAACTATATATTGATCACTTATATCTACAGATGTGTACAAGATAGTGTGGGGAAATCAGACTGAGTCTACACACAGTTCCTGCCTTTGTGAGGCTTGCAGTGTGTCAGTGGGTAATTCTATATCTCAGCTGGCTCCTGTGCAAAATAGAATGGGAGAATGCCCTAGAAGAAGATCTAAGTCTGTTGAGGCTTTAGAGGAGCGAGAGCTCATACCCCAAGGGTGTGGGAAGCAGGATCAGGAAAACATTGGTGAAGCAAGTTGCCTTTGAATCTATTTGAATTCTGGATGGGATGTGACAGGTAGGAATTCAAAAGAATACACTCTCTGTGGGAGGCCAACTCAGTGGAGACAGTGAAGCAGAGCCTGTGGTTAGAGACAGTAACCTCTTCTGATTTAGAGTGGAGGGGGATTTGTAAGAAAGTTGTGGGAGAATGATCTGCAAAGACAGAGGGGACCACATTGTAAAATATCTTGAATTTCATATTGAAGGGTTTGAACTGAATTGAGAAGGGAGAAGGGATTTTTTGAAAGTTTTTGGGTGGGAGACATGATCAGAGTTATCTTTCAGGAAGGTTGGTCTGAAACTAGTACATTGAACTATAGCAAAGAGACCCCAAGAGTAGGATAATTTTTCTTAGGCAAGAAGAGACCATGGAGATTCCTGACCTGGTATTTGGTGTGACTGGGCGTGGAAGGATAGATAACAAGATATGCCTAAATCTTATTGATTGCTTTTATGGTGAATGCTTTTTTAAAAAAAATTGGCCATTGTGTTCCAAAATGACTTGTAAAATTCCTAAAGGTGAGGCTCTTTTGGGTAAAAAGCTTTCTTATAAATGCTAATTATGTGGATAAGTGGGAAATTAATGTTCCAAGGAGTAAGATGACACCACCCAGCTCAGTTCCCACTATAAGATTATATCTATCCTCAGGGAAATGAAATATATTCACATCTTCTCCATATGGCCCCATGCTCTTGAATGCTTTATGGTAGTGGTCTCTATCCCTAACCCATGGAATAGAATGCCAACAGAAACATAAAGTTAAATTCCCTGTAATCATGCTAGTAGGAATAACCAAGGGAAAATAGGAATTTCCACAATCATGAAGCGTTTTTCCTGCCTGAGGCATCCTATTTGCATATTCATGTTTCCCCTCCTTCTCACCATCCCCATCCCCCACCTCTGTGAATTGAGTGGATTTTATTTCCTCACACAAAGACAAAAGGAGTGTTTGCTGAACTGGAATGTTTAGTGTCAGACAGTCTGTTCTTATCATGGAATGAATGACCCTCCTTAACAGAGGATTCCAGCCTGGAATGGCATCTAATATTTGCACTGTATCAATTTGTCTTCTCCAGAAAGTATGTCTGTATGAATTCCTTTTTTTTCTTAACAGATTTAGATGTTAGTTATATGTGTGTTTTTATGGGTTTTTTTCCTTAAAATATGACTAAAAGAGAAAGCTATATGGACCAGGAAAATTGTTCATGAGGAGCTAAAAGATAAAAAGATGGGAATTCTAAGATTTCACATAGATAAATTAAGCTCAATAAAAAGTAGAATAATAGACATCTTTATAATGAATAATGATAAAACCATTTCTCCAGAAGTTCTTGTTTTCTACTTCAGCAAATGCTGTTTGAAAGGTTTGTTGTGTACTAGGAACCTGGGTGATGGGCAGAATGTAAAAATGATTAGACATATGCTGTAGCCTTAAGGAACCTACTATCTAGCAGAGATTGCATAAGCAGTGGGGCCTCCATCATATCCTAAGGTGAAGGGACCCAGGGGTAAGAGAGACTTCCAACTGGAGCTTCCAGCAGGGGGATGGAGCAGTTCTCACTGACCACAAGAGCCTCTGCAGAGGAGGCTGGTATTTCAAAACATCAACTCAGGAGAGGGCACTAACTCAAGTCTGTTCTAGCTGGTGGGAACGCTCAGGGTTGTGAAGAGTCAGAAAAAGTAAAATGAGGCAAGTGAACAGCAGGAGGAAGGGCAGTCACCATGTGAAAGCAGTGATTCTCAAATGCAGGTAGGTTTCCCAGTCACAGACTGGGAGGTATCTTATTATAGTTTATTCATGGAATATACCAAGCAGGGTCTACCCAGGAGAAAGTTGGCAAAAAACCACATAAGGGGTCACTTGGATGAAGGTACAGGGCCTCACAATTACCAAGGAACTGATGGCAGAGCCAAAAGCTGGACAGGAGGACCATGAGAGGGACAGACCATGCCCAGTGGAGGCTCAGCAGCAAGCTGCCTGCGAGATGTGTGTCCACCCCAGATACCTTCGGCATGAGGTGTGGAGGCAACACGGCCTTTCTAGGTTCCACTGTTCTGGGGATGGAACTTCTAGAATGCCCCCAGGCCTGAGCCTTCCTTGCTTGGAGCCATGTGCAGCTGGACTCAGGCAGTACCTAACCTGTGAGGCCAGCTCTGGGCAGGCCAGTGTAGGCAGGGCCTGCCAGAGCACAGCTGCTGTGGGTCTCCCTACTTACTCCACAGCTCAGCTTATTCTCCTGATTCTGAACTAGGTGATCTCATACACTATGTATGCAACTGGGAATCGGTATAGCTTTAGGGGACAGCGGTTTGTAATATGTATCGAGAACCTTTAATGTCTTCACAGCTTTTGACCAATCATGGAATGACTGGAAGTCCAACGTAATGGGAAAAAAATCACAAATACAGTAAAAAGTTGTATATACAAGAAATTTATTCCAGCATTCTGTGTAACAGGGAAAATTGAAAATCATTGTCCACAATAGAGGAATAAATTATGTACTATGCTCTTTTGATAAAATATTACATAGCTGTTAATGATAGTAAATAATCCATAGTATATAATATAACATGGTATTTAACTGAAGAAGCAGGCAAGATCTGCACTATTCCCAGATTCCATGTGAGACATTGGTGGAGAGGTCAGAAGGGATGGCATCTGAGGGAAGCTAAACAAACATCACAAGTCCCCTGATACACACTCTGCTTACTGCTAAGTAGTTCATATTTTTTCATAGTAAACGATCAAGGGAGGGTAATTTTTTTTTATTATTTTAAAGCCCTATCTCAGAGAGGTTGTTTTCTAATGCTCTCCAGATAAAGGAGTGCCTGGAATTCACAGGCTATTCTGGCTGCCCTGAAATCCCGAGCTCCCGCTGCCATTCCAAGCCCTTTTAGCTGGCTTTGGAAATTAGTGGAATATTGACCAGTTAAGTCTCTGGGCATGATTGATGTTATGCAGAGTGGATAGCCTCATGAAATGAATGGAGCTCAACATGATCTTATTTTGCATTTCATTTCCTTGTTTAACTGAGAAATGTGGAACAGTATTCCCATTAATATATGCCATATTTAAAATATATACATATTATAGTAGCTGTTTTGTTGGTAGCAAAGAAAATGTGCCTAAATATAATGGGAGGGGGAGCTTAGACCTGTGAGGTGAGAAGGGCTTGTCTGTCAAAGAATGAAAAAACGTGTTTTGATGAAGGAGTCAGGACTAGTGAACTGTTAAAAGGAGAGTGGGGCATATATAAAGAAACATGAATTTAAAAGAGTGCTCAGCTGAAATTGTAAATGCACACAACATAGGTAAAAAAGGAGGAATCTTGTGAAATATGAGGAGGGTGTCAAGAGTACAGATCTTTTCCTTTAGGTAAGGGTGAGCTGAGGCGTTTGGCATCATTTCTTTGGCATTAGAGACAGCTGAAGGGCAGTAAGAGGTACGTAGGCTGTAGAGCAGAATTCTTGAGCTCTGTGGCCTAGGAGAGTCTTTTCAGCTTTATCTTTTGTGATTATCTGGGGAAAGAATGTTTCCTCAAAGTGTCCTCTACTCTCTTTTATAGCTGCAAAGCCCAGAGAAACCTGAATTCTTTCTTTGCCATTGTGATGGGTCTCAACACTGCTTCTGTCAGTCGACTGTCGCAGACCTGGGAGGTGAGCCTTGGAGTCCCATGGTGAGGGGCACATAAAATGGAAATAAAGTAACTTACATGGATTAAATGAGATAAGTACTACTAAACTAAAAATGTTTGAAAGTCATATGTCAAGGTGGTAGGGATCTTTTTGATCAAATGGTCTTTAAACGGTTGTATAATGTGTCTGAACTAGATAAAAATGGTAACGTGCTCCC